>NC_141059.1:15626569-16226569 GCF_041138505.1 Cibotium barometz
TATCCTTGCACAACAAGAAGGACGATGATGGTGCTTGGGTGGAAGAGGCATTTCGTAAGAGCACTTGGGATTATCTTCAGCCTGCTGTGCAATCGGGCCTCACTGAGTTTCGACGGCAAAATGTATTGGAGCACCATTGGAAAGGTCATTTACAAGGCTTCAAGAAGGCAAGCAATGGAAAACTAGTGGCCACAGTACAACATGTTTACACAGCACGAGATATCCATCTTCGCCAACAAACTCGATTTCCATACAATTGTAAGTATCGCGGGGCATGTGAGATTTATGACAGAGATGTTTCAATCTAAGTCAACTTATTTCTTGTTTGCAGATATTTTTCCTTCAAACATGGTAGAGAAGCAGCCATTGGAAAGCCTTACCGGAACATTTCAAGCATTGCATATGCAGACATTGGTCAGGCAATGTTTTCTTGTACAACAAGTGCATAACTTCTTAAGGAAAAGGTCTTCTTTTACCGGCACTCCTATTTGGTGCCAAAGCAGGACAGTGGGTTTGGTAAGCTATAGATAATCACATCTCCACTCCTATCTTCCATAGAATGGCCAATTCCAGATGCTTGGACTGTAAGTGTCATGAAATCAAAGATGCTTTGTGATATACAAGGGTCTTTGAAGTTTGCAAAGCCCTCTCGATCCGTGAGTCTTAGTTGGGTATACCCAATACATCTTTTTGCCAAGATGTTCAATCAATTTTGTTTCTCACAAACGCCTACCATGTTTGTGTGCAAGAAGGTATTAGGTGATGACATGGTAGCCTTTCTTGGAGACCAATGGAGGACTGTAGAAGGGATACATAAGGATGACACATTCAAGTGCAATATAGTAGAATCTAGTGTCTCATTTCGGTATCTCAAAGCTTGTGCCACACTACACATACGCTTCTATTATGAGTGGTGGATGAAAAAGAATAGTTGTTGGGTCCCAATGTAGGCAGATGTTGATGGTATATCGCTCAATTAATGGGGATTTTGAATTTTGTGAATTTTGAAGCTACTTCAAGTATGTTAATTTTGTAAAGTCCTTGCCCTCAAAAAAGTGTATTGAGCAATGAATTTTTGTCTTGTAACAGCTATGAATTTAGATTTTTATACTAAAGTTATAACTCAACAAATTTACTATAAAGCTATCTTGTATGTGCACAATAATGGTCAGCTTAGTGTAGGTACTAGGGTTCCTATTCCAAAATGGTTTAGTGGCACACAGATTTACAGCACATGGTTTTTTTATGTCGATGGTTTCAGAGTCCATCCAAAATAGTATATAAAGACCAATCCATAAGGGAATTGAGAACATAATATCTTACAACTTATAAGCTCTATGCAAAAGTCGCCCATGGATGCAAATTATTCTAATGAGAGGACTATTCCTAGCAAAGTTGCTAGGTCAACTATTTTAGCTGTTTCTTTTGATGATGACTCCTATTTCTCTGTTGGGGATACAGATGATTAACCTATTCAGATATCTGAAAGCTTCAAGAAAGACCTTGAAGATGTAGACAAACTGATTAGATGAAGCCAAAGAGGTGCATCAAAGAATTCTTCAGATGAACAACCCAGAGAAGAAGACGGAGGAAAAATCCATCGTGCAGAATTAGAAAGGTCTTGTATCGAGAGACTTAGGCCCAATAGAATTCGTTGTAAGACTTGTACTGAATTGTTGTATCTTAGCAATGACTAATGTGATGAAAAATTTCTACATGGACATGTGTCTACTCTACAAAGTACTCATAACGATTTTGAAGTAAACGTCTTTAAAATTCAGTTTTAACCAAAGATAAGTTATGAGAATGAAAATTCTCAACAATCTATTTTATTATGGGAAAGCACAATACTCACAAAATACAATAATGAGTAGGGCTCAATAAAAATATGGAATGTTTATACAAATATGAGCCGAGCTTAATCAAAATACAGAATCTTTACAATGTTGTCTCTAGACATATACAAAAGGCCTCTAAGCGGTTTTGGGCTCTGTAGCCTCAGCCTTGGCCTCCTCCTTTAACTCAGGCCTCCTCCTTTGACTCAGCCTTCGGCACCTTGGCCTCCTCCTTTGTCCCCTTTGTTGGCACCTTGCCTGCCTTGTCCTTGCCCTTGCCTGCAAATGGAAGCTTCCTCTTTGCCTTGCCCTTGCTTCCCTTCTCACGGACTCCTTGTTTAAAGCTGAAATGCTTAATAGGGGAATGAAACGACATCTTTTTTCTCTTCTTTGATGCACTAGTGCCAAGTGGTGGAAGTGGCGAGTCAAGGTCATCAAGCGTAATTGCATTATTGAGGATAATGTTTATTGCCTTTGCCCGCACACCCCATAGCCAGAACTCGTCTGAGCAAACAGACTACAAAACAACATAAAAGTCAATTAGAATAATGCGGGATCTCTCATGAAATGAACATAGAGAAATTATATTACAGTGACACAAGAAACTTACACATCTGTCAAAATTAGTGTACTTGGAAAGGAGGAACTTCCAAAAATTTGCGACTGCATGCCAGCCACAAGAGTGCGAGCCCTTGTGCATAGAAACGGGTTGGTTGAGAAATTTCCACTCTATATCCTTTTTCAATTCAGGATAGAGTTTCAATCAATGCAATCGCCCTCTTACATGCCCTACAGTCAACGATATAAAGAATGACTTATAGTCAACAATTAGGAAGCAAGAAGGAAACGATATAAAGTATAATGACTTAAAATTTAGACTGTCCGTGCATTCCGAGAAGGCTATTCATAAAAATTGTCCAGCATTTCACCACATTTATTAAACAAGAAGACCAGTGCTCTCTGAAATTGAGAAACTAAACAAAAAATATAAGAAACCTAACACAGGCAACTAATAACTTAAATTCCATCAACAGCTTGAAATCCAAAGAAAATACATACTTCTCTATATATGGCAGCACAACAAAGCAGGTACCTAGACTAACTCCCTGGAAATAAGGAGCAAGGTCCTCTTTAGACCTCGACGAGTCAATCATCATGTTAGTTGATACCAAAGGATCACAAATATATACTTGCTTTGCCTGGTCTAGCAAAAGCTCTTTCAACAGTACCCTGCTCTGCAGACTGAACTAAAAACATTAGGAAAGGGAAAAAGAAATCAAAATAAGAAAGCATTCAAAAAAAGGTGAAGAGTACACACCTTAAATAAATAAACGCAATACTATCATCGATCTCTCTATTCTTTCAACGAGCATATAAACATCTGTTGGAGCGATATGGAGGTACTCCTCCTGCTCGGCGCTATACGAGACATTGCATATAATCTGACCAGGCACCACCTTAAGTCTGTCGTTATTCTCTCCCTCCAACTTTAGAAGGTTTTCTACTAAATCATCCCTATCGACATTCTCTTCTAATAATTTCTCCTTTCCCTTAAGATCTGCCTCCTTTACAAGCCTCTTAAGCCCTTGTGGACTTGGTGTTGTCATCTCTTCAATAACCACCTTGTCATCCAGAAGCCCTGTTCCTCTTCAAAGCAGGAGGAATGGAGAGGATTTCTGCTGCCTTCCTATCCCTGAATGGTAGAGGTCGCATGAACTCATCATACCTATACCTAACTCTGCTTACTAATGTCATGTCCTTGTCCATTAGTGTTACCCTCTTGGCATGGGCAACATAAATGTTACTATCATTTAATAAGTTTATAAGAAAGTCCTTGCATGACTCTTGAAGACATCATGCGAGGGCGCTACTCTGCCATTTAAAGTAACCTTCCACTTTATTCTGTCGCTTATGGATCTGACAATCCTCAAGAAAGGAGCTTTGGGGATGAGGAGATTGATAGCCCCCCCTGTGCCTTCCTTATCTCCGCAAACATTTTTCTTTGCCTCTGCAAAGTGACCCTGGCCTTTGAAATGTTCTTGCTAGTGCTGGGTTTGACATCAAGAAGCATAGGCTCATTTAAGACATCCTTTGGAATTTTCTTTGGAATGTCTGGAACTGAAACTGGATTCGGCGCTGGATTGGGCGGCGCTGGATTTCGCTCTGGCACTGAAACTCTCCTAACGGTTTGTTTTGTGCGCGCCATTACAACAGTAGAAAAGAGAAGGCAGAGTAATGAGAACCATCCACTGCATGATAAGGGGAATCCAATGTGGACCATCGTTCTTTTCGCATGATGAACAAAACAAGAACTTATCAAAACAAAGTCACACGACCACCATCCACTGCATCATAAGGGGAATCCAAATGTGGACCAAGGTTCTTTTCGCACGGTGAACGAAACAAGAACTTATCAATAAAATTTTCAAACCCGTCACAGAGCGATATTTCAATTCGAAAACATGGAGAATAGATATATTGCACCATGAACGAAATCTCTTATCAATAAAATTCACCCAACCGTCCCGGAGTGATATGTCGATTCAATTTCACATGGAGAATAGCCATATCGTATCGTGAACGAAATCAGCAAAAGAAAAGGGAAAGAGAGAACTTATGAATGAAATTCACCCAACCGTCCACGGAGCGATATGTCGGTTCGAAAACATGGAGAACTACCATATCGCACTGTGAACGGAATGAGTGAAAGAAAACGGGAAGAGAGAGAAAAACTTACAGGCACTTGAAACAAGGGCTAGGATGGATGGATTCAATGAGCTGCACGAGCAAAGTGTGGAGAAACGCAATTGGAAAAAATCATGAAAAAAACCGTGGAAGAAAAAAGCGTGGAAGAAAAAAGCGTGGAAAAGAAAATATTCCTCCTTTTTATAGAGCAAAACGCAATCATCCACTGACTACATCAGCCCTACATGTGGAAATTTGTGAATCGATGATGATGTAATCCCTTTAACACATGGCGTTCCATCCTCCATCATGTGATGTCTGTCCTATTATTTGACCTATATAAAGATGGTGCGAGTTTTTTTTCCTGCTTTTCTCTGCGCTTGAAATTTTCTTGCATTCCATACTGTCCACCATGGTGCGTCCACAGTGCGAGAGATCATTACCATCCATGTACTCAAGGGTTTCTAAAAGGCCATTGATGATTTGTAGAATGTGACCTCTAAATGTCCTTGTTGTGCCTACATTCTCTGGCACGTCTTGGAAATCCCTTGGCATAGGTCTTGATCCATCAATTTCAAAGTTGGCTTATCCATCTTTCTAGATGTCCACCATTCCAAAACTGATAGATGATTGCTGGTCTATCCTCTGAATGCATGATTGCAAAAATGATACCATGATGAGTGATATGCACTCGAGTGGCCACAACATGCATTGCCATCATCTCTGGTGACATGAATGATTCTCACGAGTGATGCACTTTTCATCAAGGCTGGGTCATGCACTTTGACCTTGCACACAAAGCCAAATGCACCTTCACCCAATCTGGCAGCAGTTATGGCAAGAACTCTAGGCATGAACTGTCCAACAACCGTAGAGCTGGTGCATTGCCTATGGCAATGATCTATGTTTTGGCAATTTTTGTAGGATGACCAACCTCTTCCTCTTCTTCAACTATGATTTTAGCTTGGCCTTTGCCTTTGTAGCTATTGTATAAATTTGTGATTAATGCTAAATCGGGTAGTAAAACCCTCAGCACTTGTCTTCTCCTGCGGCATATTCTTTGCAGCCACTTGAAGCTGGCCCAAAGCACACATACACTGCTAAATTCACCTACCATGCTCTCAAAAAGCTCCTTCCTCTTTGGATCAAAACATGCTCTGAGCTCATCTTCAGGCATGTTTATTAAATACACGCAAACAGTCTTTGAAAGGAGTTTTCGTTGAGGCTTGTTAATTGAATTGGCCATGATCTACAAAATGTAAAGGATTTAAATTAATCACATGATAAATTTTAAACATTAATTTAATCCATGATTTTTTTCCAAGCAACATTGTATGTAATTTTATCGCACACCTTAAAAATTATAGATGACATACGATTGATCACATGACACAACGTATGACCCGTGAACCTAAACTTTAGGTCAACACACCTAATCTTAAAGTGGGCATACCTAACCTTACAGTGGACACACGATAAGGGATCCTATACACAGTGAACTTAAAGTGGACACAATAAGTCCCTTCATGTGAGAAAAATTTAAATTGAACACAACTAGTTAGTAAAGACCAGAGTGGACACAGTAACTGGCTTCAGGTGAGGATAACTTAAAGTGGACAAAACTGGTCGATAAGACCAGAGTGGACATAGTAAGTGGCTTTCATGTGAGGATAACTTAAAGTGGACACAAGTGGTCGGTAAGATCAGAGTGGACACAATAAGTGGCTTTCATGTGAGGATAACTTAAAGTGGACATAACTAGTCGGTAAAGACCTGAGTGGACATAGTAAGCTTAAACAATTATTAATGTTTAACTAGAGCAGTCACAACTACCCCATACGGGTGCTAGATTGAACACAACTAGCTTTTTTTTAAAAAGCATAAAAAGAAAAAAAAAGCAAAAAAGGAAAAGTTTTGTAATTATACTTGCTAATTAGTCTCACTAAGTACTCTCTCTATTAATCAGTCTCTCTAATCACTCTCTCTTTCTCTCGAAAAGATAATCGATCGAATAACCTTTCAACGGCTATAATACCAGTTTTTTGATCGATAAATTATTGATTGATATATTATCAATCGGTTTTTATCGATTGATAATTTTATTAATTAAAAATTTAAAAAAATGTTATTCGTCTAATTAAACGAGAAAACGTTGAGCAACCCATGTTATATGTACTAAATCCATTATACAACCCGTATAATGCTACGTAGGTTTTGAGTAAGGTCTGTTTGTTTCTGTACGTGGATCTAGTTGGTGGTGAGTAGGTTGATGCCTAGGTGGATACCGAAGTGTGTATCAATGATGATGCACTATTGAATGTTGTGCGCAGACTATATGATGAGGAAGATTTGGATGTTGACCAAAGGGTGCAATAGATTGTTGATTTGGGACGTTTGGATGTTGGCATTCATGTTGCTCTTGAAACTTGGTTTGTTGCTGTGGAGAATAGAAATATGTGTGTGGGTTTGATGGAAGTATAGAGAATTGTAAAATGTTATGAGTCAAATGAAGAGATAAAATTTGGAAGAAATGGAGAAGACAGAAGGAGGGCTAACAAGAGATATGCTTGTATGATGCAGCCATTTGATAGGGGTAGGACTCAAAGGTGGTTTTAAGGTAGTTTGCAAGTTTTTGATCCAGGTGGATGGATTATTTTAGTTAGATGGCTTTGGAAAAGGGTGTTGTACCCATTTAATCTAGGAGGATGTTGAGATGTTGGATCATGCATTTGTTGCTGTATATAGAGTTGTTTTGGAGTGGTTTGTGGCAGAGAAGAGTCTGGAGAAAGGATGCAGTGCACCTAGGGGGGTGGGAAATATGTGAGGAGAACCATGAACCCATCCTAAACATGGTGTGTAGATAGATGCAATGTACATATCATAGTGTATGATGAATCCAAGGTGGCATAAGTGACATGGCAGCCAAATGGATAAGAGAGGCTACGCGAAACAAAAAAGAAAGTGCATGGGAGAATGAAGGAACCAGAGAGGTGCAGCGTTCTAGAAGGAATCAAGGCGGTGACGAGATTATGAGGAGAATTGAGAAGTTTTTTAGGGACTCTTAGAGAGAGAGGTGGTGGGTGTGTCTTGCCAAGAGAGACTCTTTGAGATGCAGTGATTAGTATGACCACAAGAGGGTTGAGGATTCACAGACTGCAGTGGAATGGCGACCTGCAAGTCTCTTGTTTTTAATTGAAGTTTGAGAGTTCTTGCCGTTTTTTTCAAGATTGTAGAGAAAAACTAGTGTAGTGTGAGAGGAATTGATTGTGTTAGAGCAGAGGGAGTACTAGAGACCGGAGAATCGGCTAGGAGGTGTGTCCCTTGGGTTCTCTGTGTAGCACCTTTGTTAGAGACTTGACCTAGTTCAATTTCTCCTCGATTGGCTGTTGAAGTCAATACTTTGAAGTATTGTTGCTAGGGTCTACTTGTGAGGGATCCTTGAGATTTTTGGTGAAGTATTGTTGCTAGGGTCTACTTATGAGGGATCCTTGAGATTTTTGGTGTTTTCTTCTTACGTTTGTGCGCACGTCTCAGGGCTGCTGAGACATTGAAGTGCTTTTTGTCTATCTGAAGTAGACAGAGAGTTTGGATTTTTATCTTTTCTCTTGATGTTTTTTTTGTGATGTATGTGTGGTTTTGATTCAGTTCATGGTGATGGATTATCTATGCGTGTCCGTGTCTGATGACTGGGAAATTGATTCTAAGTTAGTGCTAACTTAGTTAGCACCAGATGAGAAGGTTTAGAGTTATCTGTGTGTTAGTTGAGGATCATATATAGTCAAGTGAAGGTGTAGAGGCCTTGGATTGGCTTGTCTAAGTTGGAGGGAAGCAGTTTTGAGAGTAAGGTCTAAGTTAGAGGGAAGCAGTTTTGAGAGTAAGGTCTAAGTTAGAGGGAAGTAGTTTTGAGAGTAAGGTCTGACTGTCAACAGTCAGTAAGCAATCATATGGGTTTATGGGCTAAGTTGATTTAGAGTTAGCTATGTGTCAGTTGTAGTTAGCTGACACACAGTTGTAGTCAGATAGGTTTATGGGCTAAGTTGATTCAGAGTTAGGTGTGTGTCAGCTGTAGAGTCCATTGTGGATAGATCCTGGTTTGGTTTGAGTGATTTGAGGATCTAGAAGTGATTTGAGGATCTAGAAGTGTCAGCGCGGGGACATAGAGGAGAGGAAGCCTGAATCACCTGAGTTAGCTATCAGCTAGGTCAGATGCGAGTCAGCAAGGTGTTATCAGAGAGAAGTTAACTGGTTCAAAGAGGATCTGAGTGTTAGAGCTTGAGGTTAGTTGATGATTGCGGAAGGTTGAGAGCCTGGAGGGAATTTACCTGACTAGGGACAAGAGAAGGATTTCGGAGTCAGATTTATGTCAGCTGTGTGTAAGAGCAAGGGTGTATTTAGGTCAGTAGAAATTTTACTGATGTTAGAGGACATTTTGGAACTCAGGTGGGACAAGTTTTTGACTGGGATCAGCTAGGCTTCCGAATCAAGTTATATGCAAAATCTGATCAGCTCAGTGTCATTAGATGGGAGTTATCTTGACTAGTAGCTGGGTGTCAGCTGGGCTATATAAATGCAAGAGCAAAGCTTTTGGAGGTCAGTGCTGACTTGAGAAGACAATTGGAGGAGTAAGATATCAGTTTGGTGAGTGTATAGGTGGACGTGGTGTCAGCGAGGGTGGCTGAGACAGCAGCAGAGTTGATTGGTGCCCTTGGAGTTGGATCTTGGTGCCCCCTAGTTCTGATTCCTTTACGTTTTCTTGGTGGCTGAGACAGCAGCAGAGTTGATTGGTGCCCTTGGAGTTGGATCTTGGTGCCCCCTAGTTTTGATTCCTTTACGTTTTCTTCTTGTGTGTATGTTGGTAGTGTTGTAGAGGCCATCACCTAGCCCACCACACAACGTCACAAAGTTAACACCAGATGCAGGTCCCTTTGTACGCCTTCCATATTAACAAGCGTCCCAAAAGTTGGTGGAAACTCATAGATATAGTCATTGTAATGTCTCATCAACTTCTTCTACCCTTTGAATCACCCCAATGAACTGTTGATGGGCTCATCTTTCTAGCAATAGGAATGAAGATTTTGAAAGAGCATAATAGTTTCTAGCAAGGCACTCTTGAGCTCTCAAAGACACCTCTTCATCCACCTCAATGCAATCATCATCTAGGTCAGAGTCAATATTGATTGTGGGAGCATATGCTTCACCATTTTCCACTAGCATCTAATACTTTGACTCATCTTCTGATGTAGAATCCTCTATTGCTATATGGTCAAAAACTTTCTTTGACGTGCTAGGAGTGTCCTTATATTGCAAATGGTATGAAAAAACATTGTACATCAAATAGATGCTAGAGTCCAATGTATTTATGTTCACTCAAAGTAATTGTAAGATGCTCTAAAGAGTAATCTATCATAGCACTCAAAGGAAGTGTAAGATGCTCTAAAGAGGAATCTATCATAGGACTCAAGTTCACCAAAATATGCCGTGGATCAATCAAGGAACCTCCTACTTATTATAACACCTGTCCTATTAATCAAATGAACATAAAGACTATGGACAAAGGAATCTCTAAAGCTCACAATGGTATTCATAGCAATGAGGAGAGAAAATTGTGAGGAATAATTGAAAGTTGGTAGTTAAAGTGTAGATATATGTAGTGGTAGTTTAAGGTGAAAAATACGTGGTGTAAAATAATCTTGTTTTAGTCCATGTGAAATATAAGAGAATATCTTTCATATCATGAGTTATCAGGGTCTAGTAATTTTTCTAGGGAGTATCTTTTCACCAGGGAGTATCTTTGACAAAAAATTAATTTTGGTTATGGATAATGACGTGTCTCTTTTTAATCATGAAGATAATAGAGTATCTTCTTACAAGAGACTAATAATGACTAATTATGACATTAATTTTCTCACATGGGAGCATCTTTCCTTGTTGCATCTTTATTTATGAGATAGGCTCTTCAAACAGTTGTACATGGGAGCATCTTTCCTTGTTGCATCTTTATTTATGAGATAGGCTCTTTCCTTGTTGCATCTTTATTTATGAGATAGGCTCTTCAAACAGTTGTACACCCATTGTGTACAAATAATATTATCTTTTTTTTTAAATTACCCTATTTTATCCTTTTTTGGCCCTCCTTCCTTCTACATTTTTCCATCTTCTTCTCCATTGCTTTATCTTTCTCTATGAACCTCTGGTGTTGTGGAGATATCAAGGTGTTATGGAGATATTGTGGAGCTATTAAGGAATAATCACAAACTAGGCCTACCATGCAATCAAGTATATCTTGACTATGCCCTAAATGGCTTGTGCATGGGCGCATAGGGGTAACAAACCCTTTGGATCTTATGGCATAGGGGTCATAGACCCTTTGGATGCCCTAACTAATGTGCTTGCACCTAGGTGCAAGGTCACTATTAATATATGATTAATGCCTGCCTCTCAACATGTATCTCACATTGGTGTATGGTGCACATTGGTGTATGGTGCACATTGGTGTATGGCCCCCATTATGACTTTAGTGGAAATCCCATCTTAGATGCTAGAAGGGGTCATATGTGAACGTCGATGGGCGGTGGTCGGTCAATGTAGGCCATGTTATGAATACGTAGGAGGTGAGTCGTGTCAATGTAGCGTAGCCGCCCATATCTTAGACGCGTCCACCATACTACCTATAGCACTATAAATGGACATAGTTGGCACAAGCTAAGACATCCAATGCTTGTGAGCATATATTCCCTATACTCTCAGTACGCCCTCTATCTAAATTCTGTTTAGGTCACAAGCTAAGTTTTATACTAGAGTGCACGGGTGGGAACACTATCATATTGTACCTATCTCTTTTTTGGTATAATCAAAATTTTAAAATTCTCTCCATTCTCTCTATTACACTGTCTAGTGTACTTTCCTCTTGTTGTATCTCTTTCTGCTATGCCATGTTCGTACAGTTACCCCCCAAGTTAGAGTATCAAGTTGGAGCTATATCCATATCAAGGGTTGCACTTGTCATGGGTGCCCTCTTTGGAATAACCACAACGAGGACAATAAGTTGCCATAGCATATGGGCACAGAGTCGCCATATGGAGAAAGCATAGACAATTCAATTCCTGGGTAGAAGATCCAACTTTGGTGGGAAATTGTTCTAAAGCAATTCTTCTAAACAAGGATAGATAATTTGACGCTTGGCTAGATGTCTCACACGTGATACTTCTTCTTTTTGTGGGTGTTGGAGAAGCTAAATTTCGGCGCCAACTTCATTAGTGGGGGCAACAGCGTGTGCCTGCTTGCTCATGATCTATGCCCTCTTCTTCTACTTGGGCTACCAGGGAGGGCATCAAGCAAGAGGACAACAAGCCTTAGCCATACCCCTACCAAGCCTAGCAAGGGAAATTAAGTGGAAGAGCATACAACAGAAGGAATGCACCTGACAGGATAACACTGCAAAGAAGATCATAGTAGCAGAAAAAGCATAAAGCATCTTGCTTTTTTTCCAATAACTCACCCTTGCTTTTCTTCAACAAAGAAAACGGTATGTGTCTGTATCCATTCTCCTAAGTTCCTTTTTTTTCCCTGCATAGCTAGACTTTGGATGTTTGGAGAGAGGTCTCCAACAAGGTGAACTAAGCTCTCCAAATGTGTTGGTGGCCTTATGGCCAGCCACAACTTGTTATAGTAGATTAGAATTTTACCATGTTCATGATGCAAATATATACATACACCTTGACCCTCCTAACTCAATGAAAGCCTCCATGAAGTGTCTCTCTTTATCTCTTTTGAAGAAATCCAGCGCACCAATGTGCCAATCTTATAGATAGTAGCTCTAATGTCTTCAGTGAGGCAATCTTTTATTGCTATGGGTAGCACAAATTGTAGAAACTTGTGTCAATCATGACTCTTGAGGCCACTAAGATCATCATCCTTTGTAAATGCACTTTTCAAGCAATGCATACAACCTGTAGGAGTCCGAAACTCTGAAATTGTCCTCTTGACTTGTTGTTCCTCCATCTTACTAAAAACCCATGGGGCTCTTGGAAGTAGCGCCTTTCCATTGGGTCTAGTGTGAGCCCACAACTCTTGCATGCAACGTATCTCTTCCAAGTCGTCCCTTTGGCCTTTAGTCTCCTTTTTTCCTGTCATGGTCTTCCACAAAATGTGAGCTACATTCTTGAAAATATGCATCGAGTCAAGCAAATGGTTTATAAGGAGATCACCCCAATAGGGGAGTTGGTGAAAGATAGAGAGCCTCTTCATCCCAAGACATGCCAAGTTGCCACATTCCTCCCATATCCTTACTTGAAGAGTTCAGTGACACTTGTATTAGACCATCCAAAAATTGACTGTAAATTTAGCATCGTAAGAGATGCACGCAATACAGATATCTTGGCACCATTGTATAGTGAAAGGCGTGCAAGTTTACGCATGGCCTCTTCCTTTGGTTCATAATTTGACCGTTGAGAATGTCATGGTTGATGATCTTCATGTTCATAATTTGACCGTTGAGAATGTCATGGTTGATGATCTTCATGTTCATGCTCCTCGAAGAGAGCTTCTTGTTGCTCGATGAAGGCATCCAACATTTCCTCCATTGGACCTTCTTCCGTTTCCTGACCTTCTTCCATTCCCTCGGGTGCTGTTAATTGAGCTCCATCTGTCACTCCCTCCTTCGATATTCTGATCCTTTGTTGGGGACGAGAATTCATAGGTGCAATGTTATCAAGATGCGGCTGCACACTTGCTTGGTTGTACGATTGAAACCGTAAATTTTGCAAGCGCTCCATTGGAAATATGCCAGCGTCATGAATATACTGGTTGCAAATCCTTCGTTTTCGAAAGATTTGGTACGTATATCGCATGCATGGACACGCTATTCTCTCTTCAAGATTGAGAGGCTCCATCTAGCAGGATAACATGTATATGTAGCTCATTAAATGCAAATCATTATGCATTACACAAAGCATTATGTAAACCATAAAACAGGGCTTCTTTCCCCAGCCGTGAGGGAGATTCTAAAAATAATATTTAAAGCGTCAAACGGACTTCTTTTCCCCAGCCGCCGTTGAGGGAGATTTTAAAAATATTAAAAAAAGCGTCAAACATGCTTCTTTTCCCCAGCCATTGAGGGAGATTTTAAAAATAACTTATACATTAGCTTATCTTCTCTCCATACAAAATTAAGAAGGTAATTAGAAGAAGGATGGAGAGAGGGGATAGCTCTATTCATAAATAGCTATTTATAAAGGCCTTATGCATAAATCTCTATGCATAGATTCTGCAAATAGAGCCTACACATTGAGCTCTATGCATAGAAGCCTACACCTAAAGCAAACGCTTAGAGCCTTATGCATAAAGCCTATGCATAATTATCTTTACATAAGCTTATGTGTAATGCTCTATACGTAAGTCTTATGCAAGCTTTATGAATAAGGTTTATGCAATCGTATGCATAGTAAGGCTTGCAAGCCTTAAGTATAAGCTTGCATAATAAGGCTGCAAGACTTATGCATAAGCTCTATGCATAAGCCTTATGCATAAGCTCTATGCTATAAGCCTTATGCACTATGCTAACCCTTAAACCCATCACCCAAGGGTGTAATAAACATGATCTTGTCTTACATGGATAAGAGATCTTACCTTGATAACATATATAAACTCTATGAATAAAGAGAATACCTTATGCATAGAAAAACAGAGCATAAGAAATATATGTTATATGTATAAGAGAGTATAAACATTCAAAAAGCTTATGCTCTCCATCCATGCAAGGCACTCTACATCAAAAAAAAGCTTTATGCATAAAAACATAACGCATGAAGCCTTATGCATAAAGCTCATCCATAAGATTTATACATAAAACATTATGTATTAAGCTTTATGCATAGATCTTAATTCATGCATTCAGCTAGATTCATATAGCTCTATGCATAAACTCTATGTATAGATCTTGCATAAGCTTACAAGCCCTATGTATAGAGCTTTCATAATCTTATAACCTCTATGTATAAAGCCTATACATAGAGCTTATGCATTAAGCTTACAAGAAGGCTATGCATAGAGCTTTCAACAAGAAAGCTATGCAAAGATCTTGAAAAAGGCTATGCAAGCTCTATGTATAAAGCCTATACATAGAGCTTATGCATTAAGCTTACAAGAAGGCTATGCATAGAGCTTTCAACAAGAAGGCTATGCAAAGATCTTGAAAAAGGCTATGCAAGCTCTATGTATAATGCCCATGCAAGCTTTCAAGAAACCTATGCATAGAGATTTTATAAGCTTGCAAACTCTATGCATAAAGCCTATGCATAGAGCTTATGCATAGAGATTTTACAAGCTCGCAAGCTCTATGCATACAAGCCTATGCATAGAGCTTATGCATAAAGCTTGCAAGAAGGCTATGCATAGAGATTGCAAGCTTATGATAGGTTTTATGCATAGATCTTGCAATAATCCTATGTATAAGCTTGCAAGAACCCTAAACTAACCCTAAACCTGGCACCCAAGAGTACAATAATACGTAGAAAAAAGCATAAACAAGGAAAATCGAAAGAGGGACTACCTCTTTTTTGCGAAGCTGAAGGAGAGGATTGGTGAAAGATTGGTGAAAGACCTGCAAAATAAAATATTCAACAAAGTAATTAGTAAATTAAACATAAGAATAAGAACTAATACACAAGTAATACAAAACCCTAAAATCTCTATGCATGCATTAGGAGATCTATGCATACATAGAGAGCTCTCAACATGCATAGAAAGCCAAAAAAAAACACAAAATCCTAAACGCCCTATATCTTAAAAAGCAAAAGCAAGAGCATATTAGTAAAAGCAAGAGGATAAGTTAAAGTGGAGAAGGAGAAGAGGAGAAAAACACACAACAACAAGAGTGGGTTGAATGTAAAAAGACGAAAGCTTGAAGGAGATGGACGGACGCATACCTTCTCTGGATGCAATTCGATGCCGTGCAAAACAGAGAACAATAGGTTCTCGGCTGTAAAAAACTTACGAGCGTTGGTATACGCATCGGTATACGTGTCGATATACGTGTCGGTATATGCGTCGGTATATGAAATTTTAAAAATTGCCCGCTCGACTATTCACCTCCAAGTTTACGACGACGGGCATACTGACGTTCGACATTTGCGTCGGTATTCTAACGTCGGTATGCCCTATACACACAGTCCCTTCCATCGATCTATGCACCCTCCTTTTATTTTTTTGCTCCTTCTTCTTCTATTATCTTTTTCTTTTTCTTTTTATTTAAAAATCCCTATTTTCTTTTTCCTTTTTTGTTATTTGTATTTTAGTTTATTTTTTACTATTTTATTCACTAAAACACTCCCCTCTTGCCCCAATTTTCCTTCTTTCTTAGATCAAATTAGTGTTTTGAGTATTTTTAGAGCATCTAGATGCATCAAAATACCTAATTACATCAACTTCTTCATCAATTGGAGGAATTTCACTCTCTTTGCTTAATTTTGCCTTAAAAGAGGAGACCAAAATTAAGAGTCTAATTAATCTCCTATTTTAGATTAATTTACATATTTGTTGATGCACATAGACTAGCATTACCTTGTTCTATCCAATGATGTACTCAATTGTGTAAATTAATTAAGGATTAGTGGTTAATTAGAGTTTTTAATTAGTAAAAAAGGTAAAGATTAGTGAAAGGATTAATCTTTAATTAATTATTAATCACTTTTTTTTACATAAAACTCATTAAGGCTGATGAGCATTCAATGAGTAGATGCTCATGAGTTTTCAAATTATCCATTTTGGGGGTCATTTATGAAGGGTGTAAGGGGTGTCATAAAAAGGTTGACTTTTTTTATTTCCACTTACCTTTTTGGAAAAATGTCTATATCTCCTTAATTTTAAATTCAAAAAATATCCCCCCAAATAAGAAAATTCGTATTTCCCACTAGACTCCAAAAAAAAATTTAAAATGGTTCACACCGTGAACCATTCCTACACTTTCACGACGTAAGATTTCATGCCGTAGGAGTCCGCGCAAAAACAAATTTGAAAAAATGGTTCACACCATGAACCATTCCTGCACTTTCACAGCCTAAGGCTTCACGCCCTAGGCATCCGCGCCAAAAAAAATGGTTCACGCGTGAACCATTTTTGCACTTTCACACCTTAAGGTTTCACGGCGTGAAACAAGGTTCAAGCCCAAATAATAATAATAATAATAAATCCAAAAAATGGTTCACGCGTGAACCATTTTCTTCACTTTCACACCTTAAGGTTTCATGGCGTGAAACAAGGTTCACGCAAAAAAAAAATCAAATTTAATTTTCCGTGAAGTCCTGTTCATAGCGTGAAACACCAAGTCTTTCATGGCGTTGTCGTGACGTGGGCGGTGTCGCTGGGAAAGTGCGAGACTTCTGGCTATGAGAGTAGCTTCAAATCCCACCAAAGAAACAGAATATTTATCTCTTCAAGGGGCATAAGACATCTCTATTTTTGATGACATGTACATGTGCCAATTCACTTCAAAACATCCCCAAACTCAACTTGATGAATGCATATACATTACGAGTCAAGAGCATGACCCGCTTCAAGCATATGTTTCACATAATTTTTTCTTGCCAATATCTTGTATTCTTTTGATTTCCGGAAATAACAGGTAGATACAACTATTTCTTTGCCTTTTCTCTCATGTCTTTCATACAATATAATCCCACCAATGCCAAGGTAAAAGATTGAGTTCAAGTGAATCAAAATGTCATGATATAAAGTGAGCATGGAGCCGTAAGAGAGTGGTGGAATTTATTTTAAAAAAAACAGTAGAGAGAAGAGCTTTAAAATTTTGAATTAATACCCAGCACTTGTAGGCTTCTCCCTCTTTTGAAGTATTGATGACCTCTGGAAATTGTTAAGTAGCTTCAACCTCTATTCTTGTCAGTTTCATGAGCTTCAACATCAACAGTCGCCTTCATATAGAAGCTTGGATATCACCTTGGTAGTATAAGCCTTGTTAAGTTGAGTTTCGATCCGTAGAAGCACATCCGAATTCGGAGCTGGGAACTCACTTTGCCTATGGCGCCTGCCTCTCCACCCTTTGCACTTGTCACTGCTCACACCCTCCCTCGATGCTGGCTCTCTACACCCACACCAGCTGCGCCTCAGGTCCCGCATTCCTCTGCTTAGGATGCTTCCATAGGTACCCATTCTTTAAAAAATACCCATATGCCTTTCTGCGGATCCTCTTCAATTCTAAGTCAGACCAATTTTCCTGCCTTGTCAAGGTACTCAAGTATTGGCCAATAAGCAACCAATCTCCTTCATACATTTCCTCAGTAAAAGACTCAAGTGCATTTGATAGGCAAGTATGGTCCCCTTTTGCATATGCAGTAGTATAGAACTTTGTACCTACATCATCAATGTCACTAATCATCCCTTCTTCATCTTCATACCTGGCTCTTGATAGCATATCTACAACTGGGTTGTCCTTCCCTGCAATATGCTTAAACTCAGGATTTAGTGACTTGATATAGGCAATCCACCTGAGCATAGCAATATGTGGAGTGGTGCAGCTTGCAATCATCCCAAGGAGTGGCAAGCAGTCAGTTTCCACGAGCACGGATGCTCCAATAAGATATTCTTTTTTACATTTTAGAGCAGTGACTACTCCCAATAACTCCCTCTTGATCTGCGGATAATTTCGCTGGCGAATGCTTAGTACCTTTGCTCCAAACCTGATTACATACCTGTGATCATCCTCATCATCTTGTCCTACTGCCCATCCTATCCCAGTAGGACTAGTATCAACTGTTACAATCACAGGCCTGCCACACTCATAATCTACCTTCCTTAGAGCAGGTGATGATTGGAGCAGACATTTCAGCTTCCGCATAGCTTTAATATGTGCAGCACTCCATAAAAATCTCTGATTTTTCCTCAAAAGTTGGTAGAGAGGATCTGCTACATGTGCATAATGTGGGATCCATATAACATAAAAGACACATGCACCAAGAAATCTCCTCACCTCTGTAACATTAATGCATATCTCTTTCATTCTTTGTATTGCATCTATCTTGGCTGGACAAGTTCTGCGCCCATTAGTACTACAAAGATGCCCCACGATTAGTACTTCACCAACCCCAAACACTGATTTCAATCCAGACAAAGTAAGATTCACCTCTTCAAGCCTGGATAGAATTTTATAACAATCTTTTATATGATTTGCCACAAACTTGCGGCACCCTTTTGAATCCAAATCCCCATCTTTATCTTTTTCATCACAGCCTTTTATGGGCACATCATCCCCAGAAAAGGCATAGTTATTTGTGGTATGAAGTCTCGTAAGACTTTATTCATTCCATTCATCATATGCGCCACTAAGTTGGTGGCTCCCTGTGGTAAGGTGCACATCCTTACTAGACCCAAAGGAGTTTTCATTGTGGTCATGTCCCTGCTTTGTATATCCAGCTGGAACTGATCATATCCCGAATACAGATCACCCATAGAGTATATAGCTTTCCCTGCAAATGCTTCTGCAAACTCGTCCACAATCGGACCTGCTCCCACATTCCTGATTGTGACCTTGTTTACAGGTTGCATGTCTTGAATGAAGCACAATGTTCCATTTTTCTTTGGCACGGTAAACCATCTGTTGGAATATGGAGCACATGATGGTTCCAAAATTCCCATCCTGATCTTTTCTTTTAGTAATTCCATCAGCTTTGGCAAGAGAGCCTTTGGTACTAGAATTGGCCGCAGGTTCCAGGGCACATGTGGAACAGTGAAGATCACCATTGGTGCTATTATGCTTGGATCAACACAGCCTATCTCATGTGGCTGAAAAGCAAAGGTCTTCCCATGTTTTACAAGCATCTCCTCAAAGCATTCCCTCAACAGAAAATCCTTTTCACCAATCTTCAGTTCTTTTAGGGTTTCCTGTGTAAACTTATGCCCAATTTTCTTCGGATCTCTGAGATTCGATTGCATAGAGGCTTCATCTATTTTCTCCTTGCTTTCTGGTGGCAAGGGCAAGGCAACTGGTTTCACCTTCTTTGCAACCGTTTTATACTTTGTATCAACATGAGCATCCATCTCACAATTCATGTTTTTACATTCCATCCCCTCAAATTCCCGGATTATATCATACATTCCCACAGATGACACCTCTATCATCTCATTTCCACCCTGTAAGCATGCTCTTTCCATAGCAAAAAGCACACCCATAGTATCCACAAATGACACCTCATCAAGCACCCCTGAAATAAACTCATTCTTCTCCAAAAGTCCACACTGCTCAAGACTTTTTTGTGCATTTTGTACATGTCGACGCATGCCACGCTTCAAATCCTTGCTTTTTACAAAGACCAGTGACCCATAGCTAGAAAATCCCTGAAAATTTGCTGAAAAGTTATTTACATTGATTGAGTCCTGCGAGAACTCATTTTCCCTTGTACCATTGGAATGGCATCTGGCCAAAATCCCTCATCTCCTTGTAGTTCATGAATTCTCTGTTTATCTTTGGGAGTGACTGTGCTCGAAGAGACTCACAGTTCCTATTAATGCAAACTGTCAAGAACTGAACAGCTTTCTTGCCATCTTTACTCCTTATTCTTGCATATGCCGAGCCATCATCCAAAACTTTTGTTTCCATCCTCACAGCTGTAATGTAGGGTTGCCCAAGGATGAGGGGATACGATGACATCTCCTAAACAAAGAAGTTCTGATCATCTTTTACATCTCCTATAGTTACCCTTACATTTGGACAGACTGCATAGAGCTCTCCAGATGAGTTATTAGCTGCTTTAATCATCCACCCATGATCTACATCCATTGGCCACTTACATTTGTTGTAGAGATTTTTAGCCATAAGATTTATTTCAGACCCATGATCGATTAGAGCGACATACGGCTCTTCCAAGTCACCTATCTTGACAAGGGTTTCAGTGGTGGCCCTTGCCCAATGGCTCTTGGAGTAATGACTCTTTGTAAGAACTTCTTTTTCATCATCCTCATCCACAAAGCACACTTGTCGTGCCCCTTTAGCAGAGTGATTACATTCCACCACATTCTCTCTCTCTTCCTTTTGTTGTACCTGTACTCCATGAGTCTTGGAAGTGCTTGTCTCCCCCTGTGTGATGGAATAGATTCAATTATGGACTGCCTTTTCCTTCATATAATATCAATTATCTCATCATGGAATTCTTTCTTTGCAATCCCCAAGACTTCCCCTAGTGTAAATTCCACCCTACTGTTTAGAATCCTCTCTTCAAGCACCTTTTTGAGGTCTGTTGCGGCTTTAATATCAGATTGAAGCTTGTAGAGTGGACTTTTCCCTTTACCCTTCTCCTTCTCATGCTTCATTTTTGCTAGTACTTCTTCCATTGATACTTCCTGTGGAGGTTTGCTATGCGGCCGAGGCATATGTGATGGCCCAGGATCCTTCTTTTCACTACCACGGGTGACCCTTTTTGATGGCCCTCCTTCCTCATTTTCCCTCTTACGCTTTTCCTCTACCTGTGCCTCATTATTCTGGCATTTTGCAATGTAGGCATGAACAGATAAAGAATCCACAGGCTCTTCCTAGCCAGTCTCAAGACGTATACAGTCACCTGCCTCATGCAAAGCCTGTTTAGACACCTTCTTTGAAGCAATTAGCTCCATTGTTGATGGGCAAAAATCTTCATTCTCATAGTCTTCATCATTCTCAGATTCTTGCTTTGATTGACCAACCTTTAACCCATAGGTTGCTGCCTCAACCATAGAGATGGCATGTCCAGCAACCATGTCTTCAACCAGCTTTTTCATCCCTCCTTTTCCAAAGTTTGTGCTTAATGGAAGACCAGTGGATTTTCCCATCTTTGAAAAACACAAGTTGATTTCTGAGGGCTTCTTTATAGCTAGCACAGTCTTTTTTTGCATGTTCTGGGTCATCACACCATATACACTTGAATGTAAACGCTTCTTTGCTTTAAGGCCTTTGCATAGAAGCCTGCCCTAATGGTAGCTCTTTTTCCTCAATCCTGGACATCTTCAGTTTTAGGTCTCGCATGCCCTTAATAAGCTCATCCATCGACCCTTCTACCTTTGGGATTGCAGCAGTAGGTTTTGGTAGATTCTCAGGGGTAATAGTTATAGGAGTTGCCGAGCTCATCACCATTTTATCCCTCCTTCGCTGCCGCTTTGCTAGCATGGTGACCGCATCCTCGACATCATTCCAATCATTCTTTAGTCCCTGCTCTGTATCCTTATCCTCAAGGAGAATTTCCAGTTTTTCTTGGAGATCTTTCCCAGCTGCTTGTAAGAAGAGATCTGTTTTTTCCCTGTCCAAGGTTGTGCGCTCAATCCTTGACAGCTGGGCATAGCGCTTCTCAAACTCTCTTAGCAACTCTATGGCAGAAATTCCCATTTTGGGTTTTGTGACCCATTCCAAGAAAGTTCGTTTGGTCACCCACTCGGAATCCTCCATGAAATAATCATCCTTCAAAGCAAGCTTGAACTCCTCCCAATTTCTGCCACCATGTGCTGCCTGTAGTCCTCTTATGTGCTCTCTTATTTCGGGAACACATACCAGCTCAAAGCTTCGAACCATATCCTCCTCAGTCACCCTGTTTAGCTCCATTTCCTTTGTGTAATTGCGCAGGTACTTTGTGATGTCTTTACCATCAAATTGATCCACCTTTTTCACAATTAACTGCAATGCTTTAGTCATGGAAATTTGCCCCCTCTCAGCAGCTTGCTGCTGTTGCATATACATAGTAAACATCTGAAACATTTGCATAACCCCAGGGTCAAAACGAACCCCCTGTCCCTCAGGATTCTCAACCATAGCTTGCACTGTGTATTTCACCACTAACTCTCACCCCAACAGTTTCACGTCGGGTTCACCAAAGCTGTCGTGACGTGGGCGGTGTCGCTGGGAAAGTGCGAGACTTCTGGCTGTGAGAGTAGCTTCAAATCCCACCAAAGAAACAGAATGTTTATCTCTTCAAGGGGCATAAGACATCTCTATTTTTGATGACATGTACATGTGCCAATTCACTTCAAAACATCCCCAAACTCAACTTGATGAATGCATATACATTACGAGTCAAGAGCATGACCCGCTTCAAGCATATGTTTCACATAATTTTTTCTTGCCAATATCTTGTATTCTTTTGATTTCCGAAAATAAGAGGTAGATACAACTATTTCTTTGCCTTTTCTCTCATGTCTTTCATACAATATAATCCCACCAATGCCAAGGTAAAAGATTGAGTTCAAGTGAATCAAAATGTCATGATATAAAGTGAGCATGGAGCCGTAAGAGAGTGGTGGAATTTATTTTAAAAAAAACAGTAGAGAGAAGAGCTTTAAAAATTTGAATTAATACCCAGCACTTGTAGGCTTCTCCCTCTTTTGAAGTATTGATGACCTCTGGAAATTGTTAAGTAGCTTCAACCTCTATTCTTGTCAGTTTGCATGAGCTTTAGCATCAACAGTCGCCTTCATATAGAAGCTTGGATATCACCTTGGTAGTATAAGCCTTGTTAAGTTGAGTTTCGATCCGTAGAAGCACATCCGAATTCGGAGCTGGGAACTCACTCTGCCTATGGCGCCTGCCTCTCCACCCTTTGCACTTGTCACTGCTCACACCCTCCCTCGATGCTGGCTCTCTACACACACACCAGCTGCGCCTCAAGTCCCGTCGAATCTAGCCAGCTCTGCCCAAGGCGGTCCCTTTTACTTTGCTTGCACACTCTTCCGCGCCTCTGCCCTCTGTGCTTCTAGACGACCCCCTTTCTCTCTGCTCATCAACCCCCGCTTTTTTTACCAGTCCGGCCTCCCGCTTCTCGTATCCCCAGGCCGCCACGCATCACCCGCATGTCTGTCTGCTCTCCAGGTCTTTGTGGCTACAAAGGCTACTTCTCTAAAGCCTCCGGCTACGCCCGAGAGCCCCTAGCAGTTCCAGCTCCAAGAGGGTCTCACCCCTGCTTGTTGCGGCCTCCATTTCCCCGCTTCCGTCTGAAACAAGACCCCCTTCTCAAAACCGACTCCTCTCCTGCAGTATTCCCCAGCCCGAATGCTCTCCTCCCCAAAAGCGCACCCTTCACTCCTCTCCCTGTAGGTTTTTTTTTCCTCTCCCCTCTCGTACCCCCCAGGCTTTCACGCATCACTCGCCCTCCCCATGCTTTCGCCACCTTCCAGATGTCATGTTGGCGGCCAAAAAGAACCTCCATGTGGCAATTCCTTAATTGGCCACGTTGCATTATATTTATTTATTTATTTTTCAAAGCTCAATAATGGCCACCAATGCCTCCTTATTACCTTGCTTCTCAAGTTCATGTGCAGCACCACGACCTTCCAAAATTATGCAAGATCTGCCCACAGCTCATCATCATCAGCACCTCTCCTCACCAAGATACGACCAATTTCATCGGTGCCATGCACTGCCGATGATCATCAGACGCTTGCAAAAAAAATGGAGTGTCATCCTTGCATCCAGAACCAGCCCCAGATTGACCAACCATCATCACATTCGGAATTCCCGGTACACTTTCACGTACAGGCATCACCATCAGCTCGTAAAAAAAAACCATAAACCACCTACTCTGTACATTTGCCAGGGCATTCATGGCAAAATTTATTCGTAAACCACGCACACCATATGTACACAGGCACAAGGACTTCTGCTAGCCCTCGGAATGCGTAAAGGCATATACACATCATGTACACTGTGGCACTTAATCCCATGCATCTGGATTTGCATTTAATGACCTCACATGCATGGTTTCACACCATAGACGTGCCATGGCACGACAGCGTGAAACACTACCATTTCACGATGTGAAAAAAAATCAAAATTGATAAAATTCGTGAAGTCCGCTTCACGTCGTGAACTGCACCCTGCTAGTTCACGACGTGAAAGGAAGTCCGTTGGAAAAAAAAGGGACTCTAGAAAACACCCATGTTTAGAGGCTCGTATATTCTAAACCATGAATCAAGTAGGCGCTCTAGGGCTCATCAGAAAGTTTACATCGAGCTCTTCAACTTTGGTCTTGGCCGTGTGAAGTCAAAATCGACCGTTTTGGCCTTTGACCAGCAGTCTCAAAATTTGACCCGAAAATCGAGACTATGCCGTAAATACACCTCTCAATACCATTGGTCATGCCTATAACAAATGTGTCATTGAGTTTTACACCCCCTATAACTTTAATCCCACCGTGCTTTGGTCCTTTACCTAACATCTCCACAAATCCTATAGGTACTGTGACATGAAAAATTGATATCTTTCATTTTCAATTTTGTGCATATTTTGATGGTTTCTCAATGGTAATAAGGTGGAAGCTTGTCCAAGAAGATTGCGGCGCCCATAGTGGAATAACGGCGTGGTGATGCGACGGCTTGGCGGCTACCCTGATAACGACATTCTATCTTCAAATATAATGGTTTTACTTGATTTAGGGTGCACACATTGTAAATGCCACAAGTATGCTTGATAAATACTTTGGTATGGTAGATAGGCTAGTGATGTAGAAAATAAAAGTGGGCCTTCATGCTCACATGGATTTTAATTGTATTGCTAATATGGTATTCACCATAAGGCTACAAGTTGGGGAGTGTGGAAGGCATGTGGAGGAGTGTGTGTAGGTGCATAATTGGGAAAGATTCTTCTAGAATGCCTACATGGAAGAGGAGAATTCCGCCATGTGTAAGTGGGATCTCCACCTACATGCCACTTAGACTTGGCTATTATCTTATCACACTTTCAAAGTCAAAAAGTCTTCAATTTAATAATCAATAGAAGACTTAGCCTAAGAGGACAATTGATGGTGACATCTACCCTTATGTCACTGAAGGGTTGAAGATTTTTATGTTGTAATTTGTAACAATGGAAGAGAGGGTGATTCTCCACCTATAAAAGGAGCCCTCCTCTCCCTTTCAAATCAATGAATGAAGCCTCCTCAATTGAGCATTTTGTATCATTGCCATTCTCTTATCTTTCAAACCCTTATTCAAACACTCTCTTTATATGTGAATATCTCATTTAGCATTAGCTCCTCATGCTTAACCAAATTTTGGACCTCTTTGATAAGTGGGATAAGGAGTTATTATCTTGGTGGGCCTGTGACTTCTCAAGGTAGCCCTTGCCTTATTGCCGCCCTCCTTTGGAGGTACCAATGGTTTTAGCAATAATGCGCATGTGGAAAGACTTTGGGGACCATAGGTAAATCTTTACGATTGTCCGTTAAGCAATGTTAACCCTTACCCTCTAGCTTGAATCATGAAGGAGATGAAAGGCAAGAGGCTATGTGAAAATTGAGGTTTCATGCAGAGAGGGAAGAGCAGTTTTTGTGGTCCAATACCTAAATTTCAATCGGTAATTATTCATCACTCGGGTATTGGTTTCTTAAATTGATCATATGGCTAGGAAGCTCTTTATATGCTCTTTCCACTCATGTAACTAATTTCTTAATCCCTTACTTCATTGATGATCAGAATTTCTTCCAAAGTTGCTAACTTTTAGGCGAATTTTGGCAGTTTTATAGTCTTGTAGTAAAATGCTTATAACTTTTCGCTCGGTTGCCCATTTTTAAAAGTTTTAATATAGACGCGAAGCTCTCTTCAAACTCTATGTACCTATGTAATCCTCTTTTGCACAGTCTATATGGATTTAAAACTACAATTCTCTGTGTATCTATATTTTTATAGACTTTTGGCCATTCTTTCTTCTTAATAATGATTAATTCCTCTTAATCTCTTATCAAAAGGCCAATCCCATGTGTCTTATCCTCTTGTAAGTAATTGCTATATTCATTTGCTTTAATATGTTCCGACCAAATTGCCCAATTCGAACGGATGAACCTTACCAATATTCCCCATATGTTTCCGTTCACATAATCCTGAGTCGGAAGATTTTCTTCCAACAAAGAATTGCCCTCTTGTTTGGAGCTGTAAGACTGGCAGAAATTCTTCCTTCTTCGGAACCTTTCATCTTTTCTTCCATGAATTATGATCTCACCTTTGATGTGTATATCTTTATCTTAACCTAGGGAGAGAAAGGGAGGTGAGGAGGCTGTGAGGTTTCATACAAGTGTGTTTTGATTCTAAGAAGTGACCGAAGTCCAAACCCCAGCTTCGTGTCACATCTTTTGGTGGAGATGACGGGCAGGTTTTACTTAGAATTATTCTATTTTAACCTCAAAGTCCTGCATGATTAAAGAAAAGTTATTTTGAAAAACGTAAATTTTTCTTGTTGCTACTCATCTTTTGGTGCAAGATGTTCAACATTCCGGTGTTCCAAGGATTAGAAGGAGAAGACCCGGGGAGTTATCTCCGAGAGTTTAACCGAGCATGCCGCTTGATGGGTTGGTTTATGAAGGAGAGGTAGAAATACTTCCAGATTTCTTGGAGGGTGTGGCCTTAACTTGGCATGAGGCTTTGCTAGAGGAGTCCAAGAATGATTGGGAAAGGTTGACCAAAGCAATGAAGGAGAGATATGGGACAGTGGAGTCACCAAATGCTTTACTATTACAATTGGATCAAATTTTCCAAAAGGAAAGAGAGTCAGTTTCTGCCTTTTCAGTGAGGTATGAAGCCTTATTCATCAAATATCAACAAGCTACTTTACATGTTGTTGCTTCTTCTTCTTCACCTTCTATGGAAGATTCAAAGAGTTCTTTAGCAACAATGGAGCACCTTAAGATGAGCAAGTTCATCAGGGCTTTGGATCCCCGCTTGCATGGAAAAGTTCTTAGCAAATATCTCACTAATTTTAAAGAGGCTCTTCGTATTGCTTTGAAGAAGGAGGCCACTCTTTATATTGAGTCCACATTCCAATCTTCTCCGAGTGTGCCAACCCCACCACGAGTAGAGATAGCCTCAACATCTCAGGTACAAGCTCCATCCTTGGATCATAACATTGTACAACTTATGGTAGAATTTGCTGATTTGAAGTTACACTTAGTCAATGCAAGGCCACCTAGGGTTCCACGAGCTGAGGATAAACCTAGGGATAGAAGTAGTGTCACATGCTATGAATGTCAAGAGAAGGGGCACTATCGCACTAAGTGTCCAAAATTGAGGAAAAGAGAGGATAAAAGTTTAGCACTTTTAGAGGAAACATGCTCAAAAGAAGAAAAGGAAACATTGATGCCATTAATGGCAAAACGGGGTCGTAAAACTAGGAGCCAAGAAGAAGAACAAGAAGATAAATCTGAAGAAGAGGAGAAAAATAAGAAGAAGAAGAAGCCGTCTAGGAGAAAAATTGGACAATTTGACTTTCGTCTTGGACAAGGATCTCTTAGTTATGACCTCTTAACAGATCTTAGGGAGAAAACGGCACAAATCACATTTGGGCAGCTTTTGGCACTCTCTCCAAAGCTCAGAAAGGAATAGGGTAAGCTGGTTAGCACAAGCGAATCTAAGAAAAAGAAGAAGAGGGATAATGGAACTCCTATGGTTCAAAAGGTGGATATTGATGTAGGAGATGATGTGCCTGTGATTGATGTCATCATTGAGGGGCAAACAATTTCTAATGCATACATTGATGGAGGTGCGTCAATCAATGTCATGAGTGAAAAAACAATGAAAGATGCCGATTTAAAGTTGTATTCTTCTAACTCTCCCTATCACATCAAACTTGCTGACAATACTAGGGTGAAAACCTTAGGAATTGTCAGGAATTTGGGAGTGGATGTATGTGGTATTTCTGTGCCTACAACTTTCCAGGTCATTCCTACAAACCCTGATGCTAGGGCTTACCCATTGATATTGGATAGGCCATGGCTTCGCCAAGTGAAGGCAATTCAAAAGTGGGAGACAGGTGATCTTATTCTACAAGGTGAGAATAGGAAGGTCCACTACAACATCAAGAGTCGTCACAAGAAAGTGGTATGAGGTGAACCTTCAACTTCCGAAAGTTCAGAGTCAGAGTCATCCGATGAAGAGGAGACAAGTGGTAGCTCCGAGGATTCCATCTCAAAAGGGGAGGTGGAGGGGGTTGCATTTGGTCTTTCCCTAGAAAGGGATCGAGGGGATGCTGAAGACAATGGAGCCTTGGAAGGGGAAGCTTCTTCAACCATGTGCAAGAAAGGAGATGTGGACCTCACTAGTCTTCAGCAACAAAATGAACTTCTTCTTGATGAGTCCATAGTAGGTACTGAAAGGGAGAATTACTTAAAAATTTTGGATGGATTTCCTAACCTTTTTGCAAACAGCTACTCACAAGTACGCCAAGTTACCCTAGTAGAGCACAAGATTGATCTCAAGCCCCAAAGTAAAAATCTTCTAGCTTTTGCACCTCCCATGGAGACATCTGCCCAAGACATCTTGTGTTTTTCCTGAAACTGTTGGATCTTTCCTTAAATGAACCTGAACCCCATGAAAGCCCATTTTTGATAACAATGCTTCACATTTATCAATACATTGATTTGCCAACGATGTTCGTTTAATAAAATATGCATAATCAAGATGCAATCTCAGAAGCTTGTCAATTATTCTTATCTCTGCATGCAAAGTGCATATGTGAACATTCTTAAGAGAGATAGGAAAAATGGGATCCCAAATGTCTTCTTTATTCTTGAACTTACTCAGATCTATAGAGTCTCTCATTGGGACTCTCCTTGCTGGTCGCAAACTGCTCCACTCTTTTGATCCCATACCTTCCATACAGTAAATGCAAGGATACTTTGCATTAGCCCTGTTGCATATTCCAAGCATACATTTGATAGTCTTTAAGTCAGCACCCAAATGCCATTCCACTTTGAAATTGCCAACTCCATCAACTATGAACATATCTCTAGTACTTTGGGACTGAATGATATTAGGGATACCTGTGTGGAAGAACAACCATTTGAGGGTTTGATGATTCTGAGTTGGTATCTGAGCTGCACCAACCCACCAAAGCTCCATCTTTGACAGGATTTTATGTTTTGGTTCCTCTCCTCTACCATTGATGTACTCAATTACCATGTTCATGATAGATATGCTCACTCTTTCCAACTTTTGTCCTTTTTGGATCTGTGCCTTATCCAGCTTCAATACGAACTTTAGCACACCACCACATTCTTCTATAGTAATTTTATACATATGCACCATTGCAATTTGTACTTTTCTAAGATCCACCCATATATTGTTGAATGCATTATATAGACAAATGCACTCTTTTTCTTCTGCTTCTCATAAGGCATTATCCCTTCAATATGTATATACTCTGCAAAAATACTTGGTATTTTCTGATTCATAGCAGTCCTGGCAGTAGAAACTGAAAGGGATCTTGGCAAACCAAAAGCCCTTATTTGGAACCATAATCTAGAAAGAGCTTGGTAACCTTTGCGACTAATACCCACACTGTCACAAGTCTCTACTATTTCATATGGTTTCACAATGGTCCTTAAGTCTCTTACCAACTCTTTGAGAGTAGGATCTCTCAAATTTGTATTCTCTGGAGATTGAAGAATTCTTGACCAAGTCTGCCTTGTTCATGGTTTCAATGAGAAGCTTGATTCTCTCCTCATTTTGATGGATATTAATACCTGAAATGTGAGAGACACATTTCTTTGCAAGATTGAGTCTCCTCGTTTTAGCCCCACTACTTTCAGACAACTCACTTATATTCTTTAAAGTTCACTTCCTCTCTCTGAATCCTCCTGGGGTTTCTTTCAAGTTTACTAGTTTCTCTTTCAAAGAGTGGTTTACAGCTTCTAGCCCTCTAATCTTATCATAAAGCTCTGAAATAGTTTTTTGAGATGTTAATAAAGTTTCTTTCAGTTGATGCATTTGGACTGAGCACACAGAAGATGTAGAATATAACTTCATACAGTAACCAAGCAGACCATCAAAACCATCTCCAACAAATCTAATCAAGTCATGAACATTTACAAATGGAGGAGGTCTACCAATTGAATGATCATTGGGATAAATACTTCCATCCACCCACAAATCAACATGCTTTCTTCCCTCTAGTCTTAGTCTGTTTGCCTTATCTTTATCCAACAATGCTCAGTGCTGAATACTTCTCCAAGATTAATAGACCTGATCTATGTTAATAGCAGACCATCAAAACCATCTTCCCAACAAATCTAATCAAGTCATGAACATTTACAAACGGAGGAGGTCTACCAATTGAATGATCATTGGGATAAATACTTCCATCCACCCATAAATCAACGTGCTTTCTTCCCTCTAGTCTTAGTCTGTTTGCCTTATCTTTGTCCAACAATGCTCAGTGCTGAATACTTCTCCAAGATTAATAGACCTGATCTATGTTAATAGCAAGTTTGTATCTGTGTTCTCTTACATTGAGTAAAGAGTTAACGATAGACATTAGAGTATAATCCACTATGCAAAGGTATAACAGAAAAGAATAGAAGAGAAGAGAAGACAGACAGAGAGAGAGAGAGAAAGAGAGAGAGAGAGCACTCAAATGATGACAAGAGGAAAAATGGACGTGTTTTGGTGGGAATATTTGTACAATAGACATTTCAAAAATTCAAATAACACTGAGAATAACGACTGAAAAGTACCTCTGACATGATTTAAGGAATGCTAGTATTTATTGTGGCCCGTCTCTTAAATGCACCAAAAGTGCCTCTGAACGGCCAAATTTGGAGGTCTCATTCTACTAAAACCTCAGCTAATTATTGTTTTAATCAAAACCTTAAAGGTCCCTTTTTTTTTCATTTTTATCCCTCATGTCCTGCGAGGCCTCATCATTGTCTTCCTTCTTTGACATTAGATTGACTTTTTTAGCTCTCTTTTTATGCCAACAATCCTTTGCTATATGACCAATTTTGCCACAATGATGATAGGTTATCTTTGTGCTTGGTCTTTCTCTAGTCCTCAGTCATGGTCCTCTTAAGAAGAGTGCTTTCTCCTCACTCAATATAGCTTGAATTATCTTCCCTTGAATTCGCTTCTCTTTTTCTATGAGTGTTCCTTCCACTCCTGTAATGGTTGGATCTGGGAGGTTCTTCAAGGTAGCCACCAAGGGCCCATACTCCTCATTTTTCATGATTTTTAGCAATATGGCTATGTAATCCTCTTCTTCTATTAGTGCCCCAATGCCAGCCAATTGTTGTGTTATGCTATTCATTTTGTTAAGGTGTGCTGAAAGTGATTCAATATCTTTAATATCTAAGCCAAAGAATCATATTTTCAAGCTTATTTTTGAATTCTTTTGCTTTGCCCCGAACAATTTCTGTAGCTCATCCCAAGCACCCTTAGATGTATCTTGTGATGCAATGTTATAATAAATCTATCACCCAATTCATTACATTGACCTTTTTCATTCTGGCTCAACTATTTGTTCCTTTCATCCCCTTCATCCTCCACAGACATTTTTCCCTTCAATTTACAATGCCTCATAGCCTATCCTTCATTAACATAGATTTAATTTTAACTTGCCATGTGTGGAACGACTCCACTTTAAACTTCTCAAGCACAAATGAAGTAGTCATTGAGGATTTTGAGAAGGTCTTAACACTTGAGTAATACTCAAGGAGGTCAGTGTCTAATCTCAATATAAGAGGGATTTGAATGGAGATTTTGTTGAAGAAACCCACAAGAGTAATGCATATGCCGTATAATTTTTGCTCTTAGTGTGAATACCCTCTTATTTGATCCTTTTTACACCACACCTTTTGAATATTTAAGAGATAACCCTTAGGGTTTTTCAAACCACACACAAAAAAGATTTTATTTTGTTAAGATTGGAGGTGACATGTGAGCTAGAGAGAAGAGTTGAGAATTATCTCACATTGATGTACAAGCCCAAGAGTGTACCTCCTCATATAAAAGGGGGACATTTTAAGCAATGAAATATAAGCACTTGCACAAATCTCAAGTCTCTCTGTGAGTACAAGTTTCAATCTTGTAACTTAATTGTACTTGAGTTCATTAACACTACTCACTCATCATGAGCATTCTTAGGCTCCATAAACCATAGATTAATCATGTTTAATTAGTTTAAATTAGTATTTAATTAAGAAATGATTTTGTCATTAGGAGAGTTCAATCCATGATTATCAGGAGGGTATCAGAGCCAGGGTGAGTCTCTCAATTAGCTTAGTTTTTCATTTCAATAGCAAGGGGACTAGGGATACCTTCTTGTCTACTTAGGGTTTCTCAATTCTCTTTTTCCTTTCTCCATATTTAGGGTTCATTAGTGATCCTTATGTTTCAAACCATCATCTTCATTTTATAGTAGTAACACAGACCAAGGGAGAGAAGAAGTAATGCTTGTGTGGGGATAAAGTAAGCTAGCAAGAAGGAGCTATAACAGCGGCACGTAGAGCTGCTAAGCAGTATTGTAAAAGAAGATTGATAAGTTTCTGGGAGAGACGACGCCAGTGTGCAAGGAGGTGAGCTTTAGCAGCGTACCCAACAGCACAGAAGAGAGAAAAATTAAGAACGTCTCCAAATAGCTCCCATAGAAGGGCATGAGCCACCACCACAAAACTCTAAACAAAGGCGGCGCATCCACTCATGATCCCCAGCCAAGGAGCTTATCAAAGGAATGCTACAGTGGAACCCCTACAGACGGATTAGACTCAGTCACCAGCCAAGGAGCTTATCAAAGGAATGCTACAGTGGAACCCCTACAGACGGATTAGACTCAGTCACCTGCTCGCTCACCCTTAGCTACAAGATCATGTGCAACAGCATCATACCCAGAGTACAAGTCTAACTGTAAACGCCCAGAAGTCTGCATCCAGCCTTGGGTCGTGCGACAGCAAAAGAAGAAAAAGCAATGGTTTTAGAAGATGAAAAGAAGCCACCCCTACTGCTGCAGAGGCCGAGCAGAAAGAAAAGACTTTAAATCAGTCAGCAAAACACGACGCAGTCATAGCAATATCTTCTACAAACAGAGAGCAGCGTGCAGCGTAAAGACAAAGAAAAGAACGATTGTAGCCACAACAAGCTACACTACGTCCTCCACCTCAATAGCACACGCTTTCTCTGCATGAAAGGTGCAATGATTAGCAGATCAGGGCTGCGTAGATGGGGAGAGAACAGTTGCTGCATACAGACCAAACGAATCGTCAGCACACAGCAGAGAGAACAAGTACGCCATCGCCAAGCCAGTGCGCAGCAATATGGTTACATTTTCTATATATTTTATTTAAAAAAAGGAGGAGAACCAAAGGTAATACACCTTAAGAGGTGTTCACATGGGGCAATCAAAAGATACGTGTATGGGCACACCTATCTTTTTTTTTCTTAAGAGGTGTTCACATGGGGCAATCAAAAGATACGTGTATGGGCACACCTATCTCACCAGAACACTCGTCACTTGCATGGGTTCCCTTGACATGGAGTATTTTTACTTCACTTGGATTAGCAGGATCTTGTAAGGTCATCACCGACATATGCATATGTGGTGGGATTTTCAATCAAATCATCATCATCAACTTGGGCATTACTAAATTCCATTAAAAAAATTTGTGTCTAACCATGAGTTGAATATGATTGTAATCAACGGCCAAATGAGCATATGCTAACATTTGTTTGTGAGAAAGAGAAGAATGCAACTCTTGTAAAAACAATGCAACCAAATGAGTATGAGAGTATATGGTATAATCAAAGCAAACGTGCATACACATCTAGCCTAAGCATGCCTCTAGCTCCAAAACTATCCTCTAAAAACATTGTATATCCTATCCTCTCGCACCAATGATGTAGCTAAGGTAGAAGAAATGATGTAGCTAAGGTAGAAGAAATAGCTAAAATTTGTAAGCCTACTCTTAGAAGAGACCTCTAGACCGCAAAGATTGGTCAAGTCTCTGCAACAAGTGATATTCTGTGCAAGTTGACGGCACATCTATTTTCAAACCGTTGGTGTGCATACCCTTTCATGTCATCATGCTGTTGTAGAGATAGTTGCAAGCAGAGTTGCTACTCGATGAGTGTGGTGTTGAGTGTGGTGTTGCAATCGTTGCAAAAGCGCAAGATTTTCTAGAGTCATAGTCCTCGACTAATTCGTGCGAATGGAATCAGTCCTTTACTCATTTGCTGGAGGCGAAAGTGAATAGTAGGAGAGGGTGACTTGTTATTGTGTAGCCAATAGGGATGCAAAGCTAGCCAGTAAACACATCAGCGTAACCAGTAGATAATAGTGCAAATAAGCCTTAATATAATGCTTATAAACCTTATTAGAAAGCTTAAACACGACTTAATCAACGGGCAGCAAACATGATTTTTTTTAATGATGTTGTAGGCAGCCTCCTAACAAGGGTATGGCTCTAATACCATGTTGATAAATCAATCATGGTTGAGCTCATAGAGGATCAAACACTATGATAATTATGATTAATCATAGTATTTAAGATAATAAAGCAAGATAAGATTAGGCTACACTAATGACGATGATTTAGCACAAACCAAGAAAATCTCATTACATTAGAGTTGATCCAAGTACATCCTTTTATAGCTCTCATGGAGCTCCCAACTCACAAGATGTTTGCAAGTTTGTGCCAACCATGTGTCCATAAATTCTCGCACTACATGTGCCTCCTTGCACTTTCCATGTGCTACCTTTTTGACCTTTGACTTCACCTTTTACAAATGACCATACAAATCAAACTTTTCCAATGTACCCTTAGTCTATCCTTTTTTAATGTGTATGCTCCTCCCCTTGCTCTACTCATGTTGCACCCTCACACATTGCTTTTCTCAACAATAATGCATGTACTTCTTCACAACATATACCATGGCTAACCCCTTTCTCTAAGTGTGGTGTAGTTATGCTTGATGTCATTAAGTTTACGGCTAGCAAAGATCATGGAAGTCCATGTTGTGCTCCCTCAGCTATGCTAGTATGTATCTAATAGTAGCAAAGATTGAAGTATCTATATGCACATGGAAGATTAGATCATCCTAATTGGTGGATGTCAGGATGGGTGTGCTTTGCTAATACCTTCTTCAATTTTCCATAAGACCATTGGCATTTTTTTGTCCATTCATCAAAGATAAAGGTCACAGTGTTCACCAAATATCCTTGATCATTTATGTATGAAGGACTTTTGGGCCTAGAATCAGGGGAGAGAATGTAGGAGTTGATTGAGGAGATGCTTGGCATCATCCATGATATATTTTGATGCTTGTACTTGGCCTATTTAAGATGCACACATCTCATGAAGAAATATACTTGATCTCTCCACCATTATGTTGTCATTATGCTAATCTCTTGTGCTTAACCTAGTCACTTTAGCTTAAGTCCTAATCTCTCCTAATCATGCATATCCATGGAATTCCTTGATGTATATGAGCCTCCACGATGCCAATAATTGGTATCAAAACATGAGATCCAAACCTTAATCCTATGCATTAACCATTTTTACACTCGCTGGCTAATCATAATTAGCATCTAATTAGGTTTTTGGTTATTTCTCTCTCTACCACACCCACCTACAATGGAGGTGAGATCTCTCCCTCCACACATTATTTTCCAAGATGCTTACATGGGCTTGTTTCCAGCTCACAGCTACACATGCTGGCTAATAGAGTTAAAGAAAAATGCATATGGTCATGATGATAGTAGCTTGAAACATAAGCGCCTATAGTTTTGGGGGGAAACGTAAATCTACACTACACCGGGTCACCATTTTCTTATTCCTCATCATGAACCCAAGGGTTTTTCAACATGCCAAATCTAGGTGTGGTGTCAGATTTCACAAAAAACGATGAGAGCAATTGTTTTGTTGTTGTGAACTCTCTACACAAATAGAGACTTATTTTGGTAATATGGTGGTTAATTTATGTTTAAACAAGCTCATGATATGCTTAAGGTGTTGAAACTCAAGTTCATACACACTCAATGCCGTAAAAGCATTTGAGCTCACTCCAAGTCTAACATCTTCAATTGAATGCTCCAATAGTGCTCTATTTTTTGCATTGTTAATAGTGAGTTAACCACACTAATCAAGGCCTAATTGAACCTAATCTCAACAGTGCTCTATTTTTTGCACTGTTAACTCACTATTAACAAGAGTTAGCCTCATTAATCAAGGCCTAATTAAACCTAATCTCAATCATTTGGTATAATTAGTGGTTCAACCTTGACATTGGGGACTTGTTAACAATAAGCTATCACTACACATTGTAAAAGGCCTTTGATTTGGTGCCTCATTTGCTTATCCCAAATCAATCTATTCACTATTTATCTTACATTTGGGAGTATTATACTAATACTTATTTAAATATTTTCATTTGCACTAATCAAACCAAGCTTTTGTAAAGCAAAAGACACTAGCCTTGAGCTATAAACCAAGCAGTAAGAGCTTGCTCAATGGATTCTAAGGGTCACACTAATAAGTTTGACGATGGGAAATGCTTTCACACTTGGCAAACCAAGGTGAAGTTTATACTATGAATAAGGGACTCTGGAACATAGCCAATGGGAAAGATAAGAAGGCAACAACTAGAGGGCTAATGAAACTCTATGGCTCACTAAAAAAGAAAAAGTATTTGTAATAATAGCCCTGGGTTTGACTGACACATACATCACATCATTGAGGCTAAAAGAGTACATCAGGCATGGGTCACCGTTGATAGAATTTTTGGGGCAAAGAGAAGTTACATTCAAAAATAGGATTTAAAATCTAATTTTATGAGCTTAAAATGAAATCATTTGACAACTTTCTAGAGCACATAAATTACATGAAGAGTCTTATGGCTCAACTTGCAGATATAGGTACACAAGTGGATGAAGAAGATGTCATAGTAGTACTTCTTAAAAGTATACCTATGGAGGACTACTCACATCTTGTGTCCACTCTGAAGAACTTGCTAGAACCTAAGGTAAATGGTGTGGACACAACTCTTCTTTAATAGTACAAGAGATTGCAAGAGAAGTAAAGCTCAATCCACAATCATGTGATGAGGCATTTTATATAAAGAAAAATTTCCTTAATAACAACAAAGGCTCCTCCAGCAAGAACTCCAAGAAGGGCTACACTGACACAAATGATAAGACTTGTGGATTCTATGGAAAAAAACAATCACATTGAAAAAAATTTGCTTCCTAAATAACAAGGTTCAAGCTCTCCTTGTAGAGGGGAATAAGAAGAAGCTAAAAAAGACCAGGAGAAGGAGGTCTCACATGAGGCCAACTATATTGCTGATGAATGGGCTTTCTAAAGAAGCCTAGGAGCATGACCCTCATCTTTGACTACCCCATAGCATGGGCTCTCACATATACCTTTATTTACATTAGGAGGTAATAGACTACCATCGAACACATAACGTGGTACTTGGGATAACTGACCACTAGATAGTGGAATATTTGTTGAGGGGGGATTTGTTAGTAGACATAGTGTTTCACCAAATATCTCTAAGCATTTATGTATGAAGGGTCACGTGGTCTAAGGTCAACATCAGCTGTTTGTAACATTGGCATTTATCTCATTTACTAGTCCAAGAATCTATTCAGGAATCCATGAGTTGTCACATGGAGCCAAGGGCATTAAATGCATGGAGTATGTTGACTTTTAGGCCTAGAATCAGGGGAGACTCGAGAGAATGTAAGAGTTGATTGACGAGATGCTTGGCATTATCTATCATGATGTATTTTGATGTTTGTACTTGGCCTATTTAAGAGGCACACATCTCATGAAGAAATATACTTAATCTGTCCTCCATTATGTTGTCATTATTCTAATCTCTTGTGCTTAAGAGTTGATTGACGAGATGCTTGGCATTATCTATCATGATGTATTTTGATGTTTGTACTTGGCCTATTTAAGAGGCACACATCTCATGAAGAAATATACTTAATGTGTCCTCCATTATGTTGTCATTATTCTAATCTCTTGTGCTTAACCTACTCATTTTGGCTCAGTTTGACGCTTACCCTCACCATGCGGGGTTCTTGATTCATCACCTAACTTTATTTTCTATAAGCTCATCCTCTTACACTCTGACATTGTGCCTCCCCCCCCCCTCCCCCTGATTTAGCTATTTGAGTGCAAGGAAGATCTTGTCCTACTCTAGTGGCTCCTCCTACTATCCTCCAATGTCATGTGGTTCTTCTTCATTTTCTTCCTTTTACTTCTCTTTGGTAGGTAGCTTTTTGATTTTACTTTTAAGAATTTTGGATTGTACCTCAATGTGATCTTATCTGCATCTACGAGAGTAAGTCTAGGTTTTCTCTCAAAATTTGACCTTTGGGAGAGATGTAGACACACATGCATTGGTGACACTCTCTGCAAAGAGGAGCATTAGAGTCCAAGCATATAAATGAGGGAGATTTAATGGATGAGTCCCTCACAAGGGTTAAAGATCTCAAGGATTATCTTGTATGTAATGTTGCTTCCTTTTACTTCTCTTTGGTAGGTAGCTTTTTGATTTTACTTTTAAGAATTTTGGATTGTACCTCAATGTGATCTTATCTGCATCTACGAGAGTAAGTCTAGGTTTTCTCTCAAAATTTGACCTTTGGGAGAGATGTAGACACACATGCATTGGTGACACTCTCTGCAAAGAGGAGCATTAGAGTCCAAGCATATAAATGAGGGAGATTTAATGGATGAGTCCCTCACAAGGGTTAAAGATCTCAAGGATTATCTTGTATGTAATGTGATGAGGCCTATTTGAGCAAATCATTGTGCTTAATATTCTCATAGCTTTAAGAGATTCATACCAGGGTTTTTCATCCACACTTTTGCTCATGAATGAGGGGTAACCCCATCGCCTTTACGTTTGATGAGTTGGTTGTAATGCTCTTGGAAGAAGAGCAATCTCAACAAAATCGAACCAATATGCATGTGGGAGATTAAATATTTGCCTACCAGCCAAAAAGGTAAAGGCAAAGCCTTTTCTCACGGGGCAGTTATAAGCCAAAGGCAAAATCAACCCAATGTTTTGGAAACAATGCCGAAGGGGGGTAATAAGCCTAAGAAGAGGGTAAATAAAACAATTGTTGAAAGCCAAGTCATTATATCAATGAATGTAGAAAAAGATTGGAGAAGGAGAAGGAGAAGAAGAAAGAGTTAAGCATGGCTATGGGCTGATGCATCAGCACTAGTGCTGAAAACAAGGAGTCAACTAACTATGCACAAGATGATTGTAATAATGACCCTTTTGTCTGGCATGACATATATCAATGATAAATCAACATGTCAGGTATTTTGATAGTAGTGAGCACTAATAAGCACATTACATCTTAGCGTGATTTTTTTCTTCCCTTGAGTCTACTCCTCAAGGATGCATAGTCACATGTTTAAACTCCTCAAGGATGCATAGTCACATGTTTAAACTCCTCATATCCACTGAAAAGAGTTTGTAAGTTTGTTCTCACTATTGTAAATGGTGCGACAATCACTCTCTCAGAAGTATTCTTTATGCTAGGCATTAAAAAGAACTTTTTGTCACTCTCTACCATTTTTAGGGCCGGCCGGCCTAGTGGTCAAATTTGTTGATGACATGTGTACAGTTCATGGCCAAAGTGATGAAGATATCATTGTGGTATTCAATACTCTAAGCAATGGGCTTTACAAGTTGGACATATATGAGATACTGGCACATAATGCTCACTACCACATGTGCTATGAGTGATGCGGAGCTATGGCATGCCCACTTTGGTCACTTGAATTTGGTAGATTGTTGTTGCATATTAAAAGACAAGGATGGTGTCAGATTGCCAAAGCTTGAGGCCCCTGTCAAACATGTATGTGAGGGGTGCATTTTGGGTAAGATGCAATGGGCATCATCCCAAAAAAGGATCAATTTGGGTTGTCGAGAAATTATAGCTTATATATAGTGATGTATGTCCTATGATGACACCATTGATTGGGGGATATCTCTACTTTATGACTTTTATTGATGACTACTCCACACAGACCTAGGCATATCGGTTGAAAGAAAAGTTAGAGGTTTTTACATGCATTAGACACTTTTTTTGTACGGCTAAAAATGTGATGTGTATAGATGTAAAATTGGCAACCTTCGTAAACAGATAGAGAGAGAGAGAGAGAGAGAGAGAGAGAGAGAGAGAGAGTATGTCAAATGAGTTTCATGTATATATGGATAAAAGAGGCATAAAACATCAATGCGCAATGCCTTATACACCTCAGCAAAATAGTGTGGTTTGAGAGGAAGAAGAGATTACTCATGGAGATGGCTTTTTGAATGGCTAAAGGCCAAAATTTGCCTCATGTTTTTTGGTTAGAGGTAGTTATGTGTGCCACTTATGTACTAAACAAATGCCCCACCAAGGCCTTATAGACAATTATCCTTAAGGAAGCTTAGAATGGCAAGAAGCTCTCTATGGCTCATTTACATGTTTTTGGTTATCTTACTTATGCTCTTGTGCTTAAGAAACAACGTAATAAGCTGGATGATAAGGCGACAAATTATATTTTTGTGGAATACAATTATCCTTAATGAAGCTTAGAATGGCAAGAATCCCTCTATGGCTCATTTACATGTTTTTGGTTATCTTACTTATGCTCTTGTGCTTAAGAAACAACGCAATAAGCTGGATGATAAGGCGACAAATTATATTTTTGTGGAATACAACTCAGAAATCAAAGGGTGTAGACTCTATCATCTGGCCCACAAAGAGGATTTTGGTGAGTAGAGATGTTATCTCTGCTGAGAACTCAATTCATCCCATGATTTAATGAAAAAAAATAGCAAAATGTATGCTCATAGGATATCTTTGATACACTCCTGCCTTTGTTTAATGTTGGGCAGCCATACGTGGAGCGATTGAATGCTCAACAAGGTGTTGCAAATCAACCCATACTGGGTAAAAGTCATCTTGAATTTCAGCCTGTATATCAGCCTATTAATAAGGCAATTATGGATGATAAAGTGGATGAGGAAAGGGAAACCATACAGGCATCCAACAGTGTGCCAAAATGGCTGGTGTGTAGACATTGTGAGACAACAAATTAGCTATTCCTTTAGCTAGAAAGACACGTGTAGGTTCTCATTATGTATCTTATTCTTTTGGAGATCAAGCTCTCATTGCCAGTATATGCGATGAAGAGGAACCTGTAAGCCATGGAGGATGAGTATGACTCAATCCTAAAAATGACACTTAGTATTTAGCAGATTTACCTTATGATAAAAAAAGGCCATTGGTACAAAGTTGGTTTATAAGCTAAAGCGTAAAGCTAATGGTGGCATTGATCTCTACAAGGCAAGGCTTGTTTGCAAAGGGTTATGCTCAAGAGAGAGAAGGGCATAGATTATGATGAGACCTTTGAATCCACGTCTTGTATGACTACGATCACGTATACTATTGCATTGGCAACACATCATGGTTGGAACGGATATCAGTTGGATATTAAGACTGCATTCTTGAATGGTGATTTACACAACGAGGTGTATGTATCTTAGCCTCTAGTTTTGTTGAGAAGGGACATGAGTCTAAAGTATGCAAGTTAAGAAAAGCTTTATATGGCCTTAAGTAGACTCCTAGAGCATGGTATGAGTCTAAAGTATGCAAGTTAAGAAAAGCTTTATATGGCCTTAAGTAGACTCCTAGAGCATGGTATGAGAAGATAAATGCATACTTGGTTACAAGTGGTTTTTGTAACAGTCCACCCAACTGAGAGTAGGTACCTCTATGTAAAGAGGAGTAAATATTATTTTTTGCACCCACATCTCGTATGAATACAATCATGTGTATTATTGCATTGATAGGTCATGGTTAAAATGTACATTAGTTGGATATCAAGATTACCTTCTTGAATGGTGATTTACATGATGAGGTATAAGTATCTCAACCTCATGGTCTTGTTGAGAAGGAACACGAGTCTAAAGTATGAAAGCTAAGAAAAGCTTTATATAGCCTTAAGTAGGCTACCAGAGCATGGTATGAGAAGATAAACGTATACTTGGTTATTACAAATGGTTTTTTGCAATAATCCAACTAAGAGTACCCTCTATGTAAAGAGGAGTAAATATTTTTTTTTGCACCCACATCTCGTATGACTATGATCACGTGATCGTATGACTACGATCACGTGTATTATTTCATTGGTAGGGCATCATGGTTGGAATGTATATTAGTTGGATATCAAGATTACCTTCTCAAATAGTGATTTGCATAAGGAGGTATATGTATCTCAACCTTATGGTTTTGTTGAGAAGGAACATGAGTCTAGAGCATGAAAGTTAAGAAAATCTTTATATGGCCTTAAGCAGGCTCCAAGAGCATGGTATGAGAAGATAAATGTATACTTGGCTACAAGTGGTTTTTTACAATAATCCTACTGAGAGTACCCTCTATGTAAATAGGAGTAAGTATTGTTTTTTGGTCAATGTTTCATATGTTAACGACATGCTACTCACAGGCCCTAATGAGGAGAATATTTCAACCTTCAAGGCTAAATTACATGTGTCATTTGAAATGATAGATTTGGGCTTGCTGCATTTTATTTGGGCATATAGTTTATGTAGTGTGATGATGATATTGTGATGTTATAGCCAAAGTATATATAGAGGCTACTTTCACGGTTTGACCTTGAAGACTATAAGCCTATTGCTACACCAGTAGAGACCTGTGCTGCTAGGCTTAGTCTCCAGGATACAGGTGAACCATTTGATACATCACTTTATCATCATTAGGCTATTGGTGGGTGCCTTATCTATCTATTTAGTAGTACGAGGACAAACATTCGATTTAGGGTCTCCTAGTTGACCAAGTTTATACATAGTTTGATAAGTAAAGCATGGCAGGTTGCCAAGTAAGCATTCTAATACTTATAGGGTACTCAATCCCTTGGCCTATTCTATGCTAAGGGGGTGATATTTAGCTGCATGCTTTCAGTGATCTTCTGATTTGGTTGGATGTTGTGACACATGAGTGTCCATTAGTGGCTTTTGCTTTCATCTTGGTGATTCATATGTATCATGGCAAGAATAGTGGTCACTTCGAGCTATGAAGCTAAGTATAAGGCAGCTTTTAGAGTGACTGTGGAGTGTGTATGGCTTAGATCTTGGTGTTGGACAGTGGTTCCCCCACCTCCATCTTCACCGACGAACCCGAGAGTGTATTAGCCATTGCAAGGAACCCAATGTTTCATGCTTGGACAAAGCACATTGAGGTGCATTATCATTATGTTAGGGAGAGGCCCATTGGCACGAGAGATACGCCTATCTTATATCTCTACATACGACAATGTGGTAGATATATTCATAAAGGCTCTCTCACGAGAGAAGTTCAAAGCTTTTCACAAAGCTTTGGGTTTATTACCATTTTAGGATTGATCAACCACATAGTCCCTATACATGTTCACACCATTAATACTGGGGGGATTTGTAGCCATTTATATGATAGTGGTGTGGATGTAAGCTAATAATGGTTTGGACACTTTTTTCCTCTTTAGGAGGTTCTTTTCCCGAGCGTATGTACACACTCTCATGAGCATGTGTGAGTGACCTTATCATGTCACTTCACTCATTCTCATCACTTACATACACTCTTATAAATGTGTGCAAGTGACCTTATCATGTCACTTCACTCATACTCATCAATTTACTTTGAGTGTTGTGATTCTATCTATCTCCCCCCCTTACTTGCTACATTTATATGTGTCCTGCTACTAGCAACCTTGATCTCCACTCCAATAATCAATCATGCTCCTCTGGCTAAACCTTCCACCTCCTTGTCTTGCATATTGGTGATTATTTTGAGGTGCAATTGCTACCCTGATTAATGTCTATTCTGACATTGCTAACTCTCTGTTACCCTAGGATTCTTAATCTTGGTGTTATAGTAGTAGTCACGAGTGGTGTGGTTGGTCTTAGTGCAGATGGGACACATCTAAGCATAAGGGAACTGGCACTCATTCTTAGTTACCATAATATTTTTATTCTTGGTGTTAGTGTGGTCCTGATTTTTTCACTTTGTACACGAGATATCGGATCCATTTTTCCTTGCGTGTCCTCTAGCAAGCTTGGCTAGGGCAGTTTTTAGTTCTTCATGAACATCTAATGCTTGTCTTGCCTTTCTTCTTGCGGGCTTTTTCTCTTCTTTAGTATCAAAATGTGAAATGGAGTCCAAAAGTAAGAAGTGTCTTCTTCAAATGTTTAAGTCAAAAGTGTCTTCTTCCAAATTCTAAACTAAAGTAGCTTAAGTCAGAAGTGTCTTCTTCATATTTTGATATTCTAACACTGAAGAGTCTTCTTCTTTCTCTTTTCCTTTCTCATACTTCTTTTTAGGTTTTTTCTTGCTTTTTCTTTCTACTCTCATTGCTCCTACTACTATTACTTGCTCAAATGTGAGAGTTTCTAAGACCAAATGATGCCATGGCTATCTAGAGCATCGTTTGCAATCCTACCACAACCATTGGCTCAGAGTAGCTAATGTTAACTTGACAGGTTTGATCCAATCTCATCAAGAGTGCTCTAAACTCAACAACATAGTCTTCTATGGGTCTTTTCTTTTAAGTGAGTCTTTGCAGCTTCACCAACACTTATGTGGTTGTCTTGTCCTTAAAATCTCTAGGAAGGAACTCTTGAGCTCATTAAATGTATGGAAGTGATCTAGACCATAATGCGAATACCAACTAGTTGCTTTACCACCCGGTGTTATTGCTAAGAAGAACTCTTTTTTTTGGGCTACTAGAGATCTTGTGGAAAAAAATGTGGTTTTGAATGAGAAGATGAGCATCTAGATCTTCATCACTCTTTTCCTTGAACTTTGGGTATTTTAGAACCATTTCTACTAGTTAAAGGTTTTGTCTGACTTCCCTTTCATCTTCATGCCCTTTGTTTTGCTGCTTGGTCTTGGCTGCTTGCATTGTTAACGGATTGCTCTAGATGAGTGTCCATCATTTTCCATGCGACTTCCATGTGCACAGCTTCTAGGAATCACTTGTCATGTGGCCACAACTCCTATCATAACACAATGATCACACTCTCTCCACAACTGGCTAGACCACTCCCCTGAGATCTGCCTTCTTATGCAAGTTTCTTCTAGCCTCCTGGCACATTAAAATCCCAACAACCAATTTTTTAAGCAATTTGCTATGTCCTACATGTTATATCTTTTCAACTAGTTGGTCCCCTTGAGTAAGATAGATCCCCAACAGAATCACCAAAAGTATCCCCATTTGGTCAAGACTCAACACTTTAGTGGTTCTAGCTGCTGCAGTTGGCATTACATAGCCAAGCTATCTTTCTGTGCCCAATGCCATAAATAAAAAAAACTAGCCTAGCACTTGTTTGCATCCAATGGGGACATTCTAGAGGTTAGTCTATAAGAGCTTCCATAAAGCTTCTGGATAGGTATCAAGAGAGCTACTGCTAGTAGCCATGTATGAACAACCTTTTCTACATATCATTATCTTCTGAACATGTATCAAGAGAGCTACTGCTACTACTAGCCATGTATGAACAACCTTTTCTACATGATACACACACACACCACATATATCATTATCATCTGAACATGTATCAAGAGAGCTACTGCTAGTAGCCATGTATGAACAACATTTTCTACGTGATACACACACACCACATATATCATTATCTTTTGAACATGTATAAAGAGAGCTATTGTGTTGGTAGCCATGCATGAACAACCTTTTCTACATGAAACACACACACCACATATATCATTATCTTCTGAACAACACATATATGGAGCTCAACACAAGAGTGGTATGGATTTCCTTATAACTAGCACCATGCCTATGCTCAACATAGTACACTTTCTCTTGAACTCAAGCCACCCCTAATTCCTTCTCTAGCCTCCTTTTGTCTCTTCTTTCTTATTCGGGTGCTACCCATTGAAAAATGTCGTTGTTGATAATCCAAGATCACTAGCTCCATCTCATGATGCATCAGTTATTAGTTGTGAATTATGGGTTTGTTTCCTTGCCAACATGTGTGCAACTCAGTATGCTAGGAGTGGAGTTCAAGTCTATATTATGCAGCTTGCACATAGTCCAAAATAGTGAAGTTCATTATGCAAGATGCTATGCTACATATGGTTCAAGGCTCTAGCTTGTCATCAAAATGAATATGAACTCTATTACTCTCATACTAGGAATCATCCCTTATGTGTGTAATGCTAAGCAAATAAATAGTGTTACAGTCCCCTTTTCTCCCAAAATTGCTCCCATGATTCTCGAGGTTTTGGAATTTCATGAAGCCTCTTGCAATATATGCCTCCCAAGCTTTTGGAATTTTTAGAAGCCCATTTTGCAATATGTGTCGATTGTTGTTGGTACCCTTCTTGGGCCTCTTCCTGAGTATATTGGCATGTTCTACCGGTTGATTATTTTTTGTAGTTGCCTTTGTGTCATGCTAGCCTCCTCTATGATTTTGGAATCAAGTGGTTCTTTGCATCTAACATTTTCTCCTGAATATTTTTTCAAGTGGAATCTTTACTGGTAGACCCCTTTGTGTCTGCTTTTGTTGTCTTGAATTTTAAGTCTCTAGAGAAAAAAGCTTGATTGATGTGAGATTTTTGTGAACTTCTTACGGTGACCTTGAACTATCACTAACTATTTTTGCCCGAGATGATTGTCTGGTTTCGTATCACAACAAACTAACTACTCTTCTAGTAGCCTTTGTAGTCTTTGAGTTATTTCCTTATCATTATGCTTTTCTTCACAAGTCTTGTAGTGATGATGCGGACATATATAGGGATCATGTGGTTGATCAATCCCCAAATGGTAAGAAGCCCAAAGCCTTGTGAAAAGCTTCAAACTTTGTGAAAAGCTTCAAACTTCACTTGTTAGAGAGACTTCATGAATATATCTGCCATATTGTCATATGTAGAGATAAGCTAGGCTGATCTCTCATGTAATGAGAGATCAGCCTAGGCTGATCTCTCATGTAATGAGCCTCTCCCTAACATAATAATGATGCACCTCAATGTGCTTTGTACAAGCATGAAACATTGGGTTCCTCGCAATGTCTAATGCACTTTGGCTGTCAAGGAAGATGGAGGTGCTGCTGTCCACCAACACCAAGATGTTCCAAAAGGCGTCTGGGCCATACACACTTCGCAGTCGTTGTCTAAAAGCTGTCTTGTACTCAACTTCACAACTCAAAATGGCCACTACTTGCTTCTTTTGCTAAGCCATGGTATACATGAATCACCAAAATGAAAGCAAAAGACTTGCATACTTTAGACTGATGTCCCTTCTTGCCAAAACCATGAGGCTGAGATACATATATCTCCTTATGTAAATCACCATTTAAGAAGATAGTCTTGATATTTAACTGATGTACATTCCAACCATGATATGCTGCCAATGTAATAATACACCTCATCGTAGTTATACAAGAGGTGATGTAAAGGTCTCCATTTTGGCATACTCTTGGACGCTTGCATGGTTGCCCTTTCCTGCATCATCTACAAGTGCCTCATCAATAGGCTAATCATTGGAGTGAAATTTGAGCTGGTTTTCAACAGCCGATATGAGCTGATTTTTAGCACCTTGTTAAGCATTCATTTGCTCCGCATATGGCTGCTCAACATTGTACGATGGTAGGAGTGTATCAAAGATGCTTTGTGATTATATGGCTGCTTGATATTGTACAATAGTAGGAGTGTATCAAAGATGCTATGTGAGCATACATTTTGTTGTTTTCTGCATAAAAGCATGGGTTGAATTTAGTTCTTAACAAAGACATCTGTACTCACCAAATCCGCTTTGTGGCCAAATTGTAAGAGTATTTAGCCTTTGCTTTCTGAGTTGTATCCCACAAAAATGAATTTTACTGCCTTATCATCCACCTTATTGCATTGTTGCTTAGGCACACAAGAGTATAAGCAAGGCAACCAAAAACACATAAATGAGCCACATAGGGCTTTCTTCCATTCCAAGCTTCATAAACATTAGGGAAAATTTGGACTCAAAAAGGGGCCTTGTAAGAGATCCCTTGGGATGGTGATGTGGACAAAGCAAGCCAATAAATCCACATATAATATTGGAGGGCACGTGCGTCGTTTTTGAGTTCTTTATTCCATTAACTGACATGTAGGGTGTTTTTTAATTCAAAACAATGCATCTTGAGTATAGTTTTTTATTCCCACTATGGTGCCTTATTTTATTGAAAAAAGACACCACTCTCTTTCTTCATTACACTTTTGAATGTAACGAAGCCAACTCTGCTAACCGAACTTAGTCCCTGCAACCCATCATCTTGCATTGTCTCCCTCATTGTCTTCCCGATTGCACAACCACTACCACTCCAAATCCGAGTTTTTTTGAGCGGGAGGTTTTTGATTTTCTCTTCTTCTCAAGGCGGCAAGTTTTGAAAAAGGATGGAAAAGTATTTGTTCTTCATGCGCCATACCTGCTTGTGCATGAATAACAATCCCATTTCTTACCTTTTTCAAGTGAGGGTTGTGCTTACAAGTACTCTGTACATTTGGGTTCATCCAGGATACCAACAAGTTTGTTTGATGGACAAGGAGGTATTATTTAGTGATGTTGTCTTTTGGTTTTAATGAAGCAATCTTCTTCACGGGAGATAAGTGTAATATCTAAGGTTTTTTTTGGTTAAAGTGTGAGTTCATTATGCTTTTTGGTGTTGTTAAAGCACAGAACAATGCAATGGAACCTGTGCAGCAAAAGAGGAAAAAGGTGGACATCCACTTCCAAGTAGAACCCGATTATGCTCCCTGCTGTAAGAGAAATTGGTCTAGGCCAGCATGCGAAGCCCGCATTACTGAGCTTCGAAATGAAGGAAAGAAAAACATGGACCTTTGGTTGGATGGTAGTATTTACCCACCAGATCCAACCTCCTCTCAATCTCCATCATTCTTTGGGTTGACAAGTTTCTTCAAGTTTGTGTGTGAGGGTGAAAATGGATTGCTTGGGTATTGCAAAAGACTGTTTGGCCAATGTCAAAGTATCTTTGAAAGACATTTGAGTGATAGAGATGCCAGGATAAAAATGCTTGAAGGTGCGAATTTTTACTTGGCATCGATCACAACAGCTTTGCAAGCTTCAAACGAGGACAAGGCAAAAGTTTGTGCTGGGTTACAAAAAGAGTTTGATCATTTGCAGCAGACTATTTGTAAGATGCAGGACACTATAAAGGAGAAGAATGAAATTTTGGCAGTTCGAGAAATCAACAATTTCACATTGGAGAGTGAGAATGCACACCTTCGAAAACAACTTGAAAAGTTCAACAGAAAATTGCAATATTTGAAAGACACGCCATTAGGTGCTCGATTACGCAAGAGAAAGATCAAACCATTGGAAGAACTCAATGTTGGAGGTGGCCAATGGAAGCGTCGTGTAAAAGCTTGCAGGTATTGGGATCTATAATTTCTTTGAGCTTAAATTTCTTTGAGCACTCACTTTCATTTTCATCTTTAGTTCCTTTCTTGGAGATGGGGGATTGGGTGTGGGGGTGGTATAGTTAGATGAATGGTGGACTGAAATAGCTATCGTTGTTGCTTCAAGATGGTAACAGATGTTGTGGGTCCAAAAGAGCAAGGTTCTGATATATTTGGCAAAGTTCTGACAAGAGACATCATGGAGTCAGCAATACAGCATCCTAAGTTTGCAAGACTTCGATCAGACATAGCAAAGCAATCCTTGCAAGAGGTGAGTGAAGCATTCACGCCTGCAGATGCACAAGGTATATGTGACATGGCTGGTATAAGCACAAAGTCTTACAGGATGTTGTTTAATAAAGTAAAAGAGGGTTTCAATTGCAAGCTTGGAAAAAAGACAGTAATTCCCATTCCAAAACCATTTCACGTAAACAAAGCTCGAAATATTCTCAACTTGGGAATGGTCGAACTTGTTGGAGAGCCTTGTCACGTGTCTAGCACATTGACAGTGACTAAAAAGAGCGGGGAACAGAAAATTATAGAGCTTACAGAGTTCAACAATTTCATCATGGATGTTCGTAAATTACAAATGGCTATGGTGAAATTTTATGACATCAGTGTACATGAGTGCAATGGAAGGCTGAAATTTGTTTTGAAACTTGATGAGAGTGAGGTGATCAAAGGACAGAAGCTGGAAAGGGTTAGCATTACTTTAATGAATAGAGCTTTGGATGCAAGTATCAGTAATGCTGATGAGAAGCACTTTAGTGTACAATCCGAAAATGAGATTTGGTGGCTGGCTGCATTTGAGGTGACGTGCTATCCATTTTTAAATAAAGAATATTATGTTGCTATCCTCTTGTTATGATGTTGTAGACAATCTAATAGTTGTTGTTAACAGGTTCCAACAGAGACCCATGAAATTCTGAAGTGGTACTTCAACCAGACTGAGCTTCCTTCCACTATCCAGCAGCAGTCGAATGGCGAAAAGCTTTATGTAGAAGGATATGGTGAATATGAGGTTGAATGGCACCTGGCTGCAGATCTTAAAACCTTGAAATGCATGTTTGGTATTTCCCAAGGAGCAATGGCCAAGTATCCTTGCCTGTATTGTATGACCGAACGAGGTGTCTCCAAAGGAGGAAAAGAGAGAGAATGGAAATGCCCAAATGCAATCAGTAATAGGCGTGAACCCCCAAATCGTGATGCTCCAGGAGTGGATCCTACTTGGGATCCAATTCTTCCTATCCCTTTGATCAGAGTTCATATTTGTGTTTTGCATGCGCTGGTTAGAATAATTGAGAAACTAGTCTACATGTACATCGAATTTTCATGGAATATGAAACCAGCAGTAGAGAGTGAAAGAACTATTAAAAAAATAGAGCAAGTGCTTTCAGATGCAGGTTTACATTGTGGTCAAGTGAAGATTGAGAAGGACTTGAGAAGATCAGGGAAGACCGGAAATGTTCCTAGCAAACCATGTTTTGGAGGTGCAAAAGCCAGAAAGTTCTTATCTAATCATACCCAGAGAGGTCATCTGGGTACAGATTTTGAGGTGTGGAGGAAGCTTCATGCAGCTGTACCTGACCGAGGCTCTTCAGGACAAGCAAGGGTGGCAAAGGCCAAAGCGTGGTTGGCGCTTGATCGCCTAGCACCTTTGTTGCAAAAAGCAAGGTTTGAAGATGGGGATGTTGAGAAATTTGAGGCAGTTGTGACAGAGTTCTACACTAGCTATGAAAAGGCATGGGGTGCGACAAACTTGACACAATACATGGTTATTACTTGAAAACCTACAGCTTTGAGTATTTTTTGTTGTTCAAAAAATATTGTACGATACTAAATGTCTTGTTGTTGTTGAGCATTTGTAGCACATTTTGCATGCACATGGAACCTTCTTTGCGGAAGAGTTTGGAAGCCTTGGGATTTGGTCTACCCAAGGCATGGAAAGATCTCATTGGCAAGCACGTTGTGCCTATCAAAGGGCCACTCAACATGGAGGAGGAATAAAGAAAAGTAATCCCATGAAGCAACTATGTCAGTGGTGGTATAGGCGGATTCAAGTGAGGGCTCGTGTGAAGATCAAACATGCTGAATCAGCTGTGTCATGTGCAATAAGAAAGGTTCAGGCTGAACGGAGACGTTCAATATATGTCTCCTCACAGGGAAAGCAGAATCATGCTGAATGGCTAAGACAACGACAAAGACAGGGCAGAGTGTGGAAGAAAATTGATCATTGAAATATATATTGTAAAACAATGATGTAACTGAGAAAGATTTTAAAAGAACAAGAGCTTTCATCTATGTCCCATATAAATGTTTCCAATATATATACATTTCATAGTTTGCAATGGTAAACAAGAAGAGTATTGAGAAATATGACGAAACTTCTGAGAAACTGGAACAATCTAAATTTGTTAATCTTGAACAGAGACTTCCCCCAGCCGAGCCTTTTTTGTTGACGTTTCTGCATCATCTTCTTCATCCTCTATTAATGGCACAAGAGGGACCATTGGTCTTGCTGTTCTAAGAAGATGCTTCTTCCCGCAATCACTCAACAGATTGGGATCTGTGATTCCACATGCCAACCCGTAAGCAGCATATGTTAAATAATATTTACATCTTAACGAATATACTCCAGGTCCCTCTCCAAAAATTCGAACAGCTGCTTGCCGCTCCAGAAGTATTGCCTTGTTTGCATTCAGCCTTACGTGGTAGCCACCTAAATACCTGGATAAAGTCTTTATCGCCATCAGAGGAAAACTGGCGTTGTCCTTCGAGTAGCTAGCGTGGAATATCACAATTTGAGGGAATTTTAGGCGGTGTATATATGTTCCTAGTGTCGAATCGTGGCCCAATCCCGCCATACGCTTGCCTGAAGCACGTTTGAGGAATGTGTCTTCATATATTTCCAACTGAAAAAATAAAGGAGCATTAGCCAGAAACAACATCACCAAACATTTCAGGACAAAGTTGATAAAGCCAAATCCAGAACAAAAAAAAACTAACCTCTTGGTTCTCATCTGCTTCAAGCAAGGCGTCTTGCCATAAATTAGTGCTCGAACTAGGAACGTTTTCCGCTGACTTGTTTGGCACATCCCTACACCCTCCCATGTTGGTGATATTCAATCTGTCCCTTGCTTCTTGTAGCTCTTCCTCTGTGGCATCTTTTCCTTCATATCTAAGGGCATCAGCATAGATCATATTTAGTGTTGCTGCAGCAGAAAGGAACTCAGTGTCTTTTACATGGCTATCCACTAGTAGGTACTTGTCTATCCCATCATCATCTACAAAATTGTCATCGACCTCCAGATTCTGGGCTATGAAAGCTATGCACTGATCTTCCCTTAAGTTAAATACACGTTGTATGTCTGTCAGCAATATATACTCTGAATCTCCTACTTGGTAGGAGGGGAGTAATGGAGTTGGAATGGGGGAGGAGTCATCTGATTCAATCACAAGCTGACCTACATCACTGTTTTGTTCTCTAACTGCCTGAATATCAACCACCGAACTAAGCTTCCTCTCTTCTTCAACATTGAACTCCTCAATGACATGAGGAGTGTCCTCCTCTTCAGCAGCATCCTCAGCGGTGGGACTTGCCTGACGAGAAATCGTGTCTTCACTTTCAATTTTTGCAAGCGGCTCTGTACCTTCTTCATCTGTTAATTGCACGTTCATGTGCAAGAAGCATAAGAAGGCGTAGGAGTATTCCATCAAGCGGCACTTTCTTTTGTGAAAAGGGCAAAGCAAGGCTCTCTTCTTGTCACATGGCACCTTGTGCCAATCCCTGTTTAACCTCTGCTTCTTATCCGGCGAAACCTTGAGATTAAAATGAATGTGACTTTTCCCATCAATCATCATTGGTTCTTCATTTGTGAGCTCGTCAAACTCTTGCTTTGCCTCTTCGAAGTATCCATGATGGCTAGACAATGTTTCCTCCAGAGAAAAATCGCTATTGAACATCAACGAAATTGCAGGGTGCAAATCATGATGTCGACATTTGTACAGGAAGTCATATAATAGAGTTGCAGGAGTTTCTTTGATCTCTTCGTCCACATCAAATTCGACTTGAACTTGCGACATGGCTGAATTCAAGTCTGTAGAAAAGACATGGAAAATATTAGTGCAGGCAATGAATCAAGAGACAGTCGATCTTAAACAACAAATCTCTGTGGTGTAAATGGATTCAACATAACGCGAGAGGAGATGCCAGAGGAATGCAGGTATTCCTCCTCGCATTGTAGTGAATCTATTTTCCCTAACGCAAATAAAATTACAGCTAAGTCAAGGACCTCTTCTCGCATTATGGTGAATCGATTCACCATAATGCGAGGAGGAGTATTGTGCTTCCTATGGGACCTTCGCTCGCGTTGTGGTGAATTGATTCACCGCAATATGACGACTTTATCATCCTTTGGCAACGCCTCTAACGTTATGGTGAATTAAAAATAAAGATAGTTCTCCAGTACCCATACTGAGAGAGGAGGTGTCAAACGAATTAAAATACTCTTCTTCGCAGTCAATTCACCATAAGGCGAGGAGTCATAGGTTTTCAATTCACCTTAACGCGATGAAAAGACAAAGCAAGTAGTTCTCCTCGACTGAAACCAAAACAACGAAATAACAAAAGAAGAAAATGTAAATGGATTCAACATAACGCGAGAGGAGATGCCAGAGGAATTCAGGTATTCCTCCTCGCGTTGTAGTGAATCTATTTTCCCTAACGCAAATAAAATTGCAGCTAAGTCAAGGACCTCTTCTCGCGTTATGGTGAATCGATTCACCATAATGCGAGGAGGAGTATTGTGCTTCCTATGGGACCTTCGCTCGCTTTGTGGTGAATTAATTCACCGCAATATGACGACTTTATCATCCTTTGGCAACGCCTCTAACGTTATGTTGAATTAAAAATAAAGATAGTTCTCCAGTACCCATACTGAGAGAGGAGGTGTCGAACGAATTAAAATACTCTACTTCGCAGTCAATTCACCATAACGCGAGGAGTCATAGGTTTTCAATTCACCTTAACGCGATGAAAAGACAAAGCAAGAAGTTCTCCACGACTGAAACCAAAACAACGAAATAACAAAAGAAGAAAAAAGCACAAAGGAGATAAAAATACCAGGAAAACGAATTGTATACAATCGTCGCAGGAGATGGAGATGAAGGAGGTTGGAGGTTTGTCTTTGACGTTGGATACAGGAGGATGATTGATGAAGGAGGGTTGTAGGAGATAGTCAGTCGTTGATGGAGATAAAGGCCGTTGGTGGGATAAATGAGAGGCAATAAATGAGATGAGTATCCTAGAAAATCCGTCTTTAATGCTACGCAACACGTCAGCGCCGCGTTTTCACCCGCCATTCCATGACTGCCACGTGGCATCCCGCCGTGTACCTAGCAAAAGAGGCAATAAATGAGATGAGTATCCTACAAAATCCGCTTTTAATGCTACGCGACACGTCAGCGCCGCGTTTTCACCCGCCATTCCATGAATGCCACGTGGCATCCCGCCGTGTACCTAGCACGTGTACAAGGTATAAAGTTTAATCAAAGCCCTTTTTAATGCTATACGACACGTTAGCGCCGCCTAGTCGCCCTGGCAGCCCGCCAGCACGTGTGTTCGCTCTAAAGACTAATCAAAGCCGTTAATCACGCCACCTTTTCGTCCTCTTATCGATTTTGCCTTGTCCGTCCTCCTGCTTGCCTCCAGCTGACTTCCGACTACCGCCACAGTACTGAACCGACTTTCCAACACCTGCACGACAGTCTCCATCCATTCACAAGCAAGAAATGTAAGTTTTTGTATAATACTTGATTGTTTTGTAAGTTTCTTGTATATTGCTTGTTTGTTTTGTTTTTTCTTCGACTGTTTGCCCTGTGCCATTGTTTATTCTTCGACTGTTTGCCTTCTGCCGTGGTGACTCGATTCACCTTAAAGCACACGACGGGCCATTAGAATCTCAATAAGCTCCATGTCTTATGGTGGATCGAATCACCAAGGGAGAAGGCAAACGTAAGAGATTCGCGAAAATCGATTCACTATAACGCGAGGAGGATTGTTTTGCTTTGACTGGCCCTTAGACTCGTGTTATGGTGAATTCACCATAACGCATGACCAAAGGGCAAAGGATTCACGATAATCCACCTCTTATTGGTGTCAATTAAATCACCTCCTGCACGACAGTCTCCATCCATTCCCACTCATAGAATGTGATGAAAGTGTATTACTTGATTGTTTTGTGTTTCTTGTATAATACTTGATTGTTTCGTTTTTCCTTCGACTGTTTGCCCCTGCCGTTGTTTTCTCTTCGACTGTTTGCCCTCCGTCATGGTGATTCGATTCAGCGTAAAGCAGACGACGAGTCATTAGAATCTCAATACTGCTCTATGTGTTATGGTGAATCGACTCACCAAACTGCTAGACGGAAAGGTAAGAGATTCGGGAGAACCCTCCTCCCGTTGTAGTAGATCGATTCACTATAACGCGAGGAGGATTGTTTTGATTTGATTGGCTCTTAGTCTCGCGTTATAGTGAATCAAATCACTTTAACGCAAGATCGAAGCTCAAAGAATGCACGATAATCCGCCTCTTATTGTTGTCAATGAATTCACCATAATGCGAGAAAAATTATTGTGATTCTGTGGACCTTCATCTCTCGTTATGGTGAATGGATTCACCATAACGCGAGGAAGTGCATATTGCTTTCTTGGCCCCCCTCTCTCGCTTTATGGTGAATTGTTAATCGTGTACTACTGAATAGCAAAGTTTTCTGCTTTTTCTTGCGTTTTCAGATGGCTCGTGTAAGGCATACAGCTAGACCCATTGATAATGCAGCTCCCTCATCTACTGGGAAGAAGATGGGCGTTCTGAAAGCCTCAAGATCAAGAAAATCAAGCAGTCCTTCCCGATTGTCCAAAACGCAGCCTAGACTCAGGCGTTTCGCAGAGCATTCGGCAGCCCTGCGAGAAATCAAAAAGTTTATGAAGCACCCGACAGCTGCTATTCCCAGATTGCCTTTCCAGAGGCTTGCCAGGAGAATTTGTGAGCAGAATGGAATTTTGTTTAGGTGGAAGGCATCGGCCTTGTTTTGCTTGCAAGAGGCCACAGAAGATTGGATGATCGAATTTTTTTTGGATAGTTACGTTCTTGCTGCCCACGCACACAGGGTGACAGTAATGGACAAGGATTTTTTCAGCCTAATAGCCCTTCGTTTCAGATACGATAAGTCACTTAGACCAGTTACGTTTACTGATGAACGAATGTTACAAATTTTGGATGTCCGGCCTGTACAAAAAGTGAGAATTGAAGAGGTGACCGAGGGAGGTCCAGATCATGAGCATCAGACTCGGGCAAATTTAATGACAAGCGCTCAAAGGGAACATCAAGCTGCAATGCTTGCATTGCAAACAAAAAGGGAAAATGTTCGAGCACTCCACGCCATGAATCGGGAGGCGCTGCAATTTTTGTTGCCGGAGTTCTATGTACCCTTTAATATTAGAGGGCATAGATGTTATTTCCCGATTCATGCTGAAGAAATCAACATTTTGTTTGATCCCAAAACTGAAGTCAACGACAAAGTGCTCAGATGTGTTTTAAGGTATACTCTTTTCTCTGTCCTCCCACAATTTTTCATTCTTGGCTCTTAAAGTTGATGCCTCACTCTTGATATGTTTCCTTGTGAAGTTTTGTTATTTCGCTATTGCCCGAGGATGTACAGCAACGAGTGTTCCAGATTGATTCACTGGTCTCAACACTGTTGGTAGAAGAGTCAGTTCCGTACCTCGATGTGCTGAACTGGTTTCGGGAGGTCCAGCTGGACGATGCCCGAGTATTTTTTTTGGCATATCATGAAAAGTGAGTTTGTCTCTCTCTCTCTCTCTCTCTCTCTCTCTCTCTCTCTCTCTCTCATGATGTTTATAGGAATCACCGTACACGAGTTATGTAGTGCTTCCTTTGGATTGAAACTAATAGAATTCTATTGTGCAGTTCCCATTGGAGTCTTCTACTAGTCGACGTGCAAGAAAATGTCATTTACCTTGCAAATTCGACATCTGGTGCCCATGGAAATGTTTTGCTGTAAGTAAAAATCATTAAGATACATATTATTGTTTGAGTTAGAAGTCCGGATTGATCAGGATAATGATTGGTCTCTGTTTACAGTGGAGTCAGGAAACTAATGGCAGCTTACGAGAGCCTCAGCATGGACATCGACACCCTGGATCGATCGACCATCCGTAGGGTTAGTGTCCCCAAACAAGAAGATGGCTACAGCTGTGGGTGGAGGGTTGCACTTAATGCAATGTTGCTGCTACGAAGCATTTTTCAGCTCCCTTCAGAGGATGTAAGCATTTTCAGCTCCCATACGCATTTGTGCGCCTGTTTATCTTCTTATATATTGTCATGTTGATCTTATTTATGTCTTGATGAATTGTGATGGCAGTTTCCATCAATGTCTCGCTACGTGGACCTAGACGTCCAAACGTTTAGGGAGGAAACGATTGCGAAATTGATCGAGGTCGCTGAAGTTATGCCTCCAGACGGGCCAGTGGACTTCATCCCGCCCAATCCACGAGGGGGGATAGGCCCCCCTGACCCTCTTACATGGGCTCCATACTTGGGAGAAGAGCCCTGGCTCCATCCTGAAGCCGATACCTATGGGTTCCAGCCATAAATAGTTTTTTCCTTCTTCCAACAAATGTACGTTCGTAAATATGCAGCTATACATGTATTGGAGGGAGAACATCAAATGTAAATACACTTATCATTTGAAAATCAGAGGATCAAATTTGCTACTGTGTTCCTTCACTGCTTGCTTTCTTACTTTAAGCCTTTTTTTGTGTACATAAAAATTCAATTGGGGAATTCTTGCCTTCATTACATTGTTTTAAACAATAAAGCATTACAAAAGCAATGTTCTGAATAGATAAGTTTATTGCATATGGAAAATACATTGTCACCGTATACATGGTCACATCATATATCTTCTAGTGCCTCCAATTCATGTGGGGCTGCAACATCTTTACAAATGATCTGATGCTCTCTTCTTTTACTTAGCTTCCGACCATCGAGCTTGAAGCAAAATTGATCTGGAGGATTCTGAATAGCTACTTCTAATTCCTTCCTAACATATTCGAGAGTCCAATTCTCTTCCACTTCCAATGTCAAAGATGGGTGACCCTGTCGAATCATAACTATATCTATCAAGCAAGAGTGGCTGCCATCTCTTGTATCTTGGTCCATGCTTTCCCAGTTGTTGTTGATCCATCGCCACCTTCTATAAGTAAATGACATGCACAGATGTTGCCTGGCAATATAGTATCTGATTCCAAAATATCATTAGGATAATTTTCCGAGTATAATCAAATAAGCGTTGTAACTGTTTCACAAAAATACATTTTAATGTTTTAACACTCACCGAAATGCAATGTCGGAGGTGTTCAATCGACATTCGATCAAATCATCTCCCTTTGATGATTTCACTCTCCAACCTTTGTCAAACAAATGATCAAGCCAGACTTCATCTACATCTTTGCAAACAAAAGTTGTTCTAGTTTTTCTCAATTGTTTACAATCAGAAAATAAATGAACAAAGCATGCAATTGGAACAAACAAACTTAAGTGCACATTTCTTGCACCAATGCTAGGCTTCATAGCACATTTAATATCATTAAACATTTTGGTCCTGTATGACTCTATCACTTCTGTGTCAAGCAATGGCCACTCCGGACTATCAAGTGCGGGCAACGGAATACTTTCCAACTTTCCATGTCGACTCGATTGAGTGGGCAAGGTATAAAATGAGTCATAGAAATATGTTCTACTTCTTGCGAGATCACTTGGTGCACGACCTTCATATTGAAGTTCCCCCACCTCACCATGTACGACATTCAAGAACCCCGTCAAGCATTGTGCAGGCTCCCACTCCTGAAGGTTGGATGGGTACAAATCTGTGTAAGGCAGAAAAATGTATATCAATCACCTTATTTGCTACGTTGAAATACAAAACACAAGCACTTACAATGTGGTCTGTGTCTTGGAAGTCCTTCCAATGGTCCCACGTTGATCTCTTTTTGCATGAATACATGCTGGATCAACACTTCTTTGACAGTTTTCCCTCCTGGTGCCATCTTAAAGTCAAGGATCCTTCCTTTCCAATGTTTGGCCAAGTCTTCAGATGCCTTTCCCTTCACTCGGTAGTGGCCTTGTTTTCCTGGCTGCATAGTGACCCAAGAGTACTTCCTGTATACTTGGGGAATCCATTCTTCGTTCTCGTCTTTTATGTTATACAACACAACAGATGAGATACTGCTCCTTGCTCGTTTCAGTCCACTTTCGGGTGCCATGATAGAATAACAGACGTATGAGAAAGAAGAAGTAGCAGAAAGTGGATGACTGGGCTAACCGCTTTTGTGGATCAAGGAGGGAGGATGAAATGAGGGACGGTGTGTTCTTTTTGGGCGCCAAAGATGTTTCAAGATTCAAAAGTGGAACCAAGTTGAGGGAATAACCGGGAGAATGTGTATCTATCTATTCCAAGCATTCAAGCTTCATTAGTTCTAGGGGTGGTGGAAAGAATTTTTTAGTGCTCCACGTCTAACACAGGAATGTGGAAAACATTCTTTTATTGTGTTAGTTTCTGACAAAAAAACGGTTTTAAATATTTTACGACAAGGTGATGGTTTTTTTTAATATTTCATGAAGATAAGAGTTTCTCCACGTTTTGGGTGGGTTTGTACAGAGGTCCCACCACCGGTGAATCTCGTTCGTAGATTACATGTCACTCAATCTATGTGTCTATTATTATATTATTGTTGAAACAGCCCTCTTTTGAGTCCAGAATTTTCCTAATGGGGTAATTGTCTACAAGGCCTTGGTGGGGCATGTGTTTAGCACATAAGTGGCACACGTAATTGCCTCAAACCAAAAAACATGAGGCAAATCTTGGCCTTCAACCGTGCAAATATGCCCTCTCCATGAGAGATCTGTTCTTCCTCTCAGCCACACCATTTTGCTGAGGTGTGTAAGGCATTGTGCATTGATGTTTTATGCCTCTTCCATAGATCTCTTTCTCTCTTTCGTTGAAGCATAGAGTTCAAGTTCTCTCTCTCTCTCTCTCTCTCTCTCTCTCTCTCTCTCTCTCGTTAAAGCAAAGAGCTCAAGTTCTCTCTCTGTTCACATAGAGAAGAGATCTCCCTCCCCTTCTCTTTGTACGTGATTAGTTTCCCCTATCTCTATGTGTTTCTTATTTTCCTTTTTCTCTCTACACGAGGAGGGGTTGGGGCTACGCTGTGGTGTTTAGAGGGGGATGTGCCGATAATGATTGCGTAGAGAGGAGGAACTTTGTAAGGTTTAGAGGCTGCCCCATAACCCTCCACCTTTGGAGGTGTTGGTGGTCCTCAACCTGTAGTAATAGCAGGTCTGCTGCTGAAAGCACCCTCTACACCAGCTAGAGGGAGGGTCTCTGAGAGGGTAAAAGCTGAAAGGCTATGAGTTTTTCTACCGGATGCACCCCCTAAGGGGGTGTGGCCGTACATTAAATCATTGTGTAAGATAACCTAGATAGTTTTAGTATTATAATGTAAGACAACTTTAGTATTTGAATATTAATGATACAAACGAGCGCGCCACAGCCACCTCCTGAAAGTGGCAGTTGACTGGTGATTCAGCCGGCGAGTCAGGTGAACGGACCGGACCGGACGGAGTCAGGCGTCGCTCTGCAATCTTCTGCAAAATAGCTCAAGTTGCATTAGCATCCTCATGTCAGACGTTCTCTCAACGAAGGAAAAGACTCACGCGGTGGCTTATGCCGAGTTCTTGCACGAAGATCACGCGAAGTTTTCTAGGGTTTCCGTGAATACTATGGTTCCTGGTCCCTCTCCTTCTTCCCCTCCTCCTTCAGTACCATGGCGCAGCACAACCACCCTGTTGGAGATGCTCGAATCCGTGAAGAAGAAGAAAACTTATCCTAGCCTCACCATCGTTGTTTAACTCTTCGACCACTACCTTTGGTTCAACTTGTGTTGTGTCAGAGACCATGCGAATCCACCACCAACATTCTGGAATTCATGCCCAGGCCATGCCCAATGACCAAAGTAACGCTGAACCTGTATGTGTGGAGGTCCAAGACTCCATGCCACCTGACCAAAACAATGCTCATGATGAAAGTTTACATGTTGATGTCCTCGAGTTCATGCCTCCTGACCAAGAGACTTTTGAAACAGTTGATTCGGCCATACAAGCTCACGAAATGAATGCTTCGCAGCTAGTGGTAGGTTTGACACAGCATGACAAACCTACAGAAGGGATTGAGGAGTACAGGACACCATTTGATGAAAAGCTTGTAATGACTCGCGAGGAGCCTGATTCATTCGATGGCGAGATATCATTGGAGAGGCCCAAATCGTTGTGCAACATGGATTTGGAGTATGTTGGAGTAGAAGGAATCGATAACATGGAAACAATCGAGAGAAGGCCACAAGGAACTTTTCACCATGACTACCTCAAACTAAACACATTGGATCCATACCAAGTGAGCATAAGTGATACGAAAAATGTTGTAAGGAGCAATAACAGGGAAGAAGACGCAACATACACGGATGATGTTGAACTTATTCCAAGTTTGGAGGCGGGGAAACGCAAGGATAAGAAAGTTAGAGAGTTTATGTTGATCGCAGATGGCATAGAAGATGAAGGATCTCACCATGTTGGTTCGGATAGTAAGGATGAGCAGGCTGAACCACAGGTACTGGTAATGATGAAGGATCAAATACTGACAAACAGTACTGGTCAAGGTGGTTTCCAAGTAACTAAAAGATTAATGGATTCTTTCGATGATACTCCCAGAAGCAACGATGATCATGTATTGACAAATAAAATTTCATCCGAAAATGCTAATGCTCAAGGCAGTTTTTCAAAACCAGTGAAACCTAAGGTTACTGATTTTGATGAGACAAGCTCAAAAAAGTGGAGAGAGGACACCTTATCATCAGGTTTGAAAAAGGTGATATACTTGAGTTGCTTGTTAAGTTCTCTAGGATTGTGTTTGATTATGAAATACAAAATGCTCTCTCCTATTATTGCATCACAAGTCTGAATGTGGGAAAAAAATTGCCTCTTCTTGTAGTAGAAGTCCACCTGCCTTTTTTTGTGTCGAGGCTTATAATCTTTTGACCACAACCTGAGGTAGCATGTATCTCATGACTCACATAGCTTTCAGCTTACAAAAGAATAGAATAGAGAGTAGAACATAATTAAGAAGTGGGATTCTGGTCAGCTCTCATTGACTGCAACTGGACCATCATTTTGCTTGGCTGGTCATTATGGGCAGCTTACCTGTACCCACTGTGTGGCCTGCAGTGTCTAAAGATTAGAACAGTATTATCTGCATAAAGTAGAATGACAATGAAGATTTGGACCAGTGGAGAACGAGGCCCTCCTGACTTGTCAATAAAATCTGACACCGTATCACTATTATACAGGCCAAATGAGTCAGCTATTAAGGACACCCCTGCTTCACCCAAGTAGCGCTTCTGACCTTGTCTATCATCCTCCAGGGGTCCTTTTACCAGCCATGTGAGTTGCTCATATAAGGCCATGGCTGCGCACCTAATCTCCAATGGGATCTTTAGCTTGAAGCTGGTGGAAAAGCTTCTTGCAAGGAACAAGGTTTAAGGTCTTTCAGAAGTCTAGAAAACAACAATAGACCTTCTCAGTTTGAGAGTGTCTCTCCTCAACAACAGCTCTCAAGGCAAAGATACGATCCAATGTGGCGTAGCTACTCCTGATTCCTGCCTGACCTCTAGCTCTGTGGTTTGGCTCGCTACAAGGGTGCTCACCATAAACGTAAGTGTGCTAATGAATAGATCTTAGCCATTGTGTGACCAACCATGATTGTCCTGCAGTTGCAGTCTCTCTTTTCTTGTGAATAGGAACGATGTTGTTGGCAGTCCAATTGCGAGGAAACTTACATACTGCTTCATTTAATAATTTATGTGGCACCAGAGCAATGGTCTTCAGCCCATGAGAGCAAAGAACATCGTCTATAGCTCCTCATGATCCTTGTGATCTATCATTACAAAGTCTCTCAATTGTATCTCGCATGGCATATGAGACCAAGAAGGTACAATGCCCTCTGCAAACAGAAGTCGTATAGGGCATCCATGTGCTTCTGTAGTCCCTCTTGTGAGTCTGCAATATGCACTATATCATCAGCATATAAGAGAATAGACACAAGTATGCCTACCCCTCCACCTCCCGCTCTATCAATAAAGTTCGAAATCTCGTCAATGTATAGCCTGAAGAGGGTGGGGGATAGTGGGCAGCCCTGTTTCACCCCAATTGTCCTAGATATCTCCTCCGAGGGTCCATATAAAGCAATAATGCCCCAAATCATGTCTGATGGAACCCCAAGGATTTGTAGGCGCTATAGTAGGTGATCACATGGCACCATATCAAAGGCTTTGTGGAAATCCACAAAGCAACAGTAGAGGCATCGCCATCAGCCTTGGCATAGTCAATGAGGCTCTTGAGTGTGAAGATGTGATCCAGGGTGGAGAAGGTCTGCCTGAACCTTGCGTGACCTCATGCTCTATGCCCCTCTCTCTCTGCCAATGAGATGAACTCTGTCTCCAGCACGGATCCATATAGCTTGATGGCCGATCATGACGGTCCTATAGTTATTGGGCTCCATAGTTGTAACATGCAGCGGAAGTATTCGTATTGGAGGATCCTGTCACACAAATGCTCACACCGTCTTCTGTATCCTGAGTTTCACGAGTTTAGCAATCCACTTTAATGACTTCAAACTTTAAAGAGATGTCGAGAGAGAAATGAAATGAAATGATATATTAACGTCTCTAAGAGGCCATAATGGCCTATGACACCAAAATTGAGAGTACATCTGAAGTTGGTGTCTCATCAAAGAGAACAACTAAATGAGACTAAAAAGTACAATAAACTGATTGTCCTACAGTTATAAGAACAGAACTGTAAGACTCCGAGATGATACTGAGTAGAAAATACTGGAAAATGTATATCAGGTAGATCCATGTGTGCTGATCAGTTGAAGTGTTGCCCTCTCCTTAGATCAAGTATCTCCGCCATGGGGTTGTCTAGAATGGAGAGGTCGTAGAAGCGAGGTAGGCGCCTCCGACGCCGAGCAATAATGGCTTTGATCTGGCGATGGTGAGGATGTCGTGGTCGGGATCCTGGTGGGCGTGGCCGACGAGCACGACATAAGATAACTGCTCTATCACTCCCTGGGAGCATGGTCGGTGCCCTGATGGCCCAATGGAGGAGGTATCAGGAGGTGTGTGGGCTAGGTTGCTTGTGCTGGTGCCGAAGAAATCTGTCAGGGTCCTCTGTCTAGGTACATCATGGCTCGGCCTCCTGTCTGCCTAGAGGGTCTCTCTGTGTCTCTTGAGCTCAAGTAGAAACAATCCCAGGAATCTCTGATCCTCAAACTCCATGACCGTGCGTAACAGTCCAAAACCCTCTCGGAAGAGGCAGTGATATCTCCCTCGGATCTCATAATAGATTGTACATCGGCAAATGTAGTGTTCCTCTGTCTCTACCTCCTAGTAGCATAGCTGACAAATGCGGTCATCCAAGATCTGATGCACATATCGCCCTGTCTCAATCCGCAGCTGGTGTGATGAGGTCCGGATCTATCCAATGGCACACAATGTATCCCATGTGATAGGTGTACATCCATGTACGCCGGGCGGGTGATAAAATCATCTAGTGTGAGGTGTAGAAAATGGCTCTTGTAATGAGCCATTTTCGTGCCTAAGGGCTCAAGGGGGCTAGTCCATGTCCTCTCTGTGTCCACTCTGATGATATCCATCCTGATCACGCGGTTTTGCTCTGAGCGGGTGAGATCCAAAAATGGACAATCTAGACTCTACTGAAAGAGTGGTAGTGCCTCTATCCGCAAACCATGTAGGTCAAACCATGATCTCATCTGAGCGTACTAGCAATGAGTATCTCCATCCTTTGCCAATTGTATGGATGAGGTCAATGCCAATCGGGAGTAGCTCTACTGAGGGAGCTCCCATAGCCGCTGTAAAAAGGTAACTGCCTGGAATAGGGCCTCGGTTACTATTGGTGGGGCACCCAACTTAGCCCGAACAATCTCATGTGGTACTGCTGATTTGCTCTGAATCATGCGGGCAATCATCATAATCAGTGTCTCTCCATTTGCCTCCATCCCTCATCTGTCCCTCTCTGAGATCTGTGATGTATACCAGATTGGGTCCCAAATTACCCACTAAAGGGCCCCCTATCACGTTACCGGAATAGTATTTGCTTTATTTCTTTAGAGAGAATAACTGTAGACTGTAGATAAGCCAAACGCAAGATCTCGGAGGATCGGAAGCCTGGTTGACCTGAACACAGCTGTAGAAACACCACAATGAACTGATCTCGAGCCTATGCACTCTTCCCAAGGGTATGAGGAAGGGCTGCACACCTGAGGCTGAGAAGGGACTGTAGTGGACTGTTCTAAGCTATGAATGAATGCTGAAAATGCTTATGAATGCTGTGTTACCTTCACTAGATGGCTGGGGCAGATGTGGATGATGAATGGAATGCTGATAACTGAGGTAGAACTGAAACGCAGGACTGAAGGGGGTACTGTGCACAGGCCGGTTACTGTATATGCAGAAAACGCAGGAGATCTTGCTGGAAACTGGACTGGGACTGCATGCACTGCTGCGTTGATATACTGTAGGCTGCTGTAGGCTTAATGCTGATGCCCAGGGATGCTGAAGAGGCAAAACGCAGGCCTGATGTGAAGGGGGGGAACTGCTGGCTGCAGGCGGGTATGCTCCTAGGGCTGAGGAAGAAGGCGCCTGGATTCTGAATGCTCTACTAAGCACAAGGCTTGCCTATTTATAGTAGTTGAGAGTTGGTCAAAGTTGGCTGACTGGACACAAAGTTATTAAACTTTATGTCATAAAAATGGCATTAAATGCTAATAAAATACTATAAAATATTGGAAAAATACCAGATAAATCCTAGTTAATTTCCTAAGGCTTCTGTGATGTTCTAAGTGATGCACAGGCATATGAATGCATGTTATGCAAAATGCAGAGTGCTTTCTGATGCAAACCCTAAGGCTTCTCTACTGACTCTACATGCATGAATGATTCTCTCCAGGTGGGTTAAGGGACTTGACTGACTGACTGACCCGCTAAGGCTGAGGAATGACCTACGTAGCTCGTGTCTGACTTATCTTGGACTGAGGATATACAATGGGGTCACGGCATACGACAAATATCATCCTACTGGGTTCTAATAATGTACAGATGTTGCACTGTTGATGATGAGCCATCTTGTCACCATGCATTGAGTGCAGAGTGCATGTGACAATAGTGTCCCCAGCTTTGTGTATGGGTGAGATGATGTGTGATGACCGAGTGTGGGGAAAACCTTCTGCCACTGCCCTATTAAACATGTAGGCCGAGAGGGGTGCAAGGGTGTCGGCTGCATGTGATAGGTGCTCTGATCTAATCCCCTCATGATCCTGGGGGTGGTCGTTTTGGAGTTTCCACATGGCTTTTTCCACGATGGTTGATATGAAGAAAGTGGATGTAGTGGGGCAAGGTTCAGGTGGGTGTGGGAGTGGAGGGTGATTGGGAATATGGTAAAGTGAGTGTGCATAAGTGCCAGATATGAGGATGTGTGATGGGTGTGGGTGGGCGTCGTTCCCTCAACCTATGCCAGGCCTCCATAGAGTTGCCGCTCAAGAAGAGTTGGTATATCTACCAGTATTGCTTTGCCACATATGCTTGGTGAGTGAGAGAGCGGTTAATCCTTTGAGCATCACGCTCGAGGATTTGACCAGTCGCTATCTCTCACTTGAGACAAGCACGTGTGGTGCGGCACTCATTGTCATACCAATCATTTTGGGGCATGGCAAGGATTTGACAGTTGCTACCTCTCGCTTGAGACGAGTACATGTGGTGCGGGCAGCGGCACTTGTCGTCATACTGACCATTCTGGGGCATGGCACCTGTCCGAGGCTTAGCATTGGAGCGGGGGGTGTATAGAAAGCTGGCTATGGCTGCAGAATGTATGTTGGTGGTGAGTTGGGAGGTGAGGGTGGCAAGGGGAACTGATGGGTCCATATCTGCCAAACCACGATCAATTTTGTTGGCATATATCCCGGTCTTGGAGACCTAGCAATAGCTCGAGATGTGGGACTTGCTTTAGCGACACAGAGAGGCACTCCCGCACATAGTTGGACATCGAGGCCACATACACGGTCCATGAGGAGGATGACACATTATGAGTTCGGACACATAAGGCTCTTTTGCTGTCCATTATATTGTACTTCAAGGCCTACGTAAAATGTTGGCGCTATATTTTTTTTGTAAACCTTAGTCCCTAGCTTGGTGGGCTTAGGTAGGTGGTATCTCCTAGAATCAAGTCACCATCCCCTAATGTAGAGAGTAGCATCCATACAGGTGTGTATCCATATGTTGGGACATATTGTCTAGGTGCCATTAATACCTTAGGGTATTACATTTGTTAAAGGGTCAAAGGTGTAAACCTTATCTAAGTTGTGACTCGAAGAGCTGGAGCTCTACCCCCCCTGCACTAGCCTGTAGTCTCCTGTATGTGCACCTGTGCGCCCTCGAGCCTTGCCATGTGAAGAAACAGCACTTTTTCCAGCCCTAAAAAGGGACTTTCTGGATATTTTATATTTTATTTTTGGGGTTTTTTGTCTTGGCTGCTGGCCTACACCTTTATGGTGACCGACCAGCACCCCCCCTTTACTATAAATAGCATTGCCTATAGCTCATCATTCATGTACCACTTCATCGCCATATTAGGTACCATCTGGCCACCTACAGCAGGGGCTCACATCAGCGTTTTCCTCTGCTGGTCCAGGCCGCCTACAGCAGGGGCTCACATCAGCCTTACATCAGGGTATTTTTGGCGCGTACATCAGGCTTGCTTCTGCACCATATCTGCGTTTTACTTCTGCATATGTCAGCGCCTACATCAGAGCATACATCAGCTTACATCTGCGTTTTGGTTCAGCAGACATCAGCGCTTTGCTTCAGCAGTCATCTGCGTTTCTGCGTTTTGCTGCAGCATACATCAGCCCACATCTGCGCTTACATCAGGCTTACGTCAGGGCTTATATCAATGTTTATCTCAGCCTTACATCAGCTCTAACATCAGGGCTCACATCACGACTATGAATGTTCCAAGATACAATCCTCATAAGGACTCAGAGTAGGAACGACCAGATCTCGTGGTGGTCGACGAAGGACCCCCTTTAGAGGCGGAAGTACGTCTTGCATAGGTAAGGGAGGGAAAATTTGACGATGTAAACCTTACCTCTCTCTCCCACTCCGGGGAAAAGCCAGGGCTAGTCCTCATAAGAACTGGAGAAGTACCATGACAATACGAATGTGCAACATCATCCTCAAGGGTACAATCATCCTGTAACTGTAATGCAGCATCCTCCTGTGAAGGATCCAGATCATGTCCCTACAATGCTGTCAGAATACACAGTGGAGATGATGACCAAATGTGGGAACACGAGCAAACGTAGTGCAGAAAAACAGCACAAGAGAGGGAGAGAGATAGAGGCATGTAACTGTGCTCTATATACACAAAGAAGATTCCGAAATACAATACAACAATGGCAAGGGGCTGTGGGGCCATTTTATATGGCCCCAATAATGCAGTCCGCCTGTAGAAGGGCAGCCGACAGGCCATGAACCTCCACGACCAGCCAAGACAGCGAGTCGGCCAGCTGTCAACAGTCGGCAAGTGCATGTGTGAGGTCGTGGACCTGAAGCATCAGTCGGCCAGCTCATGGGCCCTCCTGCACATTGGGCATCCACCCAAGCCAAGAAAAATAGGGAAAAATATGGGGAGTGAGGGAAAATGAGAACAACACCTACAAGGGCGGGCACACCCACAACAAAGGCCCTGGTGTCTACATAAAAGACAGGAGATGACTTCTAACACCCCCTCTCAGCTCCTGGCTGTGAAACCAACCACAGGGAGCTGGGGTGCCGCCTGAGCAAATCCTGAGATAGCAACTTCGTGAAGAGGTCCACCATCGAACAGAACTCTAGCAAGATGTCATCAGCAACGATCTATTCACGAACAAAGTGCCTCTGGATGACCGTGGGTTCCTCCAGTGGAAGCCCAATCCTGCCATGCAACCTCTACAACCTCACCACCTCGCAAGCAGCACCACATGCAGCCCGGTACTCTGCCTCTGTCGACGACAAGGCAAAAGATGACTACCTCTTACTGCTCGGTAAAATTGCTCCTGGGCCTGAAGTAGATCTCCTCGTGTCGGGATCTCCTCCCCAATTTGAGTCACTCCAACCGTGGAGTCGGACTCCATCCATCAATCCCCCTCCTATGTAAAAGAGTCCATGATCCTTGGCATGCTGCAGAAACCACAAGATACGCAATCTTGCCTCCCAAAGAGTCATCTGCAACCATGAGCTCAAAAGCCTCACCAGGAAGCTTATGTCCAATCTGGTGTCCATCAACCAAATCAATGAACCATTCTGTTGCCGAGTCAAAGAGGCATCACACTGCTTATAAGGATCAACACCTGTTACGGTGGAAAGCCAAATCCTGGAAACTTGCTGAAGACCATGCAAGGCCTTCTGAAACCTATCAACCACCCCCTCTGAGTCCGGAACCACTAAGCCTGGAGAATCCACCTCCTTCTACAAGTAATCAACTGCCACTTGCTTGGCTTTCCAAAAGGTCCCCGTGGAAAGAACATCCTCATCTACAGGAGTGTCTTTGTCTCGAATGCTACGAGACATCAGAGCATAGGTCACCTGTAAAGTTTCCTTTGACTGACTAACACAAGAACCACCAACATCAGTACTGGAAAGTTCCTACCAACTGCTGCCATCAACAAGCTATCCACCATCTGGTCCCGGAAAGCCTGCACCTACAGCGTATCCATACTTAAGTGGCCATTACCAGACTGCCACTCATCACAAACCTGAGGACTTGGGAGAGAGAGTGTTGAAAGCTTGTAAACTCCATTCTCCACTCCGCCTTCCCAAACTACCTGGCCTGTTGCTTTGTCCCCCGGAGAGCAACAAAATGCTCTTCAAACTCCACCCGAACGCTAGTCTTGCAAACCTGATGCATTGACAACAGAAGAAAACCAAGGGATGGAACATACAACACCTGGGAGGAATGCTTCCCCCCTCTGCCATCGAGAACTATCTCCAACCTGCCCTCACTGTGAACTGGGATAGTGGATGTATCCCCAGTAAGAATGTGACCAGAATACCTGCAGAGATCCTGTAAATCTGAACGGGAATGTCACGTGCATGCCGCACTTGGATGCCACGTAAACATTTCTGTACAGAAGGTGCAGGACCTGGGATGGTGAACTGGTCCCATGTGAGCCCAGTCCGGGACGAGTCAGCCAGGGATCCATCTCAGATGTCCGAGGTCAGGTGTGCATTGTCCTGCACAGGAGTCTAAGGTCAGGTGTGCACTGTCCTACACATGAAACAGTGCCAGTCCGCGCTGTGAGTCTCCCTCTAGAATGATGTCAGTGGTTCTGTGTATCTGGTATGGTACTGGATGCTAGATCACTGAGTAGATTATGTTTAGGACAAGGGGCGAGCCCATAGGGCTACCCCGGAGCTTAGTATGGGCATGGGAATGGTGTGAAACCATCCCCATGAGGGCCAGGAAGGCCCAGGCTGGACCCACCAGCCATGGAAGGGCTGTGGGACAGCCCTAGGACAAAGATAAGGCTATTTTCAGGAGCATACAGCCTTTAGATGGCTGTAGGGGATGTATGGGGCAGCCCATATAGGCTGCCCAGCCTTGGGATTGTGGACAAAAGTGGTGTCCAGCCAATCAGAAGCAGGCGCATCACTCTCAGCCGGTTAGGAAAAAAAGGTAATATTTTTTGAGATTTAATTCAGCATTTATTGCTGAATTTCCACCAGTCGTGGGACATAGCCTGTTTTTCAGCTGGCCGACTGCTCCTGAGGAGGAGTATAAATAGTGGAGGCCATAATCCCATCATTCATCTCAGTTTTCACCAAGTGCTCAAGCCAATCAAGGGCCAGTCAAGCCAAGGAGATTGCCAAGCAAAGGGGTGGACTTCTGAAGGTCAAGGGCAGGGATTTCCCAGCCAAGAAAAGGTCAAGTTTTCTGTATTTGTTTTCAGATTTACATCATTCTAATAAAGCAAATACACCATCCGTGGTGGGGGCCCTACAGAGGGTAATTGGGACCCAATACTGTGTCCTCTCCATCTCCCCCTTCTCTCTCTATTTTCTGCACATCTCCTTTCAGTTTGTGTGTTAATTCCGTCGCGAAAAGAGTGCTGATTTATGAGTTTTGAAGTACCGATCCTTCTCCAAAGCTTCCGCATATTACAGGGAAGGAGTCATGTGCCTGGAAGCACCACTGTCTAGAATCCACTCCTGAGTATCCGTTGCGGAGAGTCCTCCAACCTCCTCCCTGCCTGAAGAAAATGAAACATCAGTGTCCATCACCTCCAAGTGCACAAAAGCCGGAGTCTTCATGATTGCTGCTGAGGAATCTTCACCCTTCTTGGTCTTCCGCTTGGGACACTGCCTTCAATAGTGGCCTTTCTCGCCACAATCATTATAGGTCCTCTCTGCCTTTAGTTTCTCGCGGTCAGCGTCGGACTTCTTCTCAGAAGACTTCTCCGATGAAGCCTTCCCTTTGCCCATGTTACGGCCTTTTGACCGTTGGCCAGTTAAGGCCTCCGAACCTCCGCCCTGTGGAGGGTTCGTGAATTGTTCCTCCTAGTCCAAGACCATGGGCACAAGCTCCTCCCACGTGATGGTGCTGAGCCTACCACTGGTAATCAAAGACGAGTAAAATGCTGAGTACTGAGAGGGCAAATGCGACAGCAACGTTATGGCCATGTCCTCTGACGATATCTCCTTCCCAGCTTGGAGAATTTCCTGCTGAAGAGCCTGCAGCTTGTTAATATGCTCCCGCATCGTCGACGACTTTGTAGGGCTCATAACCCGCATCTGTACTTCCAAGGAAATCCTCTTCATGGGCGATACCCTGTTGTAAAGAGAAGCCAAATGATGCCATATACCTCTGGCCAGCGTCATATGCTTAATATGATTGATTACTTGCGGTGTGCAGTTGAGGAAGATAAATGAACGGACCCTGGCGTTGACACGATCCCACAAATGTGCCAGTGCCTCCTGGTCCTTACGAATCGACGGTAACTCCCCTTCCTCTACTTCCGGCCGTGGAACCCCAACAACGATGAAATCAGCAAGGTCGTAAGACTCCAGAACAGATTCCATCATAACCTTCCATATGCCATAGTTGTTCCCGTCCAATTGACGGTCCACCGGGAACATGGGGAGTGTAGGGATCTTCACATGCCTCTCAGCCATCTCTAACAAATCTGCGATTGCGGGGATGTAATCTAAAAAAAGGGTGGGTGGGTGGGAACAAAGAAGAACTTACACCTGCAAGTGGTTGTCCACCAAATCAGCCCGCCGTCCTCTTGCTTCTCTTCTTCCCGAACAGTCCCTAATAGTCCACCAATCAGCAATGAAAGAGTTTCCCTCTTGCTCACACAACTCCCAAGATCTATCACGAGCCTAGGGCTCTGATACCATGTTAGAATGCGCAGCGGAAGACTAATGCACGTAGGAGACGCATCACCATCGAGCTCCACGAACACCCCCAACGGGCACTGTAGCATCCCTCCACCAGGCTTCCATCTCCCAGTGAGCTGCCTCCCAGAACACCGGCCGGAGGAGATGACTATGACAAGGTGCCACTCTAGCCTATATATGGCTCTTCAACTTCCCATGCTTCCACTTATGGGATAATCCAAGGCACCTTCTAGCCATAGATCACACGCTCGAAATCGCCAACCTTCCAACACCCTCCCTCGATTCAAGGCTCCGCAAGCCACTGAGGCGTGAGGGGGTCGCCCAGGACCACACACGCCTGGGCTTTGATACCATGTCAAAATACGCAGCGGAGATGATGACCAAATTTGGGAACACGAGCAAACACAGTGCAGAAAAACAGCACAAGAGAGGGAGAGAGATAGAGGCGTGTAACTCTGCTCTATATACACAAAGAAGATCCCGAAATACAATACAACAATGGCAAGGGGCTGTGGGGCCATTTTATATGGCCCCAATGATGCAGTCGGCCTGTAGAAGGGCAGCCGACAGGCCTTGAACCTCCACGACCAGCCAAGACAGCCAAGCGGCCAGCTGTCAAGAGTCGGCCAGTGCATGTGTGAGGTCGTGGACCTGAAGCATCAGTCGGCCAGCTCATGGGCACTCCTGCCAACACTGGGCATCCACCCAAGCCAAGAAAAATAGGGAAAAATATGGGAAAAATACAGGGAGTGAGGAAAAATGAGAACAACACCTATAGGGGCGGGCACACCCACAACAAAGGCCCTAGTGTCTACATAAAAGACAGGAGATGACTTCTAACGAGGGGCAGGTACGGGGGTCCGAGGGTGCCTGCCATCCCTAACCACAACCCAACGCTGTGTGGTCTGCTGTGGCAAAGGAGCAACTGGAGTCTCGGCAACTGCAGAAGGCCTCTGATGGGCAGGACCACGCCATATTTTTATTGCTACAAGCACCTGTAAATCGAATCATTGCCCAGTGGTTTTATGTATTAGAGATCTGAATTGCCATGGATCAGCACCCCATGTATGCATCCCTGATCATTTGTTTTCAGATGCAGAGCTATCGCGTCGTATGCTTGATATTTGGAGATCTCATGATTTCTCACAGGCCTCTCAAAGCCCGGCCTCTGCTCTCTGTGATATTAGTGACTTTTATCACACATGTGCCTGTCTAAGAGGTAAGAGGCCTTGGATTTAGAAAGGACTATTAGACGTAGATTGGCTGCCTTACAGAAAGAGCACGAGAAACATCCTCATGCTCAATGGGGTTGCAGATTCTTTATGTATTGTTAGGGCAGAACTTCATCACTCTCTTGAGCAGCGTGCGGAGTACCGTTTCCATGCCCAGGAATCCTTTTGGACACAGATAGGTGGTAGATGTAAAACAAACATTTCTTTGCTACTGACGGCCCATCTCATGCCAGAGATAGTGTCAGCAGGCAGTTGCAGGATTCACATGGCACTCTTCACTCAGATCCTCTTATGGTTAGACAGATTGCCACTGATTTCTATCGCCGGCTTCTTAGTGCTGAGCCGCACTCTGATTTGAGACACAGGGCACAGAGGAAGGTTTGGAATGCATTGCCACATTTGATCACTGAGGAGATGTGTGCCACTCTGGATGCCCCTTTTTCTATGTAGGAGTTCAGTCATGCTCTTCATGCCTTACCTCATGGTAAGTGTCCAGGGAAGGATGGCCTCTCCCTTGTTTTTTTCATTACTTTTTGGGATGAGATTGGGGCTGAGATCACATCGGCTCTGTAGGAGATGTGGGACACAGGTTCTATGCCTTCTTCTCTCACTGAGGGGCTTATTTATCTTATTCCTAAGAGTGGAGATAAGACATTGATTGGCCAGTGGAGACCTATCACCTTACTTGGGATTGCATATAAGATTCTTGCTAAGGCAGTGAGCATCAGATTGCAGCCAATTTTGCAGGATGTCATTCATGATACTCATAATGGATTCTTACACGGCAGGAGCATCTTTGATAACATTTTCTTGTTTTGGGAGGCCGTCGAATGGGCTAAAGCGAGTAATTAGCCCTTAGTCATTCTGCTCTTGGATTTTGAGAAGGCCTAAGATAGAGTGGAATGGGACTTCCTTGAGGGTACTCTTAGCCATATGGGTTTCTCTCAGAGATGGATCAAGGGAGTTTCATGCATGTATCGTGATGCCCACAGTAGAGTGCTCGCTTGCGGTGATAGATGAGAGTGGTTTCAGATGTACGGCAGGATTGCCCTTTAGCCCCATTATTATATATCATAGTTGTAGAGGCCATGAGCATCTTTCTCCGCTCCATTGCTGGTATTTCTGGATTGAGGTTGCCTCTTCGTAGTCAAGAGGAATTGGTTGACTTTGAGTTAGGAGGCTTCACATAAATGCTTATGTTCCTTCCGGGTAGCACTAGAGGAGTTTTGTTTGGCAGTAGGGCACTCATTAATTGGCACAAATTTGTTGGTTTTTGGGTTAGTCAAGAGGAATTGGTTGACTTTGAGTTAGGAGGCTTCACATATATGCTTATGTTCCTTCCGGGTAGCACTAGAGGAGTTTTGTTTGGCAGTAGGGCACTCATTAATTGGCACAAATTTGTTGGTTTTTGGGTTAGTGATTCACTGAGAGTTCCTTGGGGTGTAGAGCTTGGTTTTACTTGGATCAGCAGAGGATGCACTGCTAGATATTTGGGATGCCAAGTTGGGATTGATATTTCTCCTGCACAGCAGTTTGCTCCGGTACTTATGAGTATCCGGAAGAAGCTCCTCCATTGGAGCTCCAGGAGATTAGATTTAGCTCCAGAGATTTGGTGGCTAATCAAGTATTGCTTGCCTCAGCTTGGTTTATTGCCTCTTGTTGGTGCTTCTCTTGTGCGTGCATTGGCTAATTGCGGAGATTGATCCGCAATTTTCTCTGGTCGGGTTTGGATGGCACCTCAGACACTCGTGCCAGGGTAGCTTGGCTCACAGTTATTCAACCCAAACGAGAGGGGGGCTTGAATATTATCGATCCGGATCTTCAGTGCAGGGCATTGCTCCGCAAACTTGTGGTCAGAGAATTTGTACCAGGCACTGAGCCTTGGAAGGATTTTTTCTTGTCTCATATTTTCGGATGTACACCCAGGGTCGGGAGAGACTGGATGCCTAGCACACGATTTTTGTTCACAGAGGCTGATATCAGGGCACCATCTTCCCCTCTTATTGCAGCCATTGTCAGAGCATGGAGAAGCATGAGATCTTCTTTGCGACAAAGGCTTCCTATGTCTTTGGATGAGGCTGACCGACAACCTATTATGTGGAACGAGCTCATCAGGGATGAGGCTAGTCGGCCACTTGATGCATCTCGTTATATGCAGTGGTCAGGATGGGAGAGATGTGCATACACAGTTCTTGCTTGGAAGACCTTTAAGAGTCTTCCGGAGGATCGTAGAGCTGCATCCATTCAGCATCTTAAGGGCTCTCGCATTCGTATTGATCAAATTGATGCAGCTATTCCGCATGAGTGGCTTTCTGGGACCTTTCATGGAGACTATCATCCGAGTGTGTTGGGAGTTTTTTCGAGGATAGGCATACCTCTGCAGGTCATTGCTCTCATGGGCCAGGAGGCTACAGATTGCATCATTTACTCTATCTTACCTGGAGGGAGATTGAGGAGATGTAGTATGGAGGAGATCATCCTAGATACTAGGCTTAGTCTAGTGAGGATTGTTGGTCGTTCGGGGAAGCATTGGTTCATTGACCCTTCTCCTCAGATAGTGACTCATGGCTCTTGGTGTTTGTGGTTATATGGTGGCAGTCCTATCAGATATCTTTAGTGGGATCCAGGAGAGTGGGAGTGGATTGATGCCTTCGATCCTGTGAAAAGCCTTCCTTTTTCAGTTTCACCGTCCGGAATGCTAGGCTTCTCCTCACTCGACAGATGCATAGGATCCCTACTGTCAGGCCTCATTGGGAGAGCTATCATATTTCTCCAGTGATACAACGCAGATATTGGCATAGACTTTGGCACTCATACAAAAGGAGCCAGATCTGTCATTTCTTTTGGTTATTCTTACATGGTGGTCTCCCCACCAATCAGTGGAGATGGGTTTTTGGTGTAGCACCTTCTTGTCCTAGGTGTGCGGCAGATTTTTTTTTTTTTCCAAGAAAAGATCCTTTCATTAGTTATGTAAAAAACGCCCGTAGGGCTACAAAAGAGATCTCTCCTGCTCCTAACAGAGAGAAGAGCAGTGAATACATCATGGCAGCCCGGGAGACTCTCCCTAGGTGCTGCAAAATACAAACATCAGTCTAAAGGACTGAACGGCTAAATCATACAATGGGGGGGGGGAAGAGCCAAACAGGTGGCCTGTAGTGCCAACGGGGGGATCCCGTGTGTAGGGTGTAGAACGGGCCGCAGCGCCAAGTGGTATGAAAGGCCTGGCGCCGTAAGATCGCCTCATCCGAGTCTCCCCGGATGCGGTCGTACTGTCCTCGCAGGGTGTGGATCAACTCCTGCCAAATCCCTCGAACAGTCTCTGCTGGTGGCTCCAATCTCCCCTCAAAGGCCGTGAAGCACCGGGCCCTCCAGGTGAACCAGATGGTGAGGCTGCTGAGGAGCTCCCATCGTAAATCCCTCTCCTGTGTCCAGCTGGCGGACGAGTAATCCGGTGCCGGAACCAGGCGAGGCTGGCCCCTAATAAAGCTGATGGCCTGACTGCCCTGCTCCATCTCATAGCCCATAGCAGGCCCTGACGAAGTCGACCAAGCAGCGGCACCCCACGTAAACATACCCTCTGGAGAGAGGGGGGCCAGAATACGCAGCATCCGCAGCCAAATCTGCTGAGCCTGAGGGCAGTCCCAAAGGCAATGTCTCTGTGTCTCCATAGGGTGGCCGCATCGGACGCAGGCCGCCGGGAGACCGCTGTAAACAAGCCAAGTGCCAACTGCTGAGCCCCTGTGGGCGACCAGCCACTGAAAAGCCGAGATCCTGCGGGCCTGTCGACTAGCCCAGAGCCGAGCCCAGAAATCCTCCAGGAACTCCTGTGATAGTCCCTGCAATCGCCAATGCCCCGATGCCGCTGGAGAAACCGTCCTCCTCGCCGTCAAGATATGCCGTCCCAGCCGAACAGTATACTGGAAAAATGTGATCTCTGTGGCCTCAAGGGATGCATAAGGATCATGCCACTCGTACTCTCCGGGGTCCCACTGCAGCCGGGCCAAGGGGCGCGCTGCATATGCCCATATGCGCCAATCCGGGAGCACGTCAGCAGGGTCGGGGTCAATATGCCACTTCCGAGAAGCGGCAGCCACTACCCGAATCCTCTGAAAGGTGCACTCTGCAACCAAAGGCGACTCCACCTCCACTCTCTGGAGTCGGCCCTCATCCTGAATCTCATAATAGAGGCATCTGCCATCCTCAGTGCTAGCTCTGACAGCAATCAGGATCTCCAACTGTGTGAAGGCACCCATCCACCGTGGGGCCACTGGCTCGAGAGGTGTGAACCACTCCTCTGTAAGTGCCTCCCGAATATCATCCCTCATAATCAACCCCCCTCTGAAGTGACTCAGCCTCTCCACCTGGGTCTCCTCTGGTAGACTGCAGAAAGCCTGCCAGTCTCCAAAACTACGAGCTGGGCCTGCCGCTAAAGGTCCCCAGGCTAGACGAGGCCGAGAACCCAGCATATGACCCTGCTCTGTACGAACCGCTGGGCTCCAGATGAGCGGCTGCCTGGCCCGCTCCTCAACACAAGACGGAGGCCGCTGAGAGAGCCCCGGTCTCAGTAGCTCCCAAGCTCGCAGGATACTCAAAGCAAATCTGTCCTCCCATCCTCTACTGAGGCCTGTCCTCCTCATCTCTATGAATATCCAGCGAATCTCTGGTGCCCAAGTACCCCCTGCAGGAGGCGCCCGGGCCTGCAGTCGCTGCAAGAGGAGCTCTTTCCAAGGCTCAGCGCCTGGAAGCAACCCCCGAACAATAAGCTTCCCCAATAAGGCTCTACTCTGATCGACTGGATCTATAATGCCCAAACCGCCCTGAGCCAGCGGAAGTGTAATAACTGCCCATGCAACCTTTGCCCGGGCTGGCTGACCGTCCCGCCCAGACCACAGAAAGTTCCTGATCAGCCTCTGTACCTGGCTGATGCAAGAGCTCGAGAAAATCCAGCAAGACGTAATGTACCACATAGTCGCTAACAGCACCTGATTTGCCACCACCACCCTCCCAGCCAAGGATAGTCGAGCTGTACTCCAATACAATAGCTTCTTCCGAATGCTCAGAAGAAGCGGGGCAATCTGCTGCTCAGGTGACAAATCGAGGCCAATCTGGCATCCCAAATACCGCACTGCTGTGCCGGAAGGAATCCATCTAAAACCGGGGTCCGGACTCCATGCCGGAGTGGGAGCACTACTGATCCAAAAGGCCACTGTCTTGCGCCAATTGATCAATGCTCCCGAAGCTGCACTAAAAACCTGAAGCGACTGCTCTGCCCGAATAAGATTGGCCTCTTGGCCATGCAAAAATAAGCCCGTGTCGTCTGCAAACTCTGCATCAAGCAAATCCTCCCCCCGGACTGGGAGCTGAAGTCCTCTCAAACCAACCTCCTCTGCCGTCAAATACATACTCATAGCCTCCGCAAAGAAGAGAAAAAGGAAAGGGGCGAGAGGACACCCCTGACGGACTGATCTGGTCAGCTCAAAACTCGGCCCCCGACCTCCTGCAATCAGCACCTGGCTGCGAGCTGTGGAATACAGAGCTGCCACCCCTCTGATCCATCCTGGCTCAAAGCCCAGGCGCAGCATAGTGCCCTCTAAGAATCCCCAATCAACTCTATCGTATGCCTTCTCAAAATCGAGAAGCATCACGACCAAGTCCTCGCCAAGAAACCTAGCTCGGGCCGTCGCCTCCCAAAAAGTAAAGATGTTGTCAAGGATACTGCGCTCCTTGACAAATCCTGTCTGAGTAGCATGAATCAACTCCCCCAGGAAGGTGCGGCAGATTTTGAGACTGTACAACATTGTTTATGGGGATGCAGCATTGCATAGCAGATTTTGGGTTCTGTAGCCCAACTTATGGGCAAATTGAGTGGCCGAGCCATGCATGTGACTTGGGGGGCAGTTGCTTGGCTCTCCCAGTTCGGTCCACAGCTTTTTTATGAGGACAGTGGTATAGATTCTGCTATTTTCATTCGTAGAGGTATTGCCCAGCATGGTTTATTGCAGGATGTTCCTCACTCTGATTATACACCCCCAGATAGAGGATTGACACCAGTTGGGAGATTGTTGCCAGTATTACAACATGGTAGATCTGGAGAGCTAGATGCACGGAGGCTATTGAGGGTGTCCAGATTTTTGGGTCTCAGTGCATTAGTACTATATAGGGGGATATCATTCATACTCTTATGGCTACTTGGGCTCGCATTCAAGGGCCCTCTTGTTTTACGCAAGCAAAGCGCGTGATATTTATGCGAGAGTGGGACCATGGCATCTTCTTTTTCTCTAGTACCACAGGTCTTACATGGCATCATGATGCTCCTCAGTGGTTGAAATCACCTTACATATTGGGGTGATTCTATTCTTTTCCGGCTTATAGCTATGATTGTTGTATGTTTTTTTCATACTTAATAGAAGTCTCTTTCTGAAAAAAATAAAATAAAAAATAGCCAAGATTAGGAAAGTTTAGGATTTAAATATATGGCTAATGATTATGATTAAGCAAATTTGGCTCAGATTTGATTCAAAGATTTGGAGCAACTCTGAAAAGTAGGGTAAATGAATATTTTTTCAAGATTTTCAGAAATTTTCAAAAATACCGAAAGAAAGGATCAAAACTCAAGAGCTCTGATACCAATGTAAGAAAGGGAAATGGTGCACTCAACCAGAGTACCATGGTTTGTACTCATAATGGAATGGAACCTTTTGATCTTTGAATGATGATTCTAATGAATGCCTAATGATCCTATTTATAGGAAAAAGGTATGAGTTCGTAATCAAGTTGGTTTTACCTATTTTTCCCACAAAACATTGTCCAAAAAGTCATATTTTGTGTCCAAAGTATCCATTGGGCTATGTCTTGAGCACTTCTAGGAGCTTGTAGGGTTGTAAAATCCACTCTAAATTTGCTCCTAAATCTACCCATATATTTGCTAATGAGAATATCCATGTCTATGAGTATCGGGATTAACGGATGCACATGATAGAAAATGACCCCTTTTACATGAGGAGGGTACACCTCTTACAAATGTGCTCATGTGGAATAATGTCCAAGTGTGATGTGGTTGCATGCTCATGATCCTGGTCCTCTATTCATACCTTCAATGGCACAACTCTCAACACCCCTCCTTGGTGCCATGATGTATAGACTACTGCAAGGTGGTTGGATGAGTTACAAAAGATCCATTACTTCCCCTTAGTGCAACATGCTACTTAAGGTGGTCAAGTGTGGTATTACAATATGTCATCACTCTCCCTAGATGCATAAGTTACTACTCTTAGGTGGTCTGGTGTGATAAAAACAAAAGACTAGGTCTCCTCATTTGGTGACCTTTTAGAATCATGGGCTAAGGTGGTGAGGCTTATCGATGTAGCTTTGGTTTTAGAAGAGATGCTCGTCGGGGGTCTTCTTTTTTCTTGATGAAGACTCCACGTAGTTTGTTTCCTAGTTCTTTAGTCTGCATTCCTTCTCTGTGTGTTCGAGTTTGTTGCAGTGTCCACATTTGGGCTTGTGTTTGTGTCTACATTCGCTTTTGAAGTATCTATCTATCTATCTATCTATCTAAGTATCTATCTATCTATATATATATATCGTTTTCCTTACCACAGTGGTAGCATTCTTTTGTGTCCTTGTTGGGTAGAGTGTTTGTTCCCTTGTGGTACTTTGTGTTCCATTCTTTAGCTGCTTCTCTTCTTCAAGTACGGATGAAATACAACCCTCAAATGTTGGTTCAGGTAAATTCTTTAGAGTGGTCACTAGTGCACCATATTCCTCAGACATGCTTTTTAGTAGTATAGCAAGTGCATCCTTTTCGCCTATCTTTGCATCAATGCCATCCAATTGGGTCATTTTGCTTATGAATTGTGCTAGTGTTTCATGAAATTTCATCTCTAAGCCATAAAATTCTATTTTTAAATGGATTTCTTGATTTTTGGCCTTGGAACCAAATAAATTTAACTCATCCCATGCTTGTTTTGGAATCAATGTGATGAATAAGATTGGTGCCCAAGTGCAATCCAATCAATGACATGGCTTACTCATCTTTTTTAATCCAATCCTCAGTTGGATTAGCAAGTGCATTCTCCTTAATTAATTTCCATAGTTTTTTGTGCATGAGAAGATACTTCATTTGTGTGGCTGAGGTGTGAAATCCTTCCCCAAAGAACTTCTCAACATTTGTGATAGTGCTTGATGCCATTGCAAAGGTCTTATTGAAATTTGACTCTCGGCAGTGTCTAATTGCTTACAAGAGTAGCAATTTGGATGTTATTGCAAGTAGATATGTAGTCCCCACCTGCCCCTCTGCTGCCCCCGCCTACCCCATTTCCCTTGCTTCCCCAGCTGCTCCCGCCCTTCAGCTCCCACCTCTGCCCCCCTTTGTCTGCCCCCGCCTTTTTTCAGCATGAATTTTATCTGGATTCAAGTCGGCCATCCACTTTTCTTGATTGGTCTTATGGCTTCTTCTGCCGCAGCCAATCTCTCGTCACCCCCACTGGCCGGGAGAATCATCAATTTTTCACAAGACAAGCTCACCTCTCTTTAGTACGACATTGACCTTGAGGTCCAGACTACCCTTGTTGCGAGAGTTTATGGTTCCCACCCTTCTCGTTCACAGGCTCGTGAATGGCTTCTAGCAGCTCTCCCTTCGGAGCTGATTGTGCACTTTCAAGATACTCGTTTACTTGGTCGAGGCTTCTTCCAGGTGGACTTTCATTCTTCAGAAGCTACTTCTCAGGCTTTGGCTAGCAGCCCCTTTCCTCTTGGACCTAGGAAGATTTTCTTCTTTCAGTACCAGGTGGGCTTTGATCCAGTGGTGGAGGATCAGCCCCTTACCCCGGTCTTGCTTCGGTTCCCTGCTCTTCCTCGGTCCTATTGGAAGCTTTTAGCTTCCATAGGGGCATCCTTTGGCCAGGTTCTAGAGGTACCAATCCTCCCGAGCTCTCCCGCCTCAGCTTCCGCGGCCGTTACCGCCACTCTTGATGGTGTACCCCGGGTCCTTGTGCTTGTTCCTGATCCATCGATTACTGATGATCATGTTATGCTTCAGAGACATGACGGATCTCATTTCCGCCAGATGATGGAGATTGCAGGCAGACCTGACTAGTGTCGGATTTGTCGACAGGGTCACATTGCTAGAGATTGTCCCAGATCAAGGGGCCATGCTAGGAGGCGACGTGGTCCTGCCCATCAGAGGCCTTCTGCAGATGCACAGCGTTGGGTTGTGGTTAGGGATGGCAGGCACCCTCGGACCCCCGTACCTGCCCCTTCACCCACACTCCCTTCTGTGGAGCACCCTAACCCCTATGCAGCTCTTGCCTCACAGGATGTTGATCCTTTTTTGGAGGATGAGGCCTTGCAGGCACATGATCTGGATCCCTCACAGGAGGATGCTGCATAACAGTTACAGGATGATTGCACCCTTGAGGATGATGTTGCACATTCGCATTGTCATGGTACCTCTCTAGTTCTGAGGACTAGCCCTGGCTTTTCCCCGGAGTGGGAGAGAGAGGTAAGGTTTACATTGTTAGATTTTCCCTCCCTTACCTATGCGAGACGTACTTCCGCCTCTAAAGGGGGTCCTTCGTCGACCACGTAGCGAGAGCTATGCGGCCCTTGCTTTTCATGCGGAAAAAAGAAACCTTGCCGAAGTAAGCTCAGAAGCCTTTCAGTGTTCATGGGAAGCAGTGCCAATCTGGTCGTTCCTACTCTGAGTCTTTATGAGGATTGTCTCTTGGAACATTCAGGGTCTTGGGGGTTTTTTTCCGCGTCGACAGAAACAAATTGTAAAAACCCAGCTTCATTGTGTAGTCACAGGTGGACCTATGGATATATTGCTCTTGCAAGAGCATAAACTGGATGCTAGTCAGTGTGGGAGATCAGGCAAGCTTCTCTCAGGACACACCTTTTGGTCATCGGCTGGTGGTACCAAGGGTGGTGTTTGTATCTCTATTTCAGCTTTGATCTTGCCTTGCATCGTTGGACATGGTGTCATTTTGCCTGTGAGAGCGGAGTGGATCCTTCTTATGCAGGGTACTACCCGCATGGGTATTCTCAACCTCTATGCTCCTAACCATAGAGGTGAGAGGATTGCCTTTTGGAAATCTCTCACTACATTGATGCCTCTTGCCGACCATTGGATTATTGGTGGGGATTTTAACATGGTTGAGATGCCAACGGATAAAAGAGGTGGAAATGAGGGCTTGGTGCATCCTCTTGAAAGAGCGTCTTGGGAGAGGTTTATACTCTCCATTCATGGTAGAGATTGTTGGCATGAGGATGACATTTTGAGGAGTCCATCCACTCTTCTTTATTCATGGTCTAACAGGATAAGAGATGTAGGATGTATATATGCACGGTTTAGACAGATTTTATGTGGATGATTGGGTGCTTGACAGAGGTGGACATACTTTGATTGCTACAGGCACCTCCAAATCGGATCATTGCCCAGTGGTTTTATGTATTAGAGATCCGAATTGCCATGGATCAGCACCCCATGTACGCATCCCTGATCATTTGTTTTCAGATGCAGAACTATCGCATCGTATGCTTGATATTTGGAGATCTCATGACTTCTTACAGGCCTCTCAAAGTCTGGCCTCTGCTCTCTGTGATATTAGTGACTTTTATCACACATGTGCCCTGTCTAAGAGGCAAGAGGCCTTGGACTTAGAAAGGGCTATTAGACATACATTGGCTTCCTTCTTGCAAAAAGAGCACGAGAAACATCCTCATGCTCAATGGGTTGCAGATTCTTTATGTACTATTAGAGCCCATCACAATGTCGAAACTATGTCATAAGGGTGTGTCGTTCGCAGCAGTAATAGTTTACGAATCTTTTCATTACACGGGGAGACGGAGATGGAGTTGATTTAGCAGGTACCTCAGTACATATTATGCTCTATGCTGATGATATTGTATTAGTGTCTGAGTCTCCAGGTGGTCTACAGCAGCATCTATATGCACTCGATGATTTCTGCACACAGAGGGGTCTTACTGTGAACCTTGCGAAAACCAAGGTTATGGTCTTTCATACATCGAGACAGGGCAGGAGTTAGCTGACATTCACTCTCGCAGGATGCCAGGTGGAGGTGGTGACATCATGCAGCAGCCACACGCTTCACCATGGGTTCAGCAGCCAGAGCTAGATTGACACGGGGATATGCAGCATTGGCTATGCTAGAGAGACAGTGCCACCAGGCGCATTTTCAAGAGCCCCGGACGAAGGGGTGGCTATTTGACACATTAGTCACACCGGCATTGATGTATGGAGCAGCGGTATGGGCGCCCAGATTCAGCTTTTTTTTGTTCAGTACTTTTTCATTTTGTTTGGATGACAGAGGATACCCCACACAGGTACTCCGATTTGTCTCATAGGCCGAGTTCGGTCTTTTGGAAGACGTTAATAAAATCTTTCTTTCTTTCTCTCTCTCTCTCTCTCTCTCTCTCTCTCTCTCTCTCTCTCTCTCTCCCCTGCACCTGTAGCTGAGCATCTTGTAGGTCGCGTTTTCTGAGTCTCCCCCAAAGGGGAGAGGGTACCCTTGAGGGGGGACTCGTTCCACCAACAGCCCTCTCCTTTATCAGCAGCAACACATGGAAAGTAAGAAGTCTTTTGCCTCAGTCACCGCTTCACGATTACCGCCCATTCCTCCACCCGTGAGCAAGCCGACACCATGGGAAGCCTACCTCATGCAAGAACTAAAGAAACTCCAGGGAGAATTAGCAGCACTGAAACACGAGACTATCAAGAAAGATGAACAAATCAACGAACTGAAAGTGCAAGTGCAAGCCATGAAGACGAAGCAAGAAGAAGCACGAGAAGGACCCATACCTACAACACTACAAACAGAAACGACAAACCATGTTTCAAAGGTAAATTCAGTTAACTCACAAGATTTTGATAAAGAAGTCATATCAGCGGTCAAAGAAAAGGAACGAATGGAAAGTAACAAAAAGGTAATCAGAGTCGGTGGTCTTCCTCAAGGCTGGGATAGGGCAGACATAGCTCAAGAGCTTCGAGAAGACTACATATTAGATACAGATGTACTTACAGCACAACTGAGCAAAGTAGTCCCCTTCGTGGACTTAGGAGACCCTATCTCTATTATAGTAAAGGGTACACAGGCAAAGTCTCCTATATGGACAACAATGAGAAAATAGCAGTGATGAAGCAAACAAGGTCTCTCCAAGGGACAAAGGTATGGATAGCTGATGAACTCACCCCGCTACAACTCAAGAACAAATCGGCAGAGCTGAATAAAGTTAAAGAAGCAAGAAAGAATGGCAAATGGGCAATATACAGAGGAGGACAAGCAATCATTAAAGAATTCCGTACCCTACCCCCCTCAAGAGCAAATCCATCCATGGATGAAATATAGCTATTTTTATTTTGAACCTCAATTTCGAACTAGATGCAATAGAACCCATTGTAACTTAAACTCTTAAGAGTCTTAAGAGTTCATTTTGAGTTTTTTTTTTTTCAGTTTTATGCCTCTTTGGCATCGATACCCAGAGTGGAATGTAAATGGATGTACCTGATCTGTCCCATAGGTCGGATTCGGCCTCCCGTGGACGTTAATATAACTTTTTTTCTTTCTTTCTTTCTTTCTCTCTCTCTCTCTCTCTCTCTATATATATATATATATATATAGTGATAGATAGATATAATATATATAGTGAAAGTTGAGAGAGAGAGAGAGAGAGAGACTAGAGTGTGTATGTATGAGCCTTGAGGGAGGGAGAAATGAAATGATATATTAACGTCTCTAAGAGGCACAGAGGTGTAAATATAGCTCCCTGCACTCATCATCATACCACCGATTCTGGGGCATGCTCCCAGGTCTATCTGTGTGTGCAATGTGTGTATGATGGGGGAAGCTGCAGGTGGCGGCCGTATGTAGTAGAGATGATAGTTGGGTGGTGAGTGTGTCTAGAGGTGAGAGGGGATCCATCTGGAATAGCCCGTCATATACATGATGCTCATATATGTCTGCCAAGTCATGGGTGAAGTAGAAAGTTGTATGCAATGCCTGTGTGGGGTGCTGGTGTGGAGCTCGCTAGTGACAGTAAGAGGTACGTGTGATCCGCACCAATAGGACAGGGGGGGATGGTGAAAGATGTCACTGCCTGTGTGGTCTCCATGGACCCCATGATGTAGTCCACTGTGCTACCCCCCCTGATCGTGGAAAGCATGTCAGTGCTCTTGAATCCTGCCACTGTCTCATCCCGTTATAAATAACGAGATGGTGTCGCGCTCCCAGTTCAAGTAAGTGATGACCATATCTAGTGTCATCCGGCCCCATGTCCTCTGACACCCTGCAAGCTCCCGTGTCCTCCACCTCTAGTGTGTGCATCACCTTGGGGTGCTCGAAATCATAAATGTCGCACTAAGGGCCCTGTGTCCGTGCATTGAAGTCCCCCATAAGGAGGACTTCCCCCAGGTTGGAGTAGTGTATGATCTCATCTGAAAGGGCTGCATATGGTGACTCTCCCAATGGCCCTGTGTCCTCCTCCTTGCCTCTACTCTCATCCTCTGCTGTCATGGCATATCTCGATCCTCTAGGAGACAAGTAGCATAGAGCAATGTATAACACTCTGTCTGCTGAGAGCTGTAGTCTAATCCACATGTATCTAGCCTCCTGGTCACGTGCTACCACTTGTAGGCGCTCCTGTAGCTCTCGCTTGAAGAGTACCGCTATACCTCCAAATCCTCTCGATGTGCTCTGTCATGTGGTCCCCCTATATGTAAACTCCCATTGATAGCCCTCTACTTTGGGTAGCCCCCTCTCTGGGCTCTGGTGCGTCTCTGTAAGTAGTATGATGTCCCGTCCCTCCATGACCTCCTCCATCCTCCCAGGATGTGTCCAAAGTGCTCCATTGCAGTTCAAACTGCTATGTGTATCTGTGAATCTGGATCCTCCATAGCCGATGTCCCATAGGCCGCCTGGCACTAATCAATGGCCTTGCCATCAATGATGACACGGCCATCGCGATAGAATGCTCTCTTGCCCTCTTTCCGGGCCTGTAGGACTCTCGGCCATAGTTACCACGGAACGGGAACGTTCCGGGAACGTCGGATGCTAGAACGGGAGCGGGAACGGGAACGGGAGCGGATCGGGAACGTCGCGGAACGCCACGTCATATGACATGTCAGCATATGACACAAAAAAATGTAACTTTTTGTATACGGATAGCCAAATATGCTTCCTAGCTGCAAGAATCCCGGATCAGGCGCCAGTGGGCAGTGTCCCATGGCGACTGCCTCCCGCTCTGACAAAGCAACCTCGTGTATACACACATATCCAGGGTCGCGTGCTAAGTCTGCCACTATGCGAACGACCAAATGCCGAATCCCTGAGGTATCCACACTCCCGGGATCCAAGAAAAAATGAGCCAACTCCCAAAGTCGGCCTATCACGTGTGTCACCTCCAGATCACTCATGTGATGAGAAAACTCAACTGCCTGAGTCTTCAAAGTGCTGAGAGCGAGCTCTAGAGTCCAGTCCCAATCGCAAGGGCCACATAGAGGGAACGAGAAGGCCACCGCTGAGTCTAGTGCCTCCTCCCCGCGGGCCAGAGGTATCACTACATGAACTGGGATGGGTGCTGGCTCATGGGGGCCCTCTGCTCCAAAAAGCCGTGTGAAGGTATAATCAAAAGCCTCCGAGCGCTGTCTAATGCCAAGGCGACTCAGCCGACTGCGGATAGATGAAATCCGTGAAGCCCTAATCGGCATAGGTCTCCTCTGTGATGCTCGAGCGAGGTCAGTGCTCAGCGCTCTCCGGACTGCAGGTGAACGCCAGGGAACTGCCAGGGCCTCCCGGGAAGGTGAGGCGGGCGGAGGGGGAGGCGAGGGGGGTGGAGAGGGAGCCGTTGCCGAAACCGGAGCGGAGACGGGAGGAGGCGATGGTGGAAGCGAGGCGGTGGGAGGGGACGGGGGTGGGGGGGGTGAAGGAGGGGGTGCTGGCATCTCCTAGTCCTCAGTCGTCGCCGCGGGGGTCTCCTCCTGGAGGGGAGAAAAGCTGTTCCTCACAGGAACCCAGTGAGGCTGAGACTGTGGCTGCTGCTGCAGCGGTCTTTGGGCGTGCTGCTGTGGCTGTCTCCCTCGGCGGCGCCCCTGTCCACGCTGCCACTCCGAGGCCTCTGTGGCCTGAGCAGGTGTCCCAGAGGCAGCCTGCCGAGCCGAATCTGTGGGCGGGCCATCAGTAGCCTGCTGCTGTGGTGAGGGTTGGGGTCTCCTGCGAGGGCAGGCCTTGGCCAGATGGCCGACCTGCCTGCAAATGAAGCATTGATTCGGGAGGCCCGAGAACTCCACTCTCTGATCTATCCATCCCCCCTCTATCCTAGGTAGCTGAATGACCTTAGGAAGGGAGGAGATGTCAGACACCAACACTCTGACCGAAGGTAGCCCAGCTGCTCTGGCCACCACTGAAGCAGCTGAGGGGCCAGTCTCTAGTACCGAGCCCACCAATGCTCCGAGCCTGGGGAGGAGCGGAAGATACTCCCGGCGGAGTCCAGGGAAGCAAACTGTAACATGAAAAAGGCGCTCTCCCTGCTCCGCTGCTGGGTCAAATCCATGCTGCCAAGGTCTGAAGAAAGCCCGAGCACCCCTGATGTCAAGGGGACTCATGGCAAGGACCTTGGCAACACTCTGGGCGGCCTCGAACTCGATCTGGTAATGTCCACGGCCCAATAGCTGTACGTCCAGGATCTTGCCCATATCTGCAAGAAGGCGGGCTTGAAGAAGATCCCGGATCTCCCCTCTGCTGGGGCGAGTGCCGACTATACGGCAGATGGTGGAATGTGCCTGGAGGCGTTCCACCTCTGCGGCGAGGCTCGCTTCCTCTTCTGGCGAAAGAGAGAGCCTGATGGGGGTATCCTCAGGGGCGGTCGAGGGGGCTGCAGAAGAATCCCTCTGAGGTGGGGCGGGAGGAGCCTCCATCAGAGTCTGAAGCTGTGGCGAAGGCGGAGCGAATGCGATACCTGCAAGAACCGAGCTGCACGCGAAGGGCGGAGAGGGAAGGCGGGAGGATAAAAAAAAGAAGGATCCCCAGGGGGCGGAAAAAACAGCAAAAGGTGGGGGGGGGGGGGGGGGTAAGGCGGCGAAGAAACAGCAAGAAGGGGGGGCGCGAGCAACGCGAAAGGAGAGGCGGTGGGGGGAGAGAGGGCTGGCGGGCGGGCGGGGGGGGGGGGGGGGGGGGGGGGGGCGGGGCGCTGACGAGGGGAGGGGGCGCGAAGGCGAACTGAAGGGGGGGGGGCGCGCTTCAGCGCGAGAGAGGGAGAGAAAGCGAGGAGAAGGGGGGGGGGGGCGCGATGGCGAGAAGAAGGGGGGGGCGCATAAGCGCTGGCAGGCGGGGGGGGGATAGGGCACGAGGGAGGGATGGCGAGGGGCGAGCAGCGCGAGCAGGGGGGGTGACGGCGGGAGCTTCAGCGAGCTCGGCTGATGTCACTCCTCTACTAGTAGATGTAGAGATATATTAACGTCTACGGAAGACCCCAAGGGCCTATGAGACCAAAAGCAATACAATGGTACCATGGATATACTGAGCCATGGAAAACTGAAAGAAAAAGTAAAATGAAAACATCTGAGAGAGAGAGAGAGAGAGAGAGAGAGAATGAAATGATATATTAACGTCTCTAAGAGGCCATGATGGCCTATGAGACCAAAACTGAGAGTACATCTGAAGTTGGTGTCTCATCAAAGAGAACAACTAAATGAGACTAAAAAGTACAATAAACTGATTGTCTTACAGTTAGAGAGAGAGAGAGAGAGAGAGAGAGAGAGAGAGAGAGAGAGAGAGTTTCTCTAAGGTCTACTAGACCAGGCCAAACATCAATAGTGCAACTAATCACAAAAACCAGAAAAATAAAATAAATAAAACAGTAGATATGTAGAAGAGGCACTCATTTCCGACAAGTAGCTTGAGATGGAGGCCTTGATTAGCCTTGAACATTGATTTCTGATTCATGCTTGTGCAGAAATCTCGAGTATGGTGCTTAATCTCTGAAAATAAGTGGACATTGGGGGTTGTACAGTCTACGACTCATACAGAAGCATATGTCAGCATTGCAGTTAGCAAGGTATGATGGTGGATCTCTGGGCCCAAATATTACAGGGATTATTTGCACTTATATAAGGTGTGGTGTCTGCAGTCGCATTTCAACCCTCAGGCTCAACTACTGAAATTACCATTCTCAAAGTTGTTACCATCCAATCCTGATATTCTTCAAGGAGTGGTTGATCTCATACAGCTAAGCTATCTAAATGAGCCAGCAGTTTTGCATAATCTTCGCTGCAGATATGAGCAAGAAAATATTTATGTAAGATGACAGGATTGAAATTGTCTCAAACTGAAATGAAGCAAATTGCTTTCTGTGATTTTGGCTATTTTTAAAACGCTCTTAGATCTGTGTACTGAACAATTGGTTTTGGTCGTACCTCAAGGTGTAGACTAAAGCTGGACCTGTGTTGATAGCAATCAACCCTTTCAAGAGGGTCCCCTTGTATACAAGAGATTTTCTCGAATCTTACAGAAGAAAGACCAAGGAGGACCTTGCACCACACGTGTACTTGACAACAGCAAGTGCATTTAGTGCAATGATGCAAGGTGTGCTTGTAGTTTGTGCTTTTTCTTCAGAATAGTGTAAATGCTGGTCCGTTTGAAGTAATAACACTTTGAGAAGCCACAGTACCATTTCATGCTTTCTAACATCTCTAAGGCAGTCCTATGTTGCAACTTGGGCAGATGGAATCAATCAATCAATCATCATCAGGTACACCATGCAGCTTTTAATTTGTGCACCTTTCAGTCCTCAAATAAATATGAGAGAAAGAAAGAAAGATTGTTATGTCTATGAAATACCCAAAGGGTCTCTGAGACCAAATAGCTGTTACATGTGATTCATGATTAAATTGGATGCCAAGACAAGATGAAAAAAGTAAAAGACTAGCTGCCGAAAGGAGGATAGACAGGGCCAATGTACAACGTAGACCCCTTACAATAAAGTAGGCAGCAGGAGAACCTCCTGTGTCCAGAGTAGCTGCCGAAAGGATAGACGGGGCCCAACGTACGACGTAGACTGTGTGTGTACAGTAAAGTAGGATGTGTGTGTGTGTGTGTGAGTGAAGGAAATAATAAATCAGCAATTTTCTTCCATATGGTCCTGTGATGCATTCCCAAAGGATAGGAAGCCATAGCCTGGGGAAAAGATAAAACATATCCCTGATCATCCACCACATCTTGTATATACCGAATTCCCAATTTAGAGAGGTTGTATGCTCGGATTGGTTCCTGTAAGGCAAGTGGAGTGTCAAAGATGGCACTCCAATGAATACTTTCCTGTCTCATGGAATTTGTCCCCGAGCAATTATTAGGAGCCCATTTAACTTTTCTTTTCTACCAGTTCCTCCTATGGCTCCTATGGATCGGCTTATGGATTGGCAGTTGCTTTCCTCCACTACAGGCACTCATCCTGTTCCTCTCCCCGCTCTAACCTCCATTAAAGCCTATCATTTACTTCAGCCTGCTCCATGGATCCAACAATATGGCAATTCTTTATGGCATATAAGGAAACCCCTTTCATGGTGGAGGAAGAATATTCGAATGATATGGAAAAGTAAAATGCCTTTGAAACAAAGACTTTTCCTCTGGAGATGTTTGACAGGTACATTGTCAGTGGGGGTTACACTTGCAAGACGCCATATTGCATCATCCACCTGTCTAAGATGTATGGCTCTTTCAGAGACAATTCCTCATTTGCTTTGGCATTGTCCTTGTTCTAGGATCCTCCTCAGGCGTATTTCTGATTATCTTTGCCTTCGCTTCCCAACTCATAGATTTGGGAAACATTTCTGGCTCTTTGGCAGACATCTCAGAACTTTGTCCCAATACTCACTTTTTCTATTTTGGGTGAGATATTGGGCCCTATGGACCATCTGGAGTGAACACAATTTTGCATATTTGGGAAGGCACAATCTCCAATCATATGAATCTTTCCGAGCCTCATTGCGACAGTCTGTATATGCTGCTTGCCTTGAGGGTGACATGGATGCATCTTGTATTCAGCTTTTCTTCGAGTGCTTTTGATCTTTGGATATTCTCCACTCTGGAGAATATGATTATGTAAACTTTCTTGTGTGCTTCCATTAGGCTCTCCTTTGGAGTCTAATGTCTTGTATATTGACTTTATGAAAATATAACAATTACTGGTTTTACTAAAAAAAAAAAAAAGTGTGTGTGTGTGAGTGTGATTTTCTTCGGCTCCGTTTCCCTAGTCACATATTTGGGAAACATTTCTGGCTTTTTAGCAGATATATGCGGTCCTTGTCCCAATACTCACTATTTCTCTCTTGGGTGAGATATTGGGCTCTTTGGACAATTTGGAGTGAGCATAATTTGGCATACTTGGGTCGGCAGAATCACCAGTCATATGAATCCTTCGGAGCCTCATTGCGGCAATCCTTATATGATGCCTGCCATGAGGGTGATATGGATGCTTCTTGTTTACAGCTTTTCTCTTTATGTTTCTGACATTTGGGATACTCTCCGCTTCGGAGACTTCCCATCTTGTAAATTTATGAGCATATAAATATACTGCACTGGATATTACCAAAAAAAAAAGTGTGTGTGTATATACGTCTTCGCAACTGGTGCGCTCCGGAACGCCTCTGCAGAACTGCCTTTTGCCTGCTGCCGCTTTTGCAGTGCCCGTCTTCGCCACTATCTTCTCTGTGCACCTGCTGTATGTGCCTTTGCGCACGTGCGTGTGTGTACACGTGCCCGTGTGTGTGTGGTGTGCCTGTGTACAGACGTACACAGTGGTGTTGGTTCTCGACGTGACCTGCAACCCCTCTAACACGACCTCACGCATCTGTGTGTTTTGACGCACCCTTGCTTGTGACCTGCTCTCTTCCTTTGCTCTGTTTTTCCTCTCTGTTCAGCACCTGCTCGCTTTTTCTTCTCTGTACAACCTTGTGTGTGTGTGTGTGTGAACAACAGGATCACTCTTCAGTGCGTGCTTCAGTATGGACTCTTCTCTGGATCAGTTGGCTTCAGACCAGAATGTGAAAATCAAAGTTTATCATCGTGCTCACAAGAATGATGAGCACAGGAACAAGGTTCTCTGTTCTGAACTTGGCGAATCTCTCCAGGAGTTATCTCTTGACGAACATTATGTTCATGGTATGCTGCTTGATGACTTTGTGGACAGTAAAAAGGATTGGCAATTGCGGGATCCTGATTTTCGGTTTGATATCCCTCTCCCTTCGGTGGTCTCACCACTGAAGAAGTTCTCAAAAAATGCTCCAGTGGTTTTTTTCCCAAGAAAAATTCCTCTTGTGAATGAAGTGGCACACTGGATAAAATCAGAATTTCAGGGTGGCAGTTGGCACATGGGAGCCTAGCAGTTGGCACATGGGAGCCTAGCAGTTGGCTCTTAGTTGGCCATTGGGGGCAGACCAGCATTATGTCTGAGGTGTGGCCATCCCCAGGAGTCTCAGCGTCACTCTCTTTGGGATTGCCCAAAGTCCCAACAGGTCTGGTAAAGGATCCTACACATTTTCACTCTTGATCGGGCTCCCGCCCGTATTGTTATGTGGGGCACTATTGCTTGGGCCACTGAGGCTGAGATCATCATGCCGTATGAAGAGGAAGGTGGGGACTAGACCTTCAAGTCTCTCACCTTCATATTTCCACAGTGCCAGTTCCAGCCTTGCCTACTGATCGGTGTACCCCAGGTTCTTGCTAGAGATGGGAGATTTGTAGTTGTATAGTCGTGTGGCATATATGGAGAGCTTGATGCAGCAAAGCCATTGAAGGCACCCTCACCCAGTGGAGTCTATTTGGAGCATTTGGCTCAATATCATTCATACCCTCCATGGTTAGTGAGGGCAGCTTCAAGGCAGCCCAGACTGCATGAGGAAGTGTCGGGAGGCCTTCCTCAAGATCTGGCGGCACGGTCCCTTTCTTACAGATAGTGATGGCAAGCCCACTTGGCATTACAGACCACCTGTGTGGTTATTTCCCCCTCCCCACATTGTATGAGATAGCCTTCTTCTCCTAGAGCAACCAGCCAGAGGAGAAGTGCATCCTCCCCTTTGATCATCTTTACTTGCGTCTCCGTACTTAGCCATTTTGGCTTCTCCCTCGGTAACTAATAGAAGGATCTTTTTCCCAAAAAAGAAATTCAGAATTGCAGGGAAATGTGGTGTGTACTGGGCTGCCGGAGGATTTTATGAGTCTCTTTTTAAAGAACTTAAACACAGAGTAGCTCTGCCAGAGAAATCGGCCTTCATGTTTGGCACTCAATTGGTTCATGTATTACTGGTCGGCGAATAAAGACTACGAAAGTGTCATTAAGCATAAATGCCCAGTGTGGGTCACAGTGAAGCATTTCCCAGAGCATTTCCATGAACATTTGTCTGTGTTGGCTGCTTCATTGGATAAGGTAATTTGTCCTTCTTGACCAACTGAATATGGAAATCATTTTATGATTCTCTGGGATACAACTAGGCATGTTGTTCCCTCAGTCTCTATTGGAATAAAATGTATTGATAATAGAGAGCTTGGGATTGGCCGTCAGAACTATGAGCTTATTTGGGGCACCTTTGCTGGTGCATGCTTTAAATGTAAACAGTTTGGGCATATATCCAATAAATGTCCCACTATCATTCACAAATAGCCAGCTATGACCCAGCCTTCGGTGGCGTCAATTTCGCTTTCTACTTCTACTACAATTTCAATTCCTACGTCGCCCTGTGCTACTATAGCTAAACATCAAGAAAAACCAAAAGGCTCATTGCGTATAGTTAATCAGCAAGTCTCCACTAGGAAGATTGTGCCATTCGGCAAGACTTAGGGGAAAAGTACAACAGATCAGGATGGTTTTGTTGCCCCGAAAAAGATTTTCAAGGCGCCCTTGTACAAAACTCGTAATTGGACCCAGACCCAAGAGAATGTAGCTCGGAATTTCTTCAATTCCTATCCCTGGTTGACAAATGCTTTTGTTTGTGGAGATTTTAGCAACTCTCCACAAAGGGAGGATAATACATTTGGCTCTTCTCACATGTTACATGTTGAGTGTCAGGCTTGAGACAATTTCATCCTGCAAACAGATGCCTCTGATCTTTGGGTTTCTGCTATGGCTGGAATTCTAGGATTCAGTGATCACCATAATGCTCTTGCTCAATACTAGGCTAGATTGGACAGATGGTATATACACACTCACCAATATGACTCTTTCTCATGTAATCTTTAGGTTGATTATGCCTCAACACTCCCTGATCATACACCACTATGGTTGGCATTATATTTTCATATTCCCTTGTGGGAACCTCCGCGCTAGTATCAGAGATAGTTACACATAAATAATAGTTATCTCTCGCATGATGCTTTCAAAGCTTTAGTATATGATGCCATTTCTCTGCTTCTTGCTCAGTTGTTAGATAATGTTGACACTGCTTGGTTTCGTTTTGTGCAAATGATTGCAGATAGTCATTGCTGACTATAGCAAGTGCTCTGTTGCTGTTGCTGACACCAGGAAAAGAGTTGAAATGGCTAAGCGGCAAATCCAATCGCTCACGATGCTTACCCATCTTCAAACTCTTACACAAGATCAACAAAATGTGTTGTGCGAAGCCAAAGCATGTGTCTTTGCGAATCAACAAAGAAAGATATAAAAATGGCAAACCCAATCAAGATGTAAGAAAATCCAAGATAAAGGTTGCTCATCAGAAGCAGAATGGTTCATTGTCTTGGTTGATGCATACCAGATTGGACGGGAGCTTCCTGATGAGGCTGTTGAGCTCATGTTTGCAAAGGACTCTTTGGGGGATCTTGTGTTTTCTGCAGCATGCGAAGGATCTTGGACTCTCTTACACAAGAGGGGGATTGATGGATGGAGTCAGACTCCAAGGTTGGAGTGACTCGGATTGGGGAGGAGATCCAGACATGAGGAGATCCACATCAGGCTACAGTTTTTCCCTCAGCTCAGAAGCGGTTTCATGGAGCAGCAAGAGGCAGCCAACTATTGCCTTGCCGTCGACAGAGGTAGAGTACCAGGCTGCTTGTGGTGCTGCTTGCAAGGTTGTGTGGCTGCGGAGGTTTCTTGGCGAGATTGGGTTTCCACCGGAGGAGCCCTCAGTCATCCAGTGCGATAACCAGAGCTATATAGCTATTGCTCGGAACCCGGTCTTCCATGCCCGGACCAAGCATATAGAGATACAATATCACTTTGTTCGTGAGAAGATCTTGGTTGGTGACATCTTGCTTCTTTATTGTTCAACGGAGGACAATGCGGCGGACCTCTTCACGAAGTCTCTACCTCAGGCTATGCTCCGGAGGCACTCCAACTCACTAGGGCTGGTTCCACATCCAGGAGCTGAGAGGGGGTGTTAGCAGTCATCTCCTATCTGTATATTTACACCAAGGCCTCAGTTGTGGGTGTGCCCGCTCGATTTAGGTGTTTTCTCATTTTTCCCCACTCTCCATATTTTTTCCTTGGTGTGGACGACTATATGACTGCTCTGCTGCCCCCGACTTTCCCCTGTGTGTGCTGGCCGACATGGTCTGCTGCTAGCCGACTAGGAGCTGTTGGCCGACTCAAGGGCAGAGCTGGTCGTGGGCATTTTTGCCTTCTGTCGGCTGTTTTTCAGCAGGCCGACTAGCCATCTGGGGCCATATAAAATGGCCCCTTGCTCCCCCACACTTCATATCTTGTATTCTGGGATTTCTCTTGTGTATATAGCAGAGTTATACGCTTCTCTCTCTCTCTCTCTCTCTCTCTCTCTCTCTCTCTCTCTCTCTCCACATTTTCCTCTTGATGACTGGAGGAACATCATTGTACTACTTGTTTGTCTCATAGGCCAATTTTGGCCTTTTGTAGATGTTAATATATCTTTCTTTCTCATTTCTGCGTTTTCTGTTGTGCACTTGCTCTAGGTGTTTTCAGATCTTGTCTTCATCTCCGCTGCATATTTTGACATGGTATCAGAGCTCTAGGCTCTTGGAAGATCTTGGGAACTGCGTGAGCAAGAGGGGGGCTGTTTGTGTTGCTGATTGGAGGACTGTTTTGGGCCGTATGGGAAGAGGAGAAGCAAGCGAAAGGCGGGCCTTGTTGCTGGACAACCACTTGCAGGTTTAGCTCTTCATTTTTTCCCACCCACACACCCTTTTCAGTTACACCCCCGCAATGGCAAATTTACTTGAGATGGCTGAGAAGCATGTGAAGATCCTGACACTCCCCACGTTCCCGGTGGACCGTCAGTTGTTGGATGGGAACAACAACGGCATATGGAAGGTAATGATGGAATCTGTTTTGGAGTCTTATGACCTTGTTGATTTCATTGTTGTTGGGGTTCCACGGCCGGAGTTAGAGGAAAGGGAAGTGACCCTCTATTCGGAAGGAATGGGAGACACAGGCACAGTTATGGGATCGTGTCAATGCAAGAGTCCGTTCTTTAATCTTCCTTAATTGCACACCACAGGTAATCAATCATATCAAGCATATGACGCTGGTCACAGGTATTTGGCAGCATTTGGCTTCTCTCTACAACAAGGTGTCACCCATGAAGAGAATCTCCTTGGAAGTTTAGATGTGGGTGATGAATCCTGCAAAGTCGTTGACGATGCGGGAGCACATCAACAAGCTGCAAGCTCTTCAACAGGAAGTTCTCTAGGCAGGGAAAGAGATATCGTCAAAGGATATGGCCATAACGTTGCTATCACATTTGCCCTCTCAGTACTCAGCCTTTTACTCTTCGTTGATTACCAGTGGTAGGCTCAGCCTTTTACTCTTCGTTGATTACCAGTGGTAGGCTCAGCACCATCACATGGGAGAAGCTTGTGCCCATAGTCTTGGACGAGGAAGAGCGATTCACGGACCAATCCACATGGCGTAGGTTCTGAGGCCTTAACTGGCCAATTATCGAAAGGCCATAATAACAACAACAAGGGCAAAGGGAAGGCTTCATCAGAGAAGTCTGCTAGGAAGAAGCCCGACTCAGACCGAGAGAAATTGACGGCCGAGAGGACCTGTAATGATTGTGGCGAGAAAGGCCACTATTGGAGGAAGTGTCCTAAGCAGAGCACCGAGAAGGGTGCAGAATCCTTAGTAGCAGCAACCATGAAGACTCCAACTTTTGTGCACGTGGAGGTTATGGACACCGGTGTTTCATCTTCTTCGTGCAGGGAGGAGGTTGGAGGACTCTCCGCTATGGATACTCGAGAGTGGATTCTAGACAGTGACTCCTTTCCGCACGGCTTTCTAGGATCTTTGCAGGTATTCTGGTCACATCCTTATTGGGGATACATCCACTATCCCAGATCACAGTGAGGGCAGGTTGGAGATAGTTCTCGATGGCAGAGGGGGGAAGCATTCCTCCCAAGTGTTGTATGTTCCATCACTTGGTTTTCATCTATTGTCATTGCATCAGGTTTGCAAGGCTAGCATACGGGTGGAGTTTGATGAGCATTTTGTTGCTGTCCGGTACAAAGCAACAGGCCAGGTAGTTTTTTTTTCCCGGAGAAAAGATCCTTTCATTAGTTATATAAAAACGCCCGTAGGGCTACAAAAGATCAATCCTGCTCATAAGAGAAACAGAGCAGTGAATACAGCAAGGCAGCCCGGGAGACTCTCCCTAGGTGCTGCAAAATACAAGCATCAGTACAAAGGACTGAGGGGCTAAATCATACAATAGGGGAGGGGAAAAGCCAAACAGGTGGCCTGTAATGCCAACGGGGGGATCCCGTGTGTAAGGTGTAGAAGGGGCCTTTGCACCAGGTGGTGTGAAAAGCCTGGCGCCGCAAGATCGCCTCATCCGAGTCGCCCCGGATGCAGTCATACTGTCCTCGCAGGGTGTGGATCAACTCCTGCCAAATTCCCCGTACAGTCTCTGCTGGTGGCTCCAATCTCCCCTCAAAGGCCGTGAAACACCGGGCCCTCCAGGTGAACCAGATGGTGAGGCTGCTGAGAAGCTCCCATCGTTAATCCCTCTCCTGTGTCCAGCAGGCGGACGAGAAATCCGGTGCCGGAACCAGGCGAGGCTGGCCCCTAATGAATCTGATGGCTTGACTGTCCTGCTCCATCTCATAGCCCATAGCAGGCCCTGACAAAGTCGACCAAGCAGCGGCACCCCACGTAAACATACCCTCTGGAGAGAGGGGGGCCAGAATACGCAGCATCCGCAGCCAAATCTGCTGCGCCTGAGGGCAATCCCAAAGGCAATGTCTCTGTGTCTCCATAGGGTGGCCGCATCGGACGCAGGCCGCCGGAAGACCGCTGTAAACAAGCCAGGTGCCAACTGCTGAGCCCCTGTGGTGGGCGACCAGCCACTACTGGAAAGTCGAGATCCTGCGAGCCTGTCGACTAGCCTAGAGCCGAGCCCAAAAATCCTCCAGGAACTCCTTTGAGAGTCCCTGTAGCCGCCAATGCCCCGCTGCATGCATAAGGATCATGCCACTCGTACTCCCCAGGGTCCCACTGTAGCCGGGCCAAGGAGCGCGCTGCATATGCCCATATGCGCCAATCCGGGAGCACATCAGCAGGGTCGGGTTAATATGCCACTTCCGAGAAGCGGCGGCCACAACCCGTATCCTCTGAAAGGTGCACTCTGCAACCAAAGGCGACTCCACCTCCACTCTCTGAAGTCTGCCCTCATCCTGAATCTCATAGTAGAGGCATCTGCCATCCTCAGTGCAAGCTTTGACAGTAATCAGGATCTCCAACTGTGTAAAGGCTCCCATCCACCGTGGGGCCACTGGCTTGAAAGGCGTGAACCACTCCTCTGTGAGTGCCTCCTGAATATCATCCCTCATAATCAACCCCCCTCTGAAGTGACTCAGCCTCTCCACCTGGATCTCCTCTGGGAGACTGCAGAAGGCCTGCCAGTCTCCAAAACTACGTGCTGGGCCTGCCGCTAAAGGTCCCCAGGCTAGACGAGGCCGAGAACCCAGCATATGACCCTGCTCTGTGCGAACCGCTAGGCTCCAGATGAGCGGCTGTCTGGCCTGCTCCTCAACACAAGAAGGAGGTCGTTGAGAGAGCCCCGGTCTCAGCAACTCCCAAGCTCTCAGGATGCTCAAAGCAAATCTGTCCTCCCATCCTCTACTGAGGCCTGTCCTCCTCATCTCTATGAAGATCCAGCGAATCTCTGGTGCCCAAGTGCCCCCCGCTGGGGGAGCCCGAGCCTGCAGCCGCTGCAAGAGAAGCTCTTTCCAAGGCTCAGCGCCTGGAAGCAGCCCCCGAACAATAAGCTTCCCCAATAAGGCTCTTCTCTGATCGACTGGATCTATAATGCCCAAGCCTCCCTGAGCCAACGGAAGTGTAATAACTGCCCATGCAACCTTTGCCCGGGATGGCTGACCGTCCCGCCCAGACCAAAGAAAGTTCCTGATCAGCCTCTGTACCTGGCTGATGCAAGAGCTCGAGAAGATCCAGCAAGACGTAATGTACCACATGGTCGCTAGCAGCACCTGATTTGCCACCACCACCCTCCCAGCCAAGGATAGTCGAGCTGTACTCCAATACAAGAGCTTCTTCCGAATGCTCAGAAGAAGCGGGGCAATCTGCTGCTCAGGTGACAAATCTAGTCCAATCTGGCATCCCAAATACCGCACTGCTATGCCAGGAGGAATCCATCTAAAAACCTGGAGCGACTGCTCTGCCCGAAGAAGATTGGCCTCTTGGCCATGCAAAAATAAGCCCGTGTCGTCTGCAAACTCAGCATCGAGCAGGTCCTCCCCCCGGACTGGGAGGTGGAGTCCTCTCAAACCAACCTCCTCTGCCGTCAAATACATACTCACAGCCTCCGCAAAGAAGAGAAAAAGAAAAGGGGCGAGGGGACACCCCTGACGGACTGATCTAGTCAGCTCAAAACTCGGCCCCCGTCCTCCTGCAATCAACACCTGGCTACGAGCTGTGGAATACAGAGCCGCCACCCCTCTGATCCATCCGGTCTCGAACTCGATCTGATAATGTCCACGGCCCAGTAGCTGTACGTCCAGGATCTTGCCCACATCCTGGAGAAGATCCTGGATCTCCCCTCTGCTGGGGCGAGTGCCGACTATACGGCAAATGGTGGAATGTGCCTGAACGCGTTCCACCTTTGCGGCAAGGCTCGCTTCCTCTTCCGGCGAAAGAGAAAGCCTGATGGGGGTGTCCTCAGGGGCGGGCGAGGGGGCTGCGGATGAGTCCCTCTGAGGTGGGGCGGGAGGAACCTCCATCAGAGTCTGAAGCTGTGTCGAAGGCGGAGCGGAGATGGAGAACCAAAAACAGAAAGAAGAGGAGGGGGGGGCAGAGGCGGCGAAGACGGATCCCGAGGGGGGGGGGGGGGGGGGGCGGAAGCAGCATGAAAAGGTGAGAGAGGGGGAAGCGAGAGCTGGCGAAAGGGGGGGCGGCGAGGCGCTGAAGAGGAGGGGGGTGGGCGCGATGGCGAAGAGCTACGGGAGCGGGGGGCGAAGGCGAAGAGCAGTGGAGGGGGGGGGGGCGCTTCAGCGCAGGCAAGCCAGGCGAAGGGGGGGGCGGCGCAAACCTGAGGGCAGGCGGAGGGGGGAAAGCGTGAAGGCGGGCAGGGAGAGGGGAGTGCAGACAGAAGCGCGAGCAGGGGGGAGCACGGAGTTTCAGCGAGCCAAAATCGGAAAGCTAAGATTTAATCAATGTTTCCAACAGGCCAGGTAGTTTGGGAAGGTGGAGTGGAGAATGGAGTTTACAAACTTTCAGCACTCCCTCTCCCAGGTCCTCAGTTTTGTGAAGAGTGGCAGTCTTGTAATGGCCACTTAAGTGTGGATATGCTGCAGGTGCAGGCTTGCCCGGACCAGATGGTGGATGGCTTGCCAGATGATGGCAGCAGTTTGCAGGAACTTTCCAGTACAGATGTTGGTAGTTCTTGTGTTCGTAAGTCAGAGGAAACTTTACAGGTAACCTATGCTCTGATGTCTTGTAGCATTCGGGACAAAGAAACTCTTGTAGTTGAGGAAGCTCTTTCCACGAGGACCTATTGGAAGGCCAGGCAGGTGGCAGTTGATTACTTGCAGGAGGAGGCGGATGTTGCACATTCTCTAGGCTTTGTGGTTCCGGATTCAGAGGGGGTGGTTTGCAGGTTTTCGAAGGCCTTGAGTGGTCTTAACAGGTTTCCAGGACTTGGCATCCCACCGTAACAGTTGTTGATCCTTGTGAGAAGTATGATGCCTCCTTGACTCAGAAGCAAAATGGTTCATTGTCTTGGTTGATGCATACCAGATTGGACGGAAGCTTCCTGATGAGGCTGTTGAGCTCATGTTTGCAAAGGACTCTTTGGGAGGCAGGATTGTGGATCTTGTGTTTTCTGCAGCATGCGAAGGATCTTGGACTCTCTTACACAGGAGGGGGGTTGATGGATGGAGTCAGACTCCAAGGTTGGAGTGACTCGGATTGGGGAGGAGATCCAGACACGAGGAGATCCACATCAGGCTACAATTTTTCCCTCAGCTCAGGAGCGGTTTCATGGAGCAGCAAGAGGCAGCCAACTATTTCCTTGCCGTCGACAGAGGCAAGAGTACCAGGCTGCTTGTGGTGTTGCTTGCGAGGTTGTGTGGCTGCGGAGGTTGCTTGGCAAGATTGGGTTTCCACAGAAGGAGCCCACAGTCACCCAGTGCGATAACCAGAGCTGTATAGCTATTGCTTGGAACTCGGTCTTCCATGCCCAGACCAAGCATATAGAGATACAATATCACTTTGTTCGTGAGGAGATCTTGGTTGGTGACATCTTGCTTCTTTATTGTTCGACGGAGGACAATGCGGCGGACCTCTTCACGAAGTCTCTACCTCAGGCTATGCTCTGGAGGCACTCCAACTCACTGGGGTTGGTTCCACATCCAGGAGCTGAGAGGGGGTGGTAGCAGTCATCTTCTGTCTGCATATTTACACCAGGGCCTCTGTTGTGGGTGTGCCCGCCCGATTTAGGTGTTTTCTCATTTTTCCCCACTCTCCATATTTTTTCCTTGGCGTGGAGGACTGTACGACTGCTGTGCTGCCCCCGACTTTCCCCTGTGTGCTGGCCGACATGGTCTGCCTGCTGGCCGACTAGGAGCTGCTTGGCCGATTGGAGGGCAGAGCTGGGCGTGGACATTTTTGCCTGTTGTCGGCTGTTTTTCAGCAGGCTGACTGGCTATCTGGGGCCATATAAAATGGCCCCTTCCCCCCCCCCCACACTTCATATCTTGTATTCCGGGATTTCTCTTGTGTATATAGCATAGTTATACGCTTCTCTCTCTCTCTCTCTCTCTCTCTCATTTCTGCGTTTTTCTGCTGTGCACTTGCTCTAGGTGTTTTCAGATCTTGTCTTCATCTCCGCTGCATATTCTGACATGCTAATGTCCATGATGCTCACAAAATTTTGTTAAATTGTGTGGGGCATTGGAAGTCACCTGGTTGGGTGGTCTGACGGTTGAATTCTTTGTTGCCTTCTAGGATGAGCTTAAACTTCCGATCTTGACCATGATTAATGTTGCATGGGAAACAAGATGTATGCCTACTTCTTGGAAATAAGGCCTTGTGACTTTGATACCTAAAAAAGCATAAGGAGCATCCTTTAATGATTGGTGAACCAATCGCATTGGTGCCAGTTATCTACAAATTGGCAACTAGAATGCTTGCAAATCGTATTGTCGGACTACTTTTTCATGGTTTTCATCCACAGCAATATGGTTTTGTTCCCCATAAGACAAATTATGGACAATATTGCTAATGTATATTTGGCGATAGACTATGCCAAATATACTTATCAGGACGTCCTTGTTATGCAAGTGGTTGTTTTTATGTAATAGTTCTATGAAAGGATTGGTGAGCAATTATTTGATAATAATTATACTTGTAACTTAACCAATAATTATGGAGGACAAGAATATTTATACTTCTATGCAATAGGCGTATTACACAATTGGTGAGCAATTATTTGGTAATAATTGTACTTAACTGTGAAGGACAAGAATTTTCCTTGGAAATTGTATATGATACTGTATGATACGAACATTCTTAAAGGACATGAGGAGGTATGTTCTTACAAGTCTTCAAGGTAGTTTATTAGGTTTACTCACGTTTGTTGACTCACGGCTCTCACATCTCCAGGCTCACGACTCACGGACATGTGTTGACTCACGTCTTTTCTTGCGGGACTATGGGCTCATATGTCCCAACCTAAGAGATGGTTTAGTCTTGGTTTTGGAGTTTTGAGGTTTTTTTAACTTGATAGGAATGACTAAGATTCCTAAACCTCATTTTTATGGTGTTTATGCAACTTTCGATATAGCTCAATGGGACTACAATGGGCTTTGGTCGTAAAATGCAACAAGCTATTTTTTGGTTATATTAGGATAGTACTACCTAGTGTGTTTTGGGTTGTGATCTCTCATCAAAGTGGACATTGCAAAAATCTATGCGTCAAGGATGTCCTCTTAGTGCATTACTGTATGCGATTGCGACACATCCACTTTTGATGTATATGAATGTCTTGATTGCACAGGGGTAATACATGGTCTACAATTACCCAATGGTTCACATTTTGTGACCCAGGCCTATGAAAATGATTCTTTGCTCATGCTTATGCTCATGCCCAAAAATGATCCAAATGATCTCAAGTGTATCATGAGAACTTTGGAATTATTTAGTAAAGCAACTGGACTTTATATCAACTTTTCTAAGTCTAAACTGCTTCTGTTGACTTCTTGTGTCTGGCATGCATTGTTATGGATAGGACAAATTATTTCACCAAACCACCTAGTTAGACATTTGGGATATCCATTGTCATGGTATATGTCTACATAGGATGCCATTCATTGGGTATTGAACAAATTGAAGGCCAAGCTAGCATATTGGAAGCTTTCTACATGGCCTTTACATGTGCGTGTCAGAATTGTTCAATCGATCATTATGGCCTATGTGCAATTTTACTTGCCGTTGTTGATTTGGTGTTAAAACTCATATTGATACTTTTATGTTTGATGCCTTGGAATTGTTGTGGAAAACCAAGCATCATATGAGAGTGTTGCGTCTTCTAAGGCGATCTTTGGTCTACACACGTAAAATGCATTGCATTATCATCTCTTCGCAAGAAAGGCCACCATGATTCCCACTTTTTTTCAACTTCGGCAGCCATGGGCCATAATAATTGCAAACATGTGTGCATCCATCAAGACTAGAGCTTATGGCGATTGGCACATTTCTCATTGGGTAAATTTGAAGGAAAAATTCCGGGATGCCCTTATGCATCTTCCCTTCTACATGATTGGAAATTAGCTTTCTCTTCTATTCAGTGGCATGGTAGAGATGCACTGAATGGGAATTCTCTTTGATTGGAAAGAATTCATTGGTCTTTGGTGTTTCCTCAACCACTTTTTTTTTTTTTTCCGGGAGAGAGATCCTACTAATAGTTAACATTACAACTCGCTCAACGTCCCAGACACGCTGGTGTCGTGAGCTACAAGATCATCTACGCGGCCCTCTGAAGAGGGCGACGAGCATACTCGACCACAGAGAGCGGAGGGGCTACACTGGAGTCCTCCTGGGAAAGGCGGCCAGAACACGATCGACGCCGAAAGGGAAGCTTATGGAGAGCGCGGATGAGAGGTGCCGCCGAGGGGTCCAAGCAGGGTTTGAACCCAAGACCTTTCGGTCCTAGGCAAACACTTTACCACTTGGACTATCACCTCTTTGGCGTGTTTCCTCAACCACTTGTAGTATAGGAACCATGAAAGGCTTGCTTTTTGGCCTCCATTGGAGTTAAAGAGTATGGGGGATGTCGTAATAGATGAGTGATTTGATCTGGATCCTACTATGCCAGGTATAGGGTACAATCAGTGAGAGCTGAATAAAAACAGTCAATCAACCTTGTATGCCGGGCAAGGGTCCATCCAGGATGTCCATCATGGGTGATACAAGAAGGCTATAATATTAACGTCTACAGAAGACCTCAAGGGTCTATAAGACCATAAGTGGTACAATGATACCATGGATATACTGAGCCATGGAAAAAGTAATTGAGAGAAGAAAAAACAACTATCACTAGTGTATACAGATGTGATGTGAGCATGTGACCCTGTCTGGGAGAAACTAGCTATGATCAACATGGACTGAGGCTTCCCAAGCTTGTTGATTGCTGATTGTTAGTGGCCTTCCTCTATTGTGACCTGTGTACTCACGGTGCAGAGAGTTTATTATATCACACTTTCATAAGGACATGTTTGGTTGCTTCCGGCTGTCGTTAGATTGATTTTGTTGTCGTTAAGTGGTGTTCCACAGTGTGCAGTTAAGTAGTGTTCCAGGCCTGTGGAGTGTTCCCCTGGTTAGTTGTGTGTGTGTGTGACTAGTGGAGAGAGGCAGAGTAGCTGTGCATCTCCTTAGTCTGTTTGTGGACTCCTGTGGGTATATTGCCTTAGAGTAGACCCTCTCTGGTGACATGATTGGTGTTCCCACAGCGTGCTTGGGCAACCAAGTCTGCTACAGCACTGCCCACACTCTTCTGCTCCATGACCTTAAAAGCTGCTTCTAATTCACTTAATACTACATCTTTATGATTCCTTTGCTTGTAGGATCTTGACATCCAATGTTAGTTTTTCTGTTTCAGTGGTGAGAGTGGTGCAGGTAAAACAGAGACAGCAAAAATTGCTATGCAGTACTTGGCTGCTGTTGGTGGGGGTGGCGGTGTTGAGAATGAGATCTTGCAGACCAATCCAATCCTGGAGGCTTTTGGAAATGCAAAAACATCAAGAAATGACAACTCTAGCCGATTTGTAAGTGCAATGAAAGATTTTGCTATGATCATTTTAGTTGTAATTGATTACCCTTGCCAAGGTGGAAAAGATTTGATACTGCAGGGAAAACTCATAGACATTTACTTTGAAGATTCTGGAAAGATATGTGGAGCAAGGATCCAAACCTGTAAGAAACACGTGGGTTCTTTTTCTCATGGAAATAATACCGACTTTTTCTTGTAGCAGTTTACTGGATAATAGTGGAAATGGTCATGAAGTTGTTGCTCAAGCCAAAGAATTTCTTCATTATGGGGCGGGCATATGTGTGCATTTTCTTCCTTGTATGATGGCTAACAGCTTGTATTTGGTTTTCTTGGGCATATGATGGTTTCTAATGGAAGACTTGCTTGAGAAGGTAGGTTTCTACAAGCTTGCAGCTTATGACTTTTCTGGCAATATATCTCGTATCTCACACAACTGTGAAGTTGAATATGGAGTAGATATGGAATTTAACATATTTCTGCTGCTGATCAGTCTCGAGTCGTCCAGCAAGCAATGGGTGAACGTTCCTATCACATTTTTTACCAGCTTTGTGCTGGAGCTAACGATACATTGAGAGGTACCTGCGGCTGTCTAGACATGCATTTTTTAACTCATAGCCCATATAGTAACTCGTTCTACCTGTTTGTATGCACAGGGTTGCCTGTGTTGCCCTAACTTTGGATATTCTGGTGCAGAACACATCCATTTACAACCTGCCAAAGACTATCTTTATCTAAATCAGAGCTGCTGTCTGCACATTGACAATGTTGATGATGCTGCTAACTTTCATGCAATTGTGGTGAGTGTATTTGAGAATGATTTAACAGGGACAAGCTAATGCAGGCTTACCATGTATCACTGAAAATCTAGTCCACCTTGAGAGTTTTCCAGCATTTTCCTTGCAGTCTATAGGAATTTGCTTATGTTGATGTTTTTGGGATGCAGCATGCAATGGATGTAGTGCAAATCAGCCAAGAAGATCAGAACAGTGTGTTTGCAATGCTGGCCGCAGTCTTGTGGCTTGGAAACATCACATTCTCTGTTTTTGATGATGAAAATCATGTGTATGTGGATGACAACGAGGGTGAGACCATTTCCTCTATAGATCATGTTTCTGAATATGGCTAGTTTATGTATAGCACCAGGTGTTGTTTTCTCTATGGTTACTAGCACACCACCTCTAGACATCAGCTCTCTGCACAAAGGTAATAGAAGAGTACGGATCTTGTAGTTTGTTAGAGCATGCCACACATCTCTGATATGTTTCAGGCTTTTGATGGTCTTTTGTCGACTCTATCTGATTAAGTTTGTGATGTTATACTAAATGCAAGTGATAGGGCTGTAGCCCGTCAGATTGCCCGGTGTCCAGTTGACAAGCATCCAGCCGACAAGTGTGCAGGTGACAAGAGCCAGCTGCTGTCAGCCATCAGTAAACGTGACAAGTGGCACTCCAAGCTTGTGAATCATTGATAGAAGTACCTACCTACTACCAACCTCTTCATTGGCTACATGTGCTCCGTGGCAATTACTAGGTCTATCTCTTACATTGGAGGACCACCACTTGCACATCATCAGCAAGGGTGACGCGCCCCTAATATTGGCAATCAGTGGTAGGTTGCATTGGAATGACGCTCCTCATTCAGTGGCAGGCACTTTATGGCCCAAATGGTGCACCTACTCACCACCGGGTTATCCAGTTAGATCTTCTCAGCCTCTACACACATTGCACATGGATCACACCTCTGGAGCTCCCCACGAAGATGCACTTCTACAGAGATCACTTCCTCACACTCACTAAGGATGGATTCATCCAGCAGCCGCTACTTGAGTGTTCACATGTCCCATGCTTGCGATTGGCCAGATACGGGTTTCATCCCACCGCCTCAGAGTGGAGACAGGTAGAGTTGAGTGCATCTTCAGAGCCGGGAAGCTCATACGGAGACCCAGAGAGGAGAGGATCTGCCGACTATGCCACACAGAGGTTGAGACGGAGGAGCATTACATATGCCGCTGCCCCGTATACTATGAGATCCGCGGGAGGTTTCACTGTCTATTTCGTGAGGGATTCGGTCCACTCTCCAAGATCATTGACTTCCAGGACCAGCGCTGCCTTGGCCTCTTCATGCTTGAGCTCCGCAGACACAAGGACACCTTCTTGAGAGAGCCTCGGCCCCAACCAACCATCACTAGTTTCTTCTGGACCCAGAAGGTGGAGGACACTGACATAGTGGATCTTGTGGACCCTCCACGAGCTGCTCTGGACCTACCTCGCCCGAGAGGAGTTACCTCGGACCGAGCCTCTGCACTCCAGCATGCCCAATGCCCTCGACCTCCCCATCGGCCACGATCACCTCATAAACTCCAAATCCAAGACATGCTCCACCGCCATCGAGCTACCTTTCCACGTGACATAGCTAAGGGAGACCTCTCGGCCATACTCATCAGCCCCATGCTTGATATTTTGGAGAGTGGTATACCATCTACTCGGAGCTGATGTTGCTCTCATGTTTCTATGTTCTTAGTATTCCATGATGAGTTTCCATGGACAATTTTGTATCACACCAATGAGATAGCTATGTTTATGTTTTCTTTCTATTTTATTTTCCATTCCATGATGAGATATGCCATGGACATTATTGTATCACTTTGGTCTCATAGGCCCATTGGGTCTTTAGTAGACGCTTAATATATCTTTCTTTCTTTCTCTCTCGCGCATGCCGCGCATACTAGAGGCGCAGGAGGTAGGGGATGGACAGCGTACAGAAACACGAGGGAGACCACCGAGTGGTGCACCCAATGATGATGCAAGACCTATGAGACCAAGTTGGAAATTGCATTGGGGCTCTATGGACAGATGCAAGAGGTGGGGATAGCATGAAGGAAGACAGGGGAAGAGGGGGTGCAGCTTCACAACGAGGGGGTGGTGGTGGGTGGTGGGGGGGGGGGGGGGGGGGGGTCCATTGTCTTACACAGGTTCACTAGGCAATGAAAACACTACTATTTCATCTGGTGCTATTTTTGCAGTGGAACTGCTAAATCTGGAATTGGACCTAGCCTCACATCAATCCTAGTAGTTTTCTTCTCACAACTCATAAATATCAAGAATGGACATTATCTTTAACTTCCAGAGGGTATAATTGTTCCATCCTACTTCTTAGTGGTGGTCGAGCCCTTGCAGCTGTAGGTTGTGCCATTTCTCCAAATCTGCTCCCAAAGAACCACTTGCCCCCAAGCTTTGTCTAGAGCTATAACTCTAATACCATGTAAGAAAATATACTCTGCAGAACTTGATCACAAGACAAAGGAACCTGATGCAAGAGAGATGGAGAATAACCTTGAATTATTGTTGCAAACTAACGGCATCTGCTCACCCGTGCACTCCAGCAATTGAAGTATTGTTACAAACTAATGGCATCTTCCCACGTGGGCGCTCCAGCAAGGAACTTTGACGATCTAGGTAGACTTTGGACATAGGATGCCATGCACATACAAGGGCGCACAACGCAGTGAAGGTAGATCTATCATTGATCTCAATATGAGTATGAAGACTGACGAACTAGTCTATATATAGTATCGCGGGTTAGTTGTATTGTAGGTCAGGCTATATTGGGTTAGTCGTATCATAGTATCGCGGGCTAGTCGTATCATAGGTCAGCCTATATTGGCCACCCTATGACTCGTCCATATGGAATGAACCGACCATATCACATGACAGAGACCATATTAGACTACAACATAGACCTACGGCTACGGTCTATGCGCAGCTTCAGACCCATCCGAGGTCATCTAGGAGCTTGTTCGGGCCCGGCAACCTGAGCACAAGGGGAGATCTCCTACTGTGGCCAATCAGCCCGCACTTACATGCATCCTACTTAGCATGATGCCAAGTCTAAACAAGGTGTCTCTTGACCTTCGGGCCACACATGGCCAGCATCCTATGTCTAAACTGGGGAATGGGATGTCTAAACTGGGGACTTGCGCTCGGGTGCTCACCACAACGACTACTCCTCATATAGGGGGCCTTACAAAATAGATCAACCTGTCACCCGCACAATGGCAGTGACGTGGTTGGAGCATTGATATCCAACACATTGTCCAAGTGGTGTGGAGGTGGATTCTACCCGCACCTCATTCGAGGCTAAAGAGATTCAACACATGGAGTTTTGGTATCATACGCGCGCCTCCTCTAGAGCGATGAGGTGAGAACGTGACCGATGGCTTCTTCACTTTCAACAGAGCCTCACCCCTGTGGGCGATGGCATCCATTGCCTTCATGACCCGGAGGAGATGGAATCAAAACCCCTAGGGTTCGGCCCTTGTCTTTGAACTTTACCACACCGGCTTCTTACAGTGGACACATGCTCTCCCTACAGGCCAAGTATGCCAGAGAGTTTGGCACCATAGGAGGTTGTTGTCTCCCCGGCCTTGCGTGGTTTTTTAGAGTCACCCTTCTTGGAGGATGAGCTTAAGTAGGCACCGACAGAATTGCCGAGGAGAGGATGGGCATCTGGTTTCTCTCTTCCAACAGAATTGGGATCTCATGAAGGCCGGCCTTTAATAAGGTCATCTTGATAGGTTCCCTCCTTAAGAACCTTACTGAGGGTCTCATCCATTCGATCCCCAAAGACGGTGCAACCTCCTTGAGATATCAACAGTGCCCCATCACCCTTCTTGGTACCGCTTACAAAATCCTTGCCAAAGACATTAACCATCATCTTCAGATACACCTCCCCAATTTCATTCATGGTATGAAGACAGGCTTTATCCATAATACGAGCTAGATAATATCATTCCCTTCTATGAGGGGACATCAGCGGTGCAGCTCTGCCAAGAGGACATAGCAGTCCTCCTCCCTGACTTTAAGAAGGCCTATGGAGGGGTGGATTGGACCTTCCTCAAGGGAACCATGCTCTGGATGGGCTTTTCGGAAGCGGCTTTGCCTGGCCTCCAGAGCTAGCATCAATTGGCACAAGTCTTGTTGGTTTCAGGTGGGACCCTCCCCCACCTTCCCATTTAGTCTTCTCAGTGGATTCCCAAAGGCAACTTGAGCGCTAACATGGGTGCCAGGTGCGGATCGATATTACCCCGGAGCAGAAAATCGCCCCCCTCCTCTTGAGTATTAGAAGGAAGTTTCTCTAGTGCAGCAATGCATGGCTTTTCCTTTTGGGAAAGTGGTGGTGGCAAACTAGTTTCCTCTAGCTACCATGTGGTAGATTACTTTTTGTCTGCAGCCCTCAGCCTAGGGGAGAGCCATGGAAGAACTTCCTCTTAGATTCCTTACCCCTTCTCGTGGTGGCCCCTAGTCCCTCTTCAGAGCTTGGGACACTGTCTGACCAGCCCTCTTCCAGTCCCCTCCTTGCAGGAGAAATGGCTCTGCTTGGCAGCTCTTAACCTGGAATGTGCACATCCGTTGCCTCCCCTCCGACCACCATGTGGGAGCCCATTTGCACCTCTCTTGAGGACGCTTCATCTCAGGTGTGGCGCAGTCCATCATCTACTAGCTCCATTTTAGAAAGCAGCCTCCCCCATTGCAGCATGAGAGATTCACAGGTCTCAAGGGGCATGAACACCTTTGCTTCAACATTAACTTGGCTATTCCTCACAAGAATGGCACACTCCTTCAGCCTCTCCTTCCCTTCTGCTGCTGACTTGAATAGCCTCTCTCCAGCCATATACTGTTGTACTCACTGTCACTTTTGTATACCCCCATATTCATGTATCCATGTACTCATGCACCCCATTGTGACTAGTAGCATTAGCTTCCCTCTCTCCCTAGTAGCTGCTTCTGGATGCTCCCTGCTGATGTATTGTAGGGCTAGATACTTACCTTCAGTTCTTTCTTTTCTTTTCCAGACAGTGTATCAGATGTCACATGGTTGTAACTTTGGTCTCATAGGCCACTTTGGCCTTTTGAAGACGTTAATATAACATTTCATTTCATTTCTCCCAGCTTGACATTCCCTTTGCTATCTTCCACTTCTGAGAGGAAAGCCCCCCCTCTAGCATTTGTGGTAGGGAGGGAGGCCTGCTGCAGCCCATCAAGGTCTTGCCTAAGGAGGACTTTCTGCCCTCGATCAACAGGTGTAGATTGTGAACTTCCACAACCATAGATGGCACATCAACTCATCCCCTCTTAAAGTGGCATCTTGTTTGTAGCTCTGGGAGAACTGCCCTCTTGGCTGCAGTGGGAGAGAGTGGCAATGGAAAGTGCACAGTTGGATCACCCTGGATATTTCTTCTTTGAGTACTTGGCCGGGCTCAGCCGCTGCATTCTGTTTACAGGATGACGAAGGGAGAGGGCTCATGGCATCTCCACTCTTCCTCACAAACTTTTGGCAATGGTTTTGGGATAGTGCACTCCCTCAGAAGGTTACCCTCTTCTTGAAGTTGGTGGCACACATGAGCCTGAGTGGGCATGTGACTAGTCATCACAGGCCATTCTGCCAAAGTAAGTAATGAGCCCTTAGCTATTCTACTCTTGGATTTTGAGAAGGCCTATGATAGTGTGGATTGTTACTTCCTTGAGGGTACTCTTAGCCATATGGGTTTCTCTCAGAGATGGATCAAGGGAGTTTCATGCATGTATCGTGATGCCCACAGTAGTGTGCTCGCTTGCAGTGATAGAGGAGAGCGGTTTCAGATCTCTCGCTCAGTACGGCAGGGTTGCCCTTTGGCCCCATTATTATATATCATAGTTGTAGAGCCCATGAACATCTTCCTCCACTCCACTGCTGGTATTTTTGGATTGAGGTTGCCTCTTCATAGTCAAGAGGAGCTGGTTGACTCTGAGTTAGTTGATGACACAACCATATTCTTGGAGGCCTCACACATATTCTTATGTTCCTTCCGGGTAGCACTGGTGGAAGAGTTTTGTTTGGCAACAGGGACACTCATTAATTGGCACAAATCTGTTGGTTTTTGGATTAGTGACTCCTCGAGAGTTGCTTGGGGTGCAAAGCTTGGGTTTACTTGGATCAGTTTATGATGCACTACTAGATATTTGTGATGTCAGGTTGGGGTTGATATTTCTCCTGTAGAGTAGTTTTCTCCGGTACATATGTCCAGGAGATTAGATTTAGCCTCTAGAGCTTTGGTGGCTAATCAGGTATTTCTTGCCTCGGCTTGGTTTATTTCCTATTGTTGGTGCTTCTCTTGTGCGTGCATTGGTGAATTGCGGAGATCGATCCGCAATTTTCTTTGGTCGGGTTTGGATGGCACCATAGACACTCGTGCCAGGGTAGCTTGGCTCACAGTTATTCAACCCAGACGAAAGGGGGGGCTGAATATTATTGATCCGGATGTTCAGTGCGGGCCGGTGCTCTACAAACTTGTGGTTAGAGGTTTCCTACCAGGCACTAAGCCTTGCAAGGATTTTTTCTTGTCTCAGATTTCCGGATGTACACCTCATGTTGGGAGAGATTGGCTGCCCATGGGGCACACGGTTTTTGTTCACAGAGGCTAGTATCAAGGCACCATCTTCCCCTCTTATTGCAACCATTGTTAGAGCATGGAGAAGCATGAGACTAATTTTGCGACAAAGGCTTCCTAGGTCTTTGGATGAGGCTAACTGACAACCTATTATGTAGAACAAGTTCATTTGGGATGAGGCCGGTCGGCCACTTGGTGCATTTCGTTACATGCAGTGGTCGAGATGGGAGAGATGTACATGCACAGTTCTTGCTTGGAAGACCTTTAAGAGTCTTCCGGTGGATTGGAGAGCTACATCCATTCAGCATCTTAGGGGCTCTCGCATACGTATTGATCAGATTGATGCAGCTATTCCACATGAGTGGCTCTCTTGGACCTTTCGTCGACTATCATCCGAGTTGGCTTGGAGTCTTTTCGAGGATAGGTATATCTCTGCAAGTCATTGCTCTCCCGGGCCAAGAGGCTACAGATTGCATCATCTATTCTATCTTGCCTACAAGGAGATTGAGGAGATGTAGCATGGAGAGGATCATCCCAAATACTAGGCTTAGTCCAGTGAGGGTTGTTGGTCGTTTGGGGAAGCATTGGTTCATTGATCCTTCTCCTCAAATAGTGACTCATGGCTCTTGGTGTTTGTGGCTATATGGTGGAAGTCCTATCAGATATCTTCAGTGGGATCCAGGAGAGTGGGAGTGGATTGATGCCTTCGATCCATTGAAAAGCCTTCCCTTTTTCAGTTTTACGGTCCGGAATGCCAGGCTTCTCCTCACTCATAGGATCCCTACTCTTAGGCCTAATTGAGAGAGTTATCATATCTCTCCAGTGATACAACGCAAATATTGGCCTAGGCTTTGGCATTCATACAGAAGGAGCCAGATCTCTCATTTCTTTTGGTTATTTTTACATGGTGGTCTCCCCACCAATCAGTGGAGATCCGTTTTCGGTGTAACACCTACCTGTGCGGCAGATTCTGAGACTGTACAACATTGGTCATGGGGATGCAGCAGTGCACAACATATTTGGGGTTCTATAGCCCAACTTATGCCAAATTGAGTGGCCGTGCCATGCATGTGACTTGGGGGGCAGTTGCTTGGCTTTCCCAGTCTAGTCCGCAGCTTTTCTACTCTGCTATTTTCATTCGTAGAGGTATTGCCCGGCATGGTTTACTGTAGGATGTTCCTCACTCTGATTATACACCCCCCAGACAGAGCATTGACACCAATTGGGAGATTGTTGCCAATATTACAGCATGGCAAACTAGAGAGCTAGATGCACGGAGGCTATTGAGGGTGTCCGTATTTTTATTTTTTTCTAGAAAGAGACTTCTATTAAGTATGAGAAAAACATACAACAATCACAGCTATAAGCCGGAAAAGAATAGAATCACCCCAATATGTAAGGTGATTTCAACCACTGAGGAGCATCATGATGCCATGTAAGACCTGTGGTACTAGAGGAAAAGAAGATGCCATGGTCCCATTCCCGCATAAATATCACATGCTTCGCCTGCGCAGAATGAGAGGGCCCCTGAATGCGAGCCCAAGTAGCCATACGAGTGGATGATATCACCCCATATAGTACTTATGCACTAAGACCCAAAAATCTAGACACCTCAATAGCCTCCGTGCATCTAGCTCTCCAGATCTGCCTTGCTGTAATACTGGCAATAATCTCCCAACTGGTGTCAATCCTCTGTCTAGGGGGTGTATAATCAGAGTGAGAATTATCCAGCAATAAACCATGCTGGGCAATACCTCTACGAATGAAAAAAACAGAACCTGTACCACTGCCCTCATAAAAAAAGCTGTGGACCGGACTGGGAGAGCCAAGCAACTGCCCCCCAAGTCACATGCATGGCTCGGTCACTCAGTTTTCCCAGAAGTTGGGCTACAGGACCCCAAATCTATTGTGCAATGCTACATCCTCGTAGACAATGTTGTACGAACTCAGAATCTGCCGCACATCTAGGACAGGAAGGTGCTACACCGAAAACTGATCTCCACTGATTGGTCTCCCCACCAATCAGTGGTGGGGAGACCACTGATTGGTGGTCTCCCCACTGATTGGTGGGGAGACCACCATGTAAGAATAACCAAAAGAAATGAGAGATCTGGCTCCTTCTATATGAGTGCCAAAGTCTATGCCAATATCTGCGCTGTATCACTGGAGAAATATCATAGCTCTCCCAATGAGGCCTGAGAGTAGGGATCCTATGCATCTGTCGAGTCAGGAGAAGCCAGGCATTCCGAACAGTGAAACTGAAAAAAGGAAGGCTTTTCAAAGGATCGAAGGCATCAATCCACTCCCACTCTCCTGGATTCCACTGAAGATATCTAATAGGACTGCCACCATATAGCCACAAACACCAAGAGCCATGAGTCACTATCTGAGAAGAAGGGTCGATGAACTAGTGCTTTCCCAAGCGACCAACAATCCTCACTAGACTAAGCCTAGTATTTGGGATGATCTCCTCCATACTACATCTCCTCAATCTCCCACCAGGCATGATAGAATAAATGAGGCAATCTGTATCCTCCTGGCCCGGGAGAGCAATGACCTGCAGAGGTATGCCTATGCTCGAAAAAACTCCCAGCCAACTCGGATGATAGTCTCCGTGAAAGGTCCCAAAAAGCCACTCATGCGGAATAGCTGCATCAATCTAATCAATACGAATGCGAGAGCCCCTAAGATGCTGAGTGGATGCAACTCTCCGATCCTCCGGAAGACTCTTAAAGGTCTTCCAAGCAAGAACTGTGTATGCGCATCTCTCCCATTCTGCACATTGCATATAACGAGATGCACCAAGTGGCCGACCAGCCTCATCCCTAATGAACTCGTTCCAGATAATAGGTTGTCGGTCAGCCTCGTCCAAAGACCTAGGAAACCTTTGTCGCAAAAAAATATCTCATACTTCTCCATGCTCTGACAATGGCTACAATAAGAGGGGAAGATGGTGCCCTAATATTAGCCTCTGTGAACAAAAAACGTGTGCTGGGCATCCAATCTCTCCTGGTGTACATCTGGAAATCTGAAACAAGAAAAAATCCTTCCAAGGCTCTGCCTGGTAGGAAACCTCTGACCACAAGTTTGCAAAGCAACGCCCTGCACTAAACATCCGGATCGACAACATTCAAGCCCCCCTCTCTTTTGGGCTGAATAACTGTGAGCCAAGCTACCCGGCACGAGTGTCTGAGGTGCCATCCAAGGCCCTGACCAGAGAAAATTGCGGATCAATCTCCGCAATTGGCCAATGCACGCACGAGAGAAGCACCAACAAGAGGCAATAAGCCAAGCTGAGGCAAGCAAAACCTGATTAGCCACCAAAGCTCTGGAGGCTAAATCTAATCTCCTGAGCATGAGGATGTTTCTCGTGCTCTTTGTGCAAGGCAGCCAATCTACGTCTAATAGCCCTTTCTAAGTCCAAGGCCTCTTGCCTCTTAGATAGGGCACATGTGATAAAAGTCACTAATATCACTGAGAGCAGAGGCCAGGCTTTGAGAGGCCTGTAAGAAGTCATGAGATCTCCAAATATGAAGCATACGACGCGATAGCTCTACATCTGAAAACAAATGATCAGGGATGCGTACATAGGGTGCTGATCCATGGCAATTCGGATCTCTAATACATAAAACCACTAGGCAATGATCCAATTTGGAGGTGCCTGTAGCAATCAAAGTATGTCCACCTCTGTCAAGCACCCAATCATCCACATAAAATCTGTCTAACCGTGCATAGATAAATCCTACATCTCTTCTCTTGTTAGACCATGACTAAAGAAGAGTGGATGGACGACTCAAAATGTCATCCTCATGCCAACAATCTCTACCATGAATGGAGAGGATAAACCTCTCCCAAGATGCTCTTTCAAGAGGATGCACCAAGCCCTCATGTCCACCTCTTTTATCCGTTGGCATCTCAACCATGTTAAAATCCCCACCAATAATCCAATGGTCGGCAAGAGGCATCAATGTAGTGAGAGATTTCCAAAAGGCAATCCTCTCACCTCTATGGTTAGGAGCATAGAGGTTGAGAATACCAATGCGTGTAGTACCTTGCATAAGAAGGATCCACTGCGCTCTCGCAGGCAAAATGACACCATGTCCAATGATGCAAGGCAAGATCAAACCTAAAACAGAGATACAAACACCACCCTTGGTACCAACAGCCGGTGACCAAAAGGTGTGTCCCGAGAGAAGCTTGCCTGATCTCCCACACTGACTAGCATCCAGTTTATGCTCTTGCAAGAGCAATATATCCATAGGTGCACCTGTGACTGCACAATGAAGCTGGGTTTTTACAATTTGTTTCCGTCGACGCAGGAAAAAACCCCCAAGACCCTGAATGTTCCAAGAGACGTTCCTCATAAAGACTCCCCCCAAGAGAGTTAGTGTGGTTGTCTTTGGGATATCAAAAGGCATAGCAGGTTTGGAGGATTCTTCACTTGTTTACTGCCAAGCCCAGCACCCACAAAACCAGGGGACCATTGCCTGGGCTACGAAGGTTGGCCCAGTACTGCTCTGTGAGGACGACAGTGCCAGTTCAGCACCTTAGCTCACTCACTTTTGGATTGCCTCTTCAATCCCGGTGTGCCTCTGGGCCCCGTAGATCTGCCTGGACCAGGGCATGGGAGCCTGACAGTAGCGTCGCTGCCTGACATATTTTGCAGGATAGATGCAGCAAGATTGTCAAGGGTTGAATTAAACCACCAATGAGACCATCATTTCCATTCCAATGGACCCTATCCACACACTCCAGGGCAATGGAAGCGTTCGACGGGTGACTTGGACTGGATGCAGCAGCGTCAAGCTGCTTTCCTCTCCTCACTTGGAGCCTAGGTCCCTTCCTCACCCAAGGGGACTCTTGTCTAGTTTGGCATTACAGGCCCCAGTGTGCACGTCCCCCCCAACCCCACGAGGGCTTCCACAGACATGGAGGGAGCTCCCCCCCTCCTGTATCTCAATGTATCATTACCTCATGAGAGGATTGTAGTTTGCTATTGTGTGGACGCCTTTCTTTCATTAATAGGAGCTTTTCTTGGATACAAATTTTATTTCACTGTCTATCATATCACCTTTTCATTCTGTTTGACCAGTTTGCTGGTTTTCTTAGCATAGTCACATTGCTCCTATGTTCTTAATGCCTTTTGAGGAATGCTGATATAAAGACCTGTATACAATAAGGGGCTTTTTCTGAGACACTCACATGGGTTTTTCTGGTGAACAGCTGCTGTATATACAGCAAAGTTGTTAAAATGTAGCAAGGACCACCTTATGGGAGCACTTTCCACACGGAAGATTCGAGCAGGACAAGAAGACATAGTGCAAAAGCTTACTTATTCACAGGTTTTGCTTCTGGCAACAATCTCATTCATGCATATTTGCATTTATTATTCAATACAATGGAAGCCTGACGGTAGTCTTGTCTAATTCAGTTTATGTTCCCTATTCAATGCCATGAGTGTGAAATTTAGTGAGCTATTGAATCCTCTTATATTCAACCAGTATTCTTAGCTTCTTTTTCTTTCAGGCAGTTGATTCAAGAGATGCACTAGCAAAAGCTATCTATGCCAGTTTGTTTGACTGGCTGGTTGATCATGTCAACAAGTCATTTCAAGCTGGAAGGTGTTTTAGTAAATCTATCACTATTTTGGACATTTATGGTTTTGAGTCCTTTGTGGTAAGCAATTACTTGTAGTTTTTGTCCTACAGCATTCCATTTTTGGAATGACTGATGCAGTCTGTTATGTAATCATCCAACATCTATAAGCATGGGTTCACTTGGCTAATCCGTCTTCTTCATTCACAGAATAACAGTTTTGAGCAGCTGTGTATAAACTATGCGAATGAGAGACTACAGCAGTACTTCAATCGGCATCTTTTCAAACTTGAACAGGAGGTATTGGAAGAGTGGAACTCTCTTCTTCTCCCTTGCTACCCCTGAAATGCCTTCTTACTATTGGCCTTCGTGCTGACATGATATTACTGTGGTTGCAAGCAGGAATATACTTCTGAAGGTATTGACTCGACACGAGTTGAGTTTGAGGACAATCAAGAATGCCTTGAACTTTTTGAGAAGGTTAGAGATTTGAAGAAGACATTCAGGATTTTATGCTTCTCCCTTAGTTAAGGTGTCAATTGGAGGCTGCATCTGAAAATCTTAATGCAAAAAAACAGGCCTAGAAAAGCAGGGTTAAAGGAAAGCAGCACTGCTTTTAGTGGATGGAGAGGTCAGGCCAATCAGTATGATTAAGTTAGCCACATTCAAATAGCAATTAACTCACCCTCTGGTCAATAAGCAAAACCCTTAACTTAGACACTTTCAAATAGCAATTAACTCACCCTCTGGTCAATAAGCAAACCCTTAAGTTTCTCTTAAACTTGAACGTGCATGTTGAAAGCAAAAAAACCCTGAGTGACCCTTTGGTCCAGAAAGATGCTCGGGCATACTGGAACTCTACCCTCCGCTCCTCAATCGAGCATGCGCTGTCTCCATCTGGGACTCTAGCCAGGGGCTATCTGGAGACTGATCCTGGAGGCGCTAAAGGAAAGCAAGGCTCCACCAGTGTTGAGCTGCCCTCCTCCCGAAATGATCTCCCCAAGACCAAGGTCAAGATCCACTGCAGCTGAGCCCTAACTGAAAGAGAGAGCTCCTTAGATCTCCTCGATCCGTCTGCCAAACTCTGGATCCTGATTCTAGCACTCTAGGATGCAGATAGTCTGCTGCCTCTCTGGTCTTCAGGGATCCTCTAAGTGAAGGAGATCTGGGCATGGTCTTTTTTTTTTTTGCAAAAAGGAGACCTCTATTAAGTATGAAAAGCCCATGGGCCACACCTCCGCATATCAGTATGGGGGTGTGTCAGATCCCTGCTCTCAAAAATAGTTGTGGACCAGGTAGGAGCAGCCTGGCATTACAGACAGTGTAGCTGAAAAAAGGATGAGTCTTCATAAGATTGGCTGCATCAATCCACTCCCACTCACCAGGATCCCAATGAAGATATCTAATAGCACATCCACCATACAACCATAAGCACCAACACCGATGAGTCACAATATCAAACCAAGGGTCAACATGCCAGTGCTTTCGTGAGCGTCACTGGATGAAGGACAGTGCCAGGAATAATCTCCTGCATGTCACATTTCAGCAATCTCCATCTTGGTTGGATAGAATAAAAAACATGATCTCCTCCCCCATTGAGCAAGGCTAGCACCTGTAATGGCACTGCTCTCCTGGAGTAAACTCCCATGCATCCTAGTCCCAACCACCTAGGATGATGTTGATTGTGAAATGTGCCAGTAATCCACTCATGAGGTATAGCTGCATCAATTTGATCGATCCATCTAAGACTCCCTCTGAGGTACTGGGTAGATACAAGTCTCTGACATTGGAAACAAGGTTGTGAGAATGCACGCACACACACACACTTTTCTTTTTGTAAAAACCAGTCCTCTATTGCCAAAAAACAATATACAACCATAGACACGCGTGCTAGGGTAGCTTGGCTCACAATTATTCAGCCCAGACAAGAGGGGGGGCTGAATATTAATATCCAGATGTTCAGTGCAAGGCGTTACCTTGCAAACTTGTGGTTAGATGTTTCCTACCACTGAGCCTTGGAAGGATTTTTTCTTATCTCTGATTTCGGGATGTACTCCGTGTTGGGAGAGATTGGCTGCCTAGCACACGGTTTTTGTTCACGGAGGCAGATATCAGGGCACCATCTTCCCCTCTTATTGTAGCCATTGTCAGAGTATGGAGAAGCATGAGACCATTCTTGCGATAGAGGCTTCCTAGGTCTTTGGATGAGACTGATGACCAACAACCTCTTATGTGGAATGAGCTCATTAGGGATGAGGCCAATCGGCCACTTGGTGCATCTCGTTGCATGCAATGGTCAGGATGGGAGAGATGTGCATATACAATTCTTTCTTGGAAGACCTTTAAGAGTCTTCTAGTGGATCGGAGAGCTGCATCCATTCAGCATCTTAGGTGCTCTCGCATACGTATTGATCAGATTGATGTAGCTATACCGCATGAGTGGCTCTCTAGGACCTTCAATGGCGATTATTATCCGAGATGGCTGGGAGTTTTTTCTAGGATAGGCGTACCTCTACAGGTCATTGCTCTCCCAGGCTAGGAGGCTACAAATTGCATCATGTACCAAACATAACATTGTTTTATTGACATTAGCATACAAAGAGTTTTCCCTTAAAGCTTGAAAAATTGTACAAAGATGATATTCATGTTCTAAAATAGACTTATTGTACACTATAATATCATCTATAGAATCTACTACAAACCGACCCATGAATGGCCTAAGAATATCATTCATGAGCATCATAAAAGCAGCAAGAGCATTGGTTAGCCCAAACGGCATCACCAAATACTCATAATGACCTAACTTGGTCCTAAACATTGTCTTATGTACATCATCATCTCTTATACTTCTTTGATAGTAACCACTTTTTAAATCTATCTTACTAAATATTATGGCACCATGCAAGGTATCTAAGAGATCGTCGATTCCTATAAGCAGGTTTCTTCGGGCTGCCCCTGATGTTGTGGGTCTCAGGCTGCCTTTATGCACGGAGAAAGAGTTTTTGGACTCTGAGTTAGCAGATGATACGGCGTTGTTCCTTGAGGCTTCACATGCTTGTTTATGTTCTTTCCGGACAGCCTTGGAGGCCTTTTGTTTGACAGCAGGAGCTACTATCAATTGGCATAAGTTAGTTGGTTTTTGGATCAATGGTTCTCCTCTTGCAGATTGGGGTACAGATGTTGGTTTTACTTGGATTGAGAGAGGATGCTCTGCCAGATACCTTGGTTGTCAGGTGGGCGTTGACATCTCCCCCCTGCACAATAGTTTGCTTCAGTGCTCTTAAGCATTAAAAGCAAACTTCATCACTGGAGTAGGAGGAAGCTCGACTTGGCCTCTAGAGCTTTGGTGGTTAACCAAGTTTTGCTAGCCACGGCTTGGTTTATCGCTTCGTGTTGGATTTTGCATAAGGGCTGCATTGGCCAGCTTCGTCGCCTTATTCGGAACTTTCTTTGGTCAGGGCTTGATGGAAATGCACACACCAGGGCTAGAGTTTCTTGGGAAACCATTATCAGGCCTAAGCAGGAAGGGGGATTGAATATCATTGACCCTGAGGTGCAATGTAAGGCTTTGCTTCGTAAGCTGGTTGTTAGGGGCTTTCTTCCAGGCACTGAGCAGTGGAAGGACTTTCTCATGCAGCAGATCACGAAGTGTGTCCCTGTTCGCAGAGGTGATTGGACTCTCAGCTCACGCTTTATTTTTTCGGATGCAGTTCACTGCTCCCCTTCATCCCCCCTGGTTAGGTCCCTCCTACGGACTTGGGACTGCCTGAGGAGTTTTTTGGTTCACATCCCCCCACGTTCAGCGGAGGAAGTTAACCGGCAGCCCATTCTATAGAATGATTTGATCTTAGATGTGCATGGTAGGCCTCTTGGGGCAGCTATGCATATTCTTTGGGCTGGCTGGGAGACCCTATGCCCCACAATGCTGGTTGGAGGAGGTTTCAGAGCCTCACCGAGGTACAGAGATTGGATTTCACGCAGCATTTGAGAGGCTCTAGCCGGAGGATTGCACAGATTGATGCAGCCATTTCCAACCACTAGATTACTGGATCTTTCTTGGAAGGCCGTCATCATTCTTGGTTTGGGGTTTTTTCTAGGACACGTGTTCCTCTTCAAGTTATGGGTCTCCCCTTGCCTAGGGAGGATGATGTACCGGTCTTTTTTTCTGTACAGGATGGATGGCAGCTAGAGAGATGTGACGTGCAGGACCTTATTGAGGGCCCCCAGATTCGTCCAGTCAAAGTTGTTGGCAGGTTGGGGAAGCACGTCTTTGTTGACACCCCCCCCCCCCCCCCCCCCGGGGATGATCACAGAGAGTGTTAACCTTTGGTTGTATGGTGGCTGCCCTATCAGACATTTGCATTGGGACCCCGGTGAGTGGGAGTGGAAGGATGCTTGTAACCCTTTGAAAAGCATGCCTTTTTTCAGTTATACGGTACGAAATGCCAAACATCTTATCTTGGGACACATTCAGAGTGTCCCTACTCTTAGACCCCATTGGGAATCTTACGGCATTTCGACTAACATTCAGAGGGTTTTTTGGCGGAGATTGTGGCATTCTTATAGGAAGCCACAGATTTCCTCCTTTATCTGGGTTTCTCTTCATGGTGGTCTGGCCACCAATCAATGGAGGTCTGTTACTGGTGCTTGCCCAGCATGCCCTAGATATGCAGGAGTTTCGGAGTCAGTTTACCATTGTTTATGGGAATGCAAGGAAGCACAGAGGGTTTGGTCTGCGATTGCACACCTCTTTGGTAGGATTAAGAGGGATGCTATCATTTCTTTTGGTTCTATCATTTGGTTGACACAGTCTGGGCCTCAACTGAGATTCGAGGGGACTGACAGGAGCTTGGCCATTATGGTTAGGCAAGGAGTTGCTCGGCAGTGTTGTCTTCAGGATTTGCCACTTTCACACTTTGTCCCTCTGGCACAAAGGTTAGACAACTCTTGGGAGATTATTGCTAGCATCTCAACCTTTTTCACGTCCTCTCATTCGGGACCCTATTGGCAGCACAGGGCTCCTGGTTGGTTGAGATCTCCACCTTACTTGGTGTGAAATCTCCATTTTGTAAAATTTTTTCATACTCAATAGAAGTCTCCTTTTTGGGGGGGAAAAAAATGAGAAAATGTTATCAAAGATGCTCCTTCCGTGTAAGAATCCATTCTGAGTATCATGAATGACATCTTGCAAAATTGGTTGCAATCTGATGCTCACAGCCTTAGCAAGAATCATATATGGAGTCCCAAGTAAGGTGATAGGTCTCCACTGGCCAATCAATGTCTTATCCCCACTCTTAGTAGGGATAAGATAGATAAGCCCCTCAATGAGAGAAGAAGGCATAGAACCTGTGTCCCACATCTCCTGGAGAGCCGATGTGATCTCAGCCCCAATCTCATCCCGAAAAGTAATGAAAAAAATAGGGGAGAGGCCATCCTCTCCTAGACACTTACCATGAGGTAAGGCATGAAGAGCATAACAGAACTCTTGCATAGAAAAAGGGGCATCCAGAATGGCACGCATCTCCTCACTGATCAAATGTGGAAGTGCATTCCAAACGTTCCTCTGTGCCCTGTCTCAAATCAAAATGCGGCTCAGCACTAAGAAGCTGGTGATTGAAATCAGTGGCAATCTGTCTAACCATAAGAGGATCTAAATGAAGAGTGCCATGTGAATCCTTCAATAACTGCCTGACACTATCTCTGGCATGAGATGGGCCGTGAGTAGCAAAGAAATGTTTGTTGCATCTGCCACCCATCTGGGTCCAAAAGGATTCCTGGGCATGGTAACGGTACTCTGCACGCTGCTCAAGAGAGTGATGAAGTTCTGCCCTAACAGTACATAAAGAATCTGCAACCCATTGAGCATTAGGATGTTTCTCATGCTCTTTCTGTAAAGCAACCAGTCTACGTCTTATAGCCCTTTCTAAATCCAAGGCCTCTTATCTCTTAGACAAGGCACATGTGTGATAAAAGTCACTAATATCACAAAGAGCAGAGGCCAAACTTTGTGAGGCCTGCGAGAAATCATGAGATCTCCAAATACCACCAACCTTCTCTTTGCCTTTCCATGATGTACCAACTGCTTTTTCAGGACTGATATTTTGACGCAGCCTGCCAGTCCATGGTCTATCAACAGACCCAACACAAGAGGACTCTCTAGGTCCACTCCATGACTGTGATTGCTGACTTGCATTTTGTGCAATCACTTTTCGAGTTACATCAACCCCAACAACATCTTTTTCAATAGCATACCAGCTACTCATTTCATTAAACACAACATCTATACTTACCCTCAACTCACGTGTAGTAGAATTATAGCATCTATATCCCTTTTGCTCAAGGGAATATCCAATAAACACACATTTTTCAGCCTTTGGATCAAGCTTCATACGCAACTCATCTAGCACATGCACATAGGCAATACATCCAAAAACTTTCAAGTGAGACAAATCAGGTAATTTCTCCTCTGGCGTTACATCATTTATGGCTGTAGTAGGAGTTCTGTTCATATTATAAACTGTTGTAGAAACAGCTTCAGCCCAATAGCTATGAGGCATATTCTTCTCTGTCATCAATACTCGTGCTATCTCTGCAATGTGCCTGTTTTTCTGCTCAGCAAGTCCATTTTGTTGCGGAGTATATCTACATGTAAAGTGTCTCTAAATGCCATTCTTCCACAAGAAATCAAAAAACTCATTAGAGAAGTACTCTCCCCCTCCATATGACCTTAGGCACTTCACATGCTTCCCTGTCTGCTTTTCAGCCATCACTCTAAAATTCTGAAAATGAGTGAAAACTTCACTCTTCTCCTTCATGAAATACACCCACACTTTCCTCGTGTGGTCATCAATGAATGTTACATAATACCTGCAGCCACCCATGGACGTAGTTTTTGCAGGACCCCATACATCTGAATGCACAACATCTAGTACATTCCTGCTTACATTTCTGTCATGTGGAAATATATACTCTGTCTGCTTTCCGAATTGACATGCTTCACATACCATTTGCATACCATCAACCTTAAACTTAGGTAGCCCTGTCACAATTTCTTTAGTCTGTATAGACTTCATTCTTTATACATTTACATGCCCGATTCTCTTATGCCAAATGTCTGTATCTGCAACAACTCCTGAACCCTATGCAAACATTGCAGCTTTCACTTCATGCATATTTATATCTAGTGTAAACAATGTGCCCACTCTATTGCCTTTTGCAACCAACCTGCAATTGTCTTTAAAGTCTTCGACCTAACATCCATCAGGGGTAGAGCGCACTTGCAAACCTTGCTCAATCATCTAGTCAACAGAAACCAGATTCTTTGTAATATTTAAACGTGAAGTACATGCAAGATACGTCACCTTACCATTCTGCATAGACAATAGCACATTTCCAACATGGGTAATTGGATGAGTAGTATCATCCCTTCTTTCAACAAAACCTGGCTTTTCAGGATTTGTCATATCCTTAAACCACTCACCATGATTGGTCATGTGGTTCGAATGCCACATACCATACATCATCATTGCATGCGGATACATCATTTTCCAACACAGCATTAAGCACATGTCGCATAACAAACAACCTTTCATTGTCCTCATTACTTTGGCTAGAGGACGCATAATTATTTTGCCGCACTTTTCCACTTCTCATGTCATTTTTCTTCTTATAGCAATCTGCCTGCACATGCCCAGATTTGCCACAATAAAACAGCCTTGTGTATCATTTTGCTGCCTTTGCTAATTTCCACGACCTCTTTGACTCCCCCTCCCTCTAAACTGGCCTCTTCCACCTATGTGTTGTTGTGATTCATGGGACTGTTGTTACTGACCATAATTTTGATAACCTGTTCAGCCACCACCTTGGCTTGGCCTCGGTCTCTACCTCATCCTCTACCTGCACTTGTGTAGAAGGCCTGTTGCTCCAAAGTGTCTTTGTTTTGAGAAGACTGGTCTTCATGCAAACTCTTTTCTTCAATGATCAACATTGACACCAAATCTGTAAAGTTAGGAATGTTCTCCCGAGTCTAAATAGACGTCTTGAATGCCTTGTATTATGGCCCAAGACCACGTAGACATACTTCTACCTAATCATCATCATCAACGAAAACACCAATAGATGCAAGGGATTCCACAATGCCCTTGATCTTCCAGGCATAATCATTCACAAACATGTTTTTCTTCTCCACAATATGAAGCTTATTCTTCAATTGAATCTTTCATGCCTTGGTGTTAGTTTCATACAACTTCACCAAGGTGTCCCATGCCTCCTTGGGTGACTTGGCATCATGTATATGCCCAGTCATAGTATCCTATATGCTAATAGAAAGCCAATATATGACTTTCCTTGCTGCTTGATTGTATTCTTTTACATCTACAGCAGTTGGATTAATCTCTGGTATCTCTGGCGTCTCCTCAGGTTCACCTTCAATGTAGTCTCAATAACCTTTTTCCATCAGGAAATTTGTTAATCTAAACCTCCAAGCATGGAAGTTGTTCTTGTCAAGCTTTTCTCCAACAATTTGGTTAATTCCATCATTCGACATCTTGTCTGCAACACAAACTCACCAAAAGCAGCACTCTTGTTTGATCTGCACAAACTGTTGTATTCTCTGCAACGGTACTATGCTGCACTTGAACTATCCAACCAGTGACCTCAATTTACATACATACACCCAATAACAACTATAAGATCTCTTTGCAGTACACACAGTGTGTGCACAACCAATTTCCCTTCCTGTAGTTCCAAAAACAGAAATCTGCAGAAAATCAAAACTTACCCGCAGTGTACGTGAACACCTGCGAATTGAAAAACGTAGGTCAAGGCGTGCCCGAAACGCATTTTCTGGTCGAAAAATTTCGTCCAAAGGACAGTATTGTTGCCGTGCAGCTTTGCTCCCATGAAGATGTCACCAATTGGCCGACCATTTGGTCCATCTCCAGTTTTTGCGTCTCGTTCACTTGAGGCCAGGCTGGTGTCTCATGTGAAGAGGCGAGTATTTTGCTGACATGGACGGGAGCCAGACTGGTGCCACCCGTGTGTTAGCAGGATGGTGTCGTATGGACGGGAGCCAGACTGGTGCCACCCGTGTATGACCTCGACTGTGTTCGACCCATGGGATTATCACGCCATGAAAGAGCCATTATTCGTGCCGTGTTTTGCCTATGGGACTGTCACACCATAGGGAAACTCGTGCCTGGAACTGTGTCTTACCTATGGGACTGTCACTCCATAGGAAGACTAGGTTTTTATGTTTTATGTCGTGCCAGTTTTGTGCCGACAGATATTTTGTACTTGTTCCATGAACGGGAGATATGTCCATATTACTATTTGCACATGCACACATGATTTGCATGTTTGAAACTGTTTTCGCATGACATGTATTTTTGTGTCTGCCTGCTTGACGTGTTACTTACTGAGCGGGGACGCCTGCCAGTGAGTCGTGAAGTCTGTTCTGTATTCTGACGAGTTTTGGTGCATGTGAACAGGTGGTAAGTATATAGCACATGTTATTTAAATATTTTATATTCTAACCCTTTGTTTTATAAGGTTAAATGTTCACATTCACTTAAAAGTGAGCACCCACTTAGGGGCCAAGGTGGGGAGCCCCACTTAAAGTGTGTGTGGGGGTGGGTGCATGGGCACCTACCCAACCCACCTTAGAACTGGCCACCCACATGCAATCGTGGGGGGGAGCCAGCCAAATCAAAGTGTTGACTCCACTTTAAGTTTTATAAAAAAAAACTTTCTCCTTCAAGCGTGGACACCACCCCGCTTCCACCATCTTCGTGAAGAGCAAGAACCAGCGATCGTTTACGCAACCCCTGAGGCGGCTCTTTCCATCATCTCTCAGGCGGCTACTTCTGTACTCTCTGCTACTGCTACGGCTGCAAGCTGTCTCCCATCTGTATCTTGTCACCTGTGGCATCATCTGACTAGGGGCCTGGTGAGTCTCCGAGTAGAAGACTATATCTCTATCTCTAAAGCTATCCTCAAAGGCACCTACATCAAATCTGAGGGATCCATTGCAGTTCCAGGCTGCCAGCTTTAATTTGGTCCCATAGGTCTCGCACCGTCATGTAGAGCGTCGCTCCACGATGACCACCCTCCCTTCTCTATAAAATGCTATCTTTCCCTTTTCTCTTGCCGCCCTAATCTCTGGCATGACTTCCTTCATATGTGCAAGCTTTGAAAGAGTAAGATCGTCACCAAGAAAAATGCCTGTATTCTTTAAAGTGGGTCGCCTCTTCAAGAACTCCTTCTTCGCCTCAATAGAAGGGAAGCGAAGTATGAGAGCTCTTTCCTTTGATGTTTCCCCGTTGCCTCCGCTTTTTTTTCCCACTCTCCAGGCTTTTGTGTGTGCCGGACTGTCAATCCCCATCAACACCATAAGCTCTTTCACCTCCTCGTCAACTTTATCCCCGTCTTTAAGGCCGGTAATCCTCACATGCAAAGCACGTGTACGTCTTCGTTGTTCCTCTTCCAAAGTCATGTTAATGATTGTAGGTGTAGGGGTTGTTATCTCCTTACCTTTACCCTTCTTGGCGACCTCTATCCACTTCTCTGCTTCATCCATCTTCCTTTGAGTCTTGGTGATGACTTCCACCCATGAGGAAGTCTTTGCTTCGTGTTGCTTCTCTTCTTCCTTAATTGCCCGTACTTGTTCCTTGATAACCTTGAGCTCTTCTATCATGGATGGCTGAATTTCACCTTCTTCAAGTCCACCATTTGCCTTAGCCTCTGCAAGCTCCCTCTAAAGAGCTGAAATTACGCCTTTGAGCGTGTTGACTTCCCCGTGAAGGTCTTTGACTTCTGCTATGAGGTGTCAGCAGTACTGTGCGGCGAATAGAGAGGACGGCTACGAAAGAGAAAGTGAACAGAGGGCAGCCGGCGGGAGAGAGAGCAACAGGTTCGAAGAGAGAGAAAGTTGGGAGGGAGGCAACAGGTTCGAAGAGATAGAGGGAGGCGACAGGTTAGCAAGCGAGCAATGAGGGGGCGGCGATCAGGGCGAACAGCAGGCGGGAGGCAACAGGTCAGCAGGTGAGCAGTGAGAGGGCGGCGAGCAGGGCGAACAGCAGGCGACCAGTGAGGGGGCAGCAGAGAGAGAGAGAGAGAGAGAGAGAGAGAGAGAGAGAGAGAGAGTGAGACTAGAGTGTGTATGTATGAGCCTTGAGGGAGGGAGAGAGAGTGTGTATGAAAAAAAGAAAGCTGTATTAAACGTCTGCAAAAGGCCAAAATGACCTATGAGACCAAAATAGTCCATCATCATCATCTGGATACATCATCAAGATTCAAGGGTACAAAGTAAAATGAAATGAACCGGTAGAGTATAGAGAGAGCTCCAAAAGTGGGTATAAAAAACATCATCATCCTAGTGTGTCTGAAGCTTGAAGTTTGAACTTTGGGTCTTGAGAAAGGCTTAAGGGAGGGAGGGAGAGAGAGTGTGTGTGTGAGAGGGGCTGCCTTGGGCCCTTAAAGCCCCCGTCTAAAGATCAAACCAGTAAAATTTTTATTTTTATTTTTTTTGTGGACGCCTCGATCAGGCAGTCGTACGCCTCAAACGCCTCTAAACGTTAGAGGCGCACCTCGTAACAACTATGGGTATAAGAGCAAGGAGCGTGATCACTCTATTCTCACAGCAAGGAGGAGTGGCTCGTGGTGTTCTCTCGATGTGTGTAAGTGATATAACTTCATTGCTTGAAATGGTCCCCTTTTATATGAGGAGGTACACCCTTGGGCTTGTACATCAATGTGGGATAAATTCCTTTGCTCATGTGGCTGCATACTATGCTTTGCACTTTTTTGGCTACTCTTTCTCACTCCCTACCTCTTTCTTGTGCTCTTTGACACCACATTTCTCAACACCTCCCCTTGGTGCCACATCTTTGGGCTACTCAAGGTGGTTGGATGCAAGGTTTTACAATATATTTTCACCCCCCCTTGATGGTGACTTGACCTATCTTTGAGGGCGAGAGATCATCTCTAAGAGTGAGGTCCCCCCCTTGATTGACTTGACCTATCTTTGAGATCTCTTCTAAGAGTAGGGTTACAACAATCATTATCTCTCCTGGGTGCTCAACTGGCTACTCTTAGGTAGTCGGGTAGATACACACAACAAACAAGATGAAATGATAAGATGGGTGTCTACTCATATGGTGACCCCTCTTTTACAGCAGATGGCTAGGATAGTGGTGGTAGCTTCTTGTGACTCATGTTGATGTCGATATCGTGGTAGCCTCTTGGTTGCTATGACCTTGACACCACTACTTGTTCTTCTTGTTCGATGACGTTTCCTTCTTCACTTTGTTGACTGCTTCTTGGCTCTTTGACCGCTTCTCCGGTGTGGACGGCATATTCTTCTTGTTGCCACTTGATGCTTTTAGTGTGGATGCCATGATGTGTTCTATGGTCATCTCATGCACTTGGTTCTTTGATCATGTTTAGATTTGATGTAAATGCATCTTTTCTTTGCTTTTGATGTTTATGCACATGTATTTTTTCATGATGAGTTTCCCAAGGATTTAACCCTTCCCCAAATGATACTTTGAAATGTAAAATATTTGCCGTTTGAGGTCTTATCGATGAGCTTGTGTTTTGCTTCACTGGCAATGTCTAATCTCGTACAAGGTTGGCAATGTGCTATGGATTTTCTTGTAATGATGATTTCAAGCTGATCAAAATAATTAGAATGCAACTAATCAACATCACCAGCACCGCTCGCTGAAGCTTCCGCTCCCCCCCTGCTCGCGCTGCTGCCTGCACGCCCTTGAGTCTTCCCCCCTCCCCCCCCCCCCCCCCCCCCCCCCCCCCCCCTGGTTCTCTTGCGCCCCCCGCCCCAGCATTGTAGCGCCCCTGCTCCTCTCCTTCGCGCCTCCCTTCTTCAGCGCCCCGCCCTCCCTCCGCCACCCTCCACCCTCTCCTCCCCCCTTTCGCGTTGCTTCCGCCCCCCCTTGGGTTTTTTTTCTTCGCCGCCGCCTTACCCCCCTCCCCTTCTTGCTGCTTTTTTTCCGTCCCCTGGGTTTTTTTGCCTTCCGCCTTCCCCTTTCGCCCTTTGTGTGCAGCTCGGTTCTTGCAAGACTCGCCGCATTCGCTCCGACTTCGACTTAGCTTCAGACTCTGATGGAGGTTCCTCCCGCCCCACCTCAGAGGGACTCTTCTGCAGCCCCCTCGCCCGCCCCTCTGAGGATACCCCCATCAGGCTTTCTCTTTCGCCAGAAGAGGAAGCGAGCCTCGCTGCAGAGGTGGAACGCCTCCAGGCACATTCCACCATCTACCGTATAGTCAGCACTCGCCCCAGCAGAGGGGAGATCCGGGATCTTCTCCAGGCCCGCCGCCTTCTTGCAGATGTGGACAAGATCCTGGACGTTCAGTTACTGGCCGTGGACACTACCAAATTGAGTTCGAGACAGCCCAGAGCGTGGCCCAGGTCCTAGCCATGAGTCCCCTTGACATCAGGGGCGCTCGGGCATTCTTCAGACCTTGGCAGCATGGCTTTGACCCAGCAGCGGCCGAGCAGGGAGAGCACCTATTTCATGTTACAGTTTGCTTCCCTGGACTCGGCCGTGAGTACCTTCCGCTCCTTTCTAAGCTAGGAGCATTGGTGGGCTCGGTACTTGAGACTGGCCCCACAGCAGCTTCAATGGTGGCTAGAGCAGCTGGGCTACCTTCGGTCAGAGTTTTGGTTCTTGACATCTCCTCCCTTCCGAAGGTCATTCAGCTACCTAGGATAGGGGGGGGATGGATTGATCAGAGAGTGGAGTTTTCGGGGCTTCCGAACCAGTGTTTTATCTGCAGGCAGGTCGGCCACATGGCCAAGGCCTGCCCTCGCAGGAGACCCCGACCTTCACCGCAGCAGCAGGCCCCCGATGGCCCGCCCACAGATGCGGCTCGGCAGGCAGCCTCCGGGACACCTGCTCAGCCCACAGAGACCTCGGAGTGGCAGCCTGGATAGGAGCACCGACGAGGGAGACAGCCACAGCAGCCCAGAGACCGATGCAGCAGCAGCCACAGTCTCAGCATCACTGGGTTCCCGTGAGGAACAGCTTTGCTCCCCTCCAGGAGGAGACCCCAGTGCCGATTGAGGACCAGGAGATGCCAGCACCCCCTCCTTCGCCCCCACCCTGCCTTCCCCCACCATCCCCCCCTCCCGCCTCGCTTCCACCTTCGCCTCGTCCCGTTCCTGCTCCGGTTTTGGCAGCGGCTCCTTCTCCACCCCCTTCTCCCTCCCCGCTCGCCTCAGCTCCCCGGGAGGCCCTGGCAGTTCCCTGGCGCTCACCTGCAGTCCGGCGGACACTGAGCACCGACCTTGCTCGAGCACCGCAGGGGAGACTTACCATGCCGATTCAGGCTTCACAGATATCCTCTATCCACAGTCGGCTGAGTCGCCTCAACACTAGACAGCGCTAGGAGGCTTTTGATTACTCCTTCACACGGCTTTTTGGAGTGGAGGGCCCCCATGAGCCAGCACCCATCAGAGTTCATGTAGTGATACCTCCGGCCCGAGGGGAGGAGGCACTTGATTCAGCGGTGGCCTTCTCATTCCCTCTCTGTGGCCCTAGCGATCGGGAGTGGACTATGGATCTCTCTCTTAGCATTTTGAAGACTCAGACAGTTGAGTTTTCTCACCATGTGAGCGATCTGGAGGTGACAGACGTGATAGGCCGACTATGGGAGTTGGCCCATTTTTTCTTTGATACCGGGAGTGTGGATGCCTCCGGGATTCGACATTTGCTGGTTCGCATAGTGGCAGACTTAGCACGCGACCCTAGATATGTATGCATACACGAGGTTGCTCTGTCTGAGCAGGAGGCAGTCGCCATGGGGCATAGCCACTGGCGCTTGATCCGAGATTCTTGCAGCACACCGGGTGGGCGGGTGGGCAGATTCGTAGCCGCTCGGATGGGGACTATTCTCCATCGAAGCCGCTTGCGAAGGCCCGCCGTACGGCTAAGACAGCCTCCATCTCAGCAAGTCATCCATGAGGATCATCTCATGGAATGTACAGGGCCTTGGCGGCGCACACTATATACGTTATCGTGGTTGCGTGAGGCAGGAGCTTCAGAGATGCCTGGTTGGGGGCAGTATTGATATTTTGATGATGCAGGAGCACCATTTGGGTGAGAGCAGGATCCGAAGATACGGTTCGGTGATGCCTGGTAGATCGGACACATTTTGGTCTACAGGGTTTGGCCCCTTGGGTGGGCAGGGAGGAGTATGTATGGTCATTGCGGATGTATGGCGGCAGGCCATTGTGGATCGCGGGATCATTGTGCCTGGTAGAGCAAAGTATGTCATTGTGAGGATGCATGATGAGCTCTTTGGCGTGTTCAATGTCTATGCGCCCAACCATGCTAGTGCCAGAGCAGAGTTCTGGACCTAGGTTACGGATGCATTGCCAGAGGCCGCACATTGGTGTGTCAGGGGAGACTTCAACATGCTTGAGGACCCGGCCGATAGGGTGGGAGGTAGTCATGTTACAGTGCACGGCACGGAGCTTGCAGCTTGGGAGCGATTTTGCATGACACTGAGGATCACTGATGCATGGCAGCATGAGGCTTTCTCCCGCTCTCAGGACAGTCTTAGTTTCTCTCAGTCAGATCGCCGGCAGGGAGGTACTAATCTATCACGGATTGATCGCTTCTATGTGGGCGACAGGTTAGGGGAGCGTGGGGTCTCCGTTGGCATTCTCGCTGGCATCTCTTTTTCAGACCATGCACCAGTTATTTTGACACTTGAGGAGAGGACACGGGAGACCAGCTTGCAGTTGAGGATCCCAGAGAGGATACTTATAGATCCTAGTCTCGCTGAGGACATTGAGAGGATATGGCATGATAGCCAGAGCTCTGACCAGGATGTAGCAGGCCAGTGTGCCCAGGGACTCATCGAGCTCAGCTCTTTTTTGCACGCTGCAGCCTTGACACGGCTGGGAGAGACTCACGAGCGGGAGCGTCGGTTGAGATGTAGCCTTGCTTCGCTTCAGCGCCTTCAGGAGCAGCAGCCTACATGTGAGTGGGTGGCGTCCCAGCTGAGCCAGGCATGCCAGGAGGTTAGAGAGGCAGAGGAGTAGAGACATGAGTTCTACTATCATCGCCAGGCCTCTCAGTGGACGCAGCTTGGTGATAGAGTGACTGTGGAGTTTTTTGAGATTACTGGACCCCGCCATGCTCGAGCAGGAGTCCGCCAGCTCAGGAGGCAGGATGGATCGGTAGCCACTGAGCCCGGGGAGATCAGAGCCATTGCCACTGAGTTCTATAGAGACCTGCTTTCAGCGGAGCCAGCCACTAAGGCTCGGGATGCTTGCAGACAGACTGTGTGGGCCCATGTGCAGAGGAGGGTCACAGATCGTATGCGCACAGTTCTGGGTGAGCCTCTTTCAGAGGTTGAGCTTGCTGAGGCCTTGAGGGTCCTTCCGCACCATAGTTGCCCTAGGGAGGACGGATTGACGCCTGCCTTTTTTATGCGCTATTGGGACCTTTTGGGGCCAGGCCTCCGCAGGGGATTTCAGTATGTTTTGGACACTGGGGTGATGCCACAGAGCTTTTCAGAGGGCTTGATCTTTCTTATCCCCAAGGGGGAGGGAGTATCAGATGATATTTGGCATTGGAGACCTATTACGATCCTCAATACTGTCTACAAGGTCTTAGCAAAGGCCTTGAGTTTGAGGATCCAGCCCTTCCTGGGGGAGTTGATTCATGATACCCAGACACGATTCGTCAAGGAGCGCAGTACTCAATTTTGAGAAGGCATACGATAGAGTCGATTGGGGTTTCTTAGAGGGCACTATGCTTCGCCTGGGCTTTGAGCCAGTTTGGATTCGAGGAGTGGCGGCTCTATATTCCACAGCTCGTAGCCAGGTGCTGATGGCAGGAGGACGGGGGCCGAGTTTTGAGTTGACCAGATCAGTCCATCAGGGGTGTCCTCTCGCCCCTTTTCTTTTTCTCTTCTTTGCTGAGGCTATGAGCATGTATCTGACGGCAGAGGAGGTTGGTTTGAGAGGACTCCAGCTCCCAGTCCGGGGGGAGGACTTGCTCGATGCTGAGTTTGCTGATGACACGGGTTTATTTTTGCATGGCCAAGAGGCCAATCTTCAGCGGGCAGAGCAGTTGCTTCAAGTTTTTAGTGCAGCTTCGGGAGCATTGATCAATTGGCGCAAGACAGTGGCCTTTTGGATCAGTAGCGCTCCCACTCCGGCATGGAGCCCAGACCCGGGTTTTAGATGGATTCCTCCTGGCACAGCAGTGCGGTATTTGGGATGCCAGGTTGGACTAGATTTGTCACCTGAGCAGCAAATTGCCCCGCTTCTTCTGAGCATTCAGAAGAAGCTTTTGTATTGGAGTACAGCTCGGCTATCCTTGGCTGGGAGGGTGGTGGTGGCAAATCAGGTGCTTTTAGCGACCATGTGGTACATCACGTCTTGCTGGATCTTCTCGAGCTCTTGCATCAGCCATGTACAGAGGCTGATCAGGAACTTTCTTTGGTGTGGGCAGGATGGTCAGCCAGCCCGGGCCAAGGTTGCTTGGGCAGTTATTACACTTCCGCTGGCCCAGTGGAGCTTGGGCATTATAGATCCAGTTGATCAAAGTCGAGCCTTATTGGGGAAGCTTATTGTTCGGGGGCTGCTTCCAGGCGCTGAGCCTTGGAAAGAGCTTCTTTTTCAGCGACTGTAGGCTAGGGCTCCCCCAGCAGGGGGACACTTGGGCACCAGAGATACGACGGGAGTTCTTGGAGGATTTTTGGACCAGGCTCTGGGCTAGTCAACAGGCACGCAAGATCTTGACTTTCCAGTGGCTGGTCACCCACAGGGGCTCTGCAGTTGGCACGTGGCTTGTCTACAGTGGTCTTTCGGCGGCCTGCATCCGATGCGGCCACCCGTTGGAGACACAGAGACATTGCCTATGGGACTGTCCTCAGGCGCAGCAGATTTGGCTGTGGATGCTGCGCATTCTGGCCCCCCTCTCTCCAAAGGGCATGTATGCTTGGTCGACTTCGTCAGGGCCTGCTATGGGCTATGAGACGAAGCAGCATAGCCAGGCCATCAGATTCATTAGGGGCCAGCCTCGCCTTGTTCCTTCACCGGATTTCTCGTCCGTCTGCTGGACACAAGAGAGGGATCTACGATGGGAGCTCCTCAGCAGCCTCACCATCTGGTTCACCTGGAGAGCCCGGTGTTTCAGGGCCTTTGAGAGGAGACTGGAGCCACCAGGAGAGACTGTTCGGGGGATTTGGCAGGAGTTGATACACACCCTGCGAGGACAGTATGACCGCATCCGGGGCGACTCGGATGAGACGATCTTGCGGCGCCAGGCCTTTCACACCACTTGGCGCAGCGGCTCCTTCTATACCATACACGCAGGTTCCCCCCGCTGGCACTACAGGCCACCTATTTGGCTTTTCCCCCTCCTATTGTATGATATAGCCCCTCAGTTCTTTGTACTGATATTTGTACTTTTCTGCACCTAGGGAGAGTCTCCCTAGCTGCCTTGCTTGGATCTCTGCTCTATTTTCTTATGAGCAGGAGAGGATTTTTGTAGCCCTACTACGGGCGTTTTTTTTATATAACTAATGAAAGGATCTTTTCTCGGAAAAAAAAAATTAGAATGCAAACTATGTGCTAAAAATGTACTAAATGCGGTACAAAAGTACTCAAATTGAGCAATGAAAATGGCTGCGATGGATTTTGATGCAAGAGAGAACTTCCCATAGTATAATGATACTCCAATTATCTAATTTTAACATTAATTTAGTCCAATTTTTGCTAATGTTGTACTAATGATATTGATTAGTGATTAACACAAATAATTACTAGAGACTTCAATTGAGCTTGAGTAAGCTAAATTTGATGGAGATTTTTTCTTTAGCTTCTTGCCCTTGATGAGGGACACTTGCATGAGTAAAGTATCTAGCTCAAATTAAGCCAAAAAACTCAGATCTACATTGAACTGGGCGATTGTGATTCTGCTTAGTGTAGTTAATGAAATGCTTTGAAATTCAAGCTGGGGATAGCTTGTACCATGCTCCAAGCTCACCTAAGAGAGCTTGGCCCAATTCGAAGTACACACAGCGAATGATGTAGAAAAGCAGTAGGCACAGATTCACGAATTACAGCCTGCTAGCAAAATTAACTAATTCCCTTGGGCTGTAGGTTAGCAATAGTGCAATAATGAAGCTCCTAAAGTATCTTGGACAATGGTGAAGAGGGTAGTGAGAAATGGGCTTGGCAAATCAGCACCACAAAGAGAGCAAGAGGATGAGCTTATGCTTAGTGACTAAAAAATTAATTAGTGAAGGGTTTAGACTAATCTGGACTAATATGGGGATAGAGAAGACTTTGATACCATGTTAAAAGTCATGAATATCATGTGCATGAGTAAGGTGATTAGTACTAATCTTATACTAAACTAATGTGATTAGAGTGAATTAGTCTAAGATGGATCTAATCTAAGTTTACTCACGATGATGAGTATGCGCAATAGACTCAAGCATAATCAATTAGGCTACAAGATTAAGACTTGTACGCATAAAGAGGCTTGAGATGTGTGCAAGTGATATGATTTCATTGCTTAAAATGGCCCCCTTTTATATGAGGAGGTACACCCTTGGGCTTATACATCAATGTGGGGTAAATCCATTTGCTCATGTGGCTGCATGCTATGTTTTGCACTTTCTTGGCTACTCTTTCTCACTCCCTACATGTTCCTTGTGCTCTTTGGCACCACATTTCTCAACAGTGGACGGGCGTGCTCGCGCTTGCGTGGGGGATGTGTGTGTGTGATCCATATCGGCGGGTTTGTTATTGTGTATAAGCCATGCGCTGACAGACGCTGACGGCGTGTGTTATTTGCATTGGCGGCCTCTCTACTAGACAGTGTCATGTGTGTTGTTTCATGGTAGCCATACGATTTGGCTTGGATACCAAATGTAAGACCCCTTTTTGGAAGGCGGTGTGACTCCCAAAATCCAGTGCTTGGCAAGTTTACTCTGATCCTCTCCTCCTTTATCCCCTTTTGAGAGCTTCTAAATAGGGACTGGGCTTAGCCCCTTTTCACGCGCATGGCTCCCTCTTCTTGTATTAAACCTAAGATATTTCACTTGAAATTTTTTGGCTATGATGTACCGGATGAGAGGAGGAGAAAGATTGATGCAAAGTCAAAGAAATGCATCTTTATTGGATATGCTTCGAATGAGAAGGCATACCGATTGTATGATCCAGATGATAGAAAGGTTATTACCAGCCGTGATGTCATCTTTGAAGAGTAGAGGTGCTGTTTTTCCTCAGAAAATTCAGGACAGCAACAAATCCTCTTGGTTTGAGGACGAGGATGATGAAGAAAAGGGAAATTTTCAGAATGATAATGATATATACAGTCCAGCCTATGATGCGGGTGTGTTATCGCATCACAACACAACTCAAAACAGTCCAAGGGAAGACATGAATGTTCCAGAAGTTGAATCAGCTCAGAAAGTGGTGAAGAAACTTCCAAGATGGTACCTAAAGACCATCGAAGATAGCAAGAATATGGATCAGCCCAAGAGCAGCGAGCAAGGCTCCAAGAGAATCTTGTGAGAGAGAAAACCAAAGAGAATGTGAATTTTGCATTCATGGCCAATGGATTGCAAAATTCAGAACCTTAGTCTTTTCTTGAAGCTTCTCAACACAATGAATGGAAGCAAGCAACAGATCATGAGTACAACTCCATCATGAAGAACAAAACATGGCAACTTGTTCCACTTCCAAAAGGAATGCAAGCAATTGGAACTGAATGGGTCTACAAACTCAAGTATAAAGCTGATGGAAGTATTGACAAACATAAAGCAAGGCTCGTTTTAAAAGGTTATGTTCAAAAAGAAGGTATTGATTATGACGAAATATTTTCTCCCTTTTGTTTTGGCATTAGCTACATATTATGATTGGAATGTCATTCAAATGGATGTCAAAAGTGCTTTCTTGAATGGTTATTTAGAATAGGAAGTATTTATCAAACAACCTAAAGGTTATATTGTCAAAGGCAAGGAGAATCATGTATTCAAATTATCAAAAGATTTATATGGTCTCAAGCAAGCTGCAAGAGCTTGGTACTCTCGTATTGATGAGTTCTTATTGCAAAGTGGCTCTAGCTGAAGTAAGTGTGATCCAAATTTATATATACTTCATCAAGCAGATCATATTACTTTGTTTCTTGTATATATGGATGATCTTATTATCACTTGGAAGCAACAAATCCTTTGTAAGTCAAGTGAAGGTGAATCTTTCTAATGAGTTTTACATGATGGATTTGGGATCACTACGTTACTTTCTTAGTATTAAAGTATGGAGACAACACAACAGTTTATTTCTTACTCAATCCAAATATGTGAAAGAGCTGCTGGAGAAGCTTAATATGGAGAAATACCCCCCGTACCTGCCCCTTCACATGTTTACTCAGAATGGACCAGCACCTATTCATTGTGACAATCAAAGTTGTATCCAGATTGCAAAGAATCCAATGTTTCGTTTTTTTTCCCCCCAGAAAAGAGACTTCTATTAAGTATAAAAAAAGATTACAAAAAGGGAGATTTCAGACCAAGCAAAGGGGAAATATCAACCAATCTGGTGCCTTGTGCTGCCAGCAAGGCCCCATATGAGAGAGTGAAAAAGTTGCCATGATCCCATTCTCTCATGAATTAATCATGTTTTCTCTTTGAAGCCCTCGAAGATCCCTAAATCCTGGCCCAAGTGGCCATGAGTGTGTGGATAATATCACACCAGATCTTGCAAATGCATTGTGTATCATAAACGAGAGTGCCCTCCATGGCCTCAGTGCATCTAGTCTTCCAAATGTGCCAGGCTATGATGCTGGCAATGATCTCCTGTTCAATGTCTAATCTCTATGCTATTGCAATCCAAATCCTCTATGCCTTCCTCCCATAAGCAATGGTAGATTGTCTCTAAAGCTCCTACACCTCTTGGACAAGCTAGGCTAGCACCAACGATCGATCTCTACTAGTTGGTGGCAAGGCCACCATATAGAGAAAGGCAAATAAAAGAGGAAATCCCTATACGAGTGTCACAACCTCTGTCAAAAAGCTCTTTGAATGTCAAGGGTGATCCCATAAGCCTTCCAATGCGGTCTAAAAGTAGGGACGCTCTAGATTTGTCCTAGAATCAAGTGTCTGGGGTCTCAATGCAAGTACTTGATAGGACACCCATCATATAACCAAAGGCTCCAAGAGTCCGTAGTCATCTCTTGAGGGGGATCAATATAGATGTGTTTCCTTGCCCTACCCACCACTCTCATGAGAAAGACTGTTAGACCCTCAAAGATATCTTGCCCAAGACTTCTCTCCAAGAGTCATCTATCCTAAATGGAGAAAAAGACAGGTACATCATCCTCACCTAAAGTGGGAAGGCACATATCCTGAAGAGATACACCTGTCCCTGAAAATACCCCAAACCATAAGTGATGAGGCCCTTCCACGAAGTTCCCTGTGATCCAAGGGTTAGGTATGGCTGCATTCATATGCATAATCCTCTGACTAGTGCCTCTGAAGTACTTCCATGAGACTCATGAGCCTCTTCCAATCCGGCACTAGGGAGAAGAGTCGCCCAAGCAGCTCATTGGATATGCATGGCTACTCCAAGAGGTCTACCATATTCATCCAAGATCAAGTCATTCCACACAATGGGCTACCTGTAAGCCTCCTCAACTGACCGTGGAGGAATATGAACCAAGAAACTCCTTATGCAATCCCAGGTTCGCAAATGAGATCTCACCTAGGGGGAAGGAGGTGGTCGGTGCTCTACATTCAAGAAGATAAAACGTGGGCTGTAAATCTAATCACCTCCCCTAATCGGAGTACACCTCGTAATCTGAAAGTCCTTCCAAGGCTTAGTGCCACGAAGAAATCCTCTGACTACCAGCTTACAAAGTAAAGCCTTACACTGCGCCTCCAGATCAATAATGTTCAAATATCCTCCCTCTTGCTTAGGCATAAGTATGGTATCCCAAGCCACTCTCACCCTAGTGTGTACAATGCCATCTAATCATGACCAAAGGAAGTTCCAAATAAGCCAATGAAGTTCACCAATGCATCCCTTATGAAAAACCCATCACGACGAGACAAATCAAGCAATCACCAACAGCACTTGGTTAGCTACCAAGGCTCTACGGGCCAAATCAAGCTTCCTGCTACTCCAATGCTGAAGTTTGTTTTTAATGCTCATGAGCACAGGAGCGAACTGTTGTGCAGGCGAGATGCCAATGGCAACCTCAATCTTGTTCAAATTTCAAAAAGTTGATACTATTATCCTGGATCTACAACCACCTCCAACAGGGTACCTAATAGCCAAGGTATCTGGCAATGCATCCTCTCTCAATCCAAGTAAATTCCACATCCAAACCCCAATCTGTCTGTAGAGAGTTACTTATCTAGAATCCCATTGATTTGTGCCAATTGATGGTGGGGCCTCTTTTGCCAAACAAAATATCTCCAAAGGAATGCGGAAAGCACAGAGGCATGTTTGTGAAGCCTCCAAAAACATAGCAGTATCATATGCTAACTCCAAGTCTAGTAACTCTTCCTCTGTGTGAAGAGGCAGCTTGAGGCCCGAAACCCTCAGGGTAACCCTAAGAAACCTACTCATAGCCTCCGCTACTATAAAGTAAAGTAGTGGAGCTAAGAGACATCCTTGGCTCACAGAACGGGAGATCTAAAAGCGCTCACCATGCCCCTCGCAAGCCAAAAATGTGTCGTGGGCCTCCGTATACACGCAAGAGACCCCTCTAATTCACTCCTAGGAGAAACCCATCCGTGCCATCGTGCCTTCCAAGAAGTCCCCATCCACTCTATCATAAGCTTTTCCAAAGTCTAGCAAGAGAATGGCAAGGGGTTGTTGGTTAGATTTAGCCCACTCCACAGCTTCCCAAAATTAAAAGATGTTATCAAAAATACTTCTTCCTTGGAGGAGGCCACTTTGTGTATCATGAATAACTCTCTGAAGAACAAGTTGAAGCCTCATACTCACTGCCTTCTCTAAGATTTTGTAAGTAGACCCAAGCAGAGTTACGGATCTCTACTATCTAACATTGGTCTCGTCCCCACCTTTCAGGACAAGGTGGATAAGACCCTCCAGACCCTCCATGAGAAAAGGGGGCATCATACCAGTACAGCACATCTCCAACTAGTAACATCATCACCAGTGTAATCCCAAAACTGCAAAAAGAAGAATGGAGAGAGACCCTGGGCATTTTCCTTTGGAGAGGGCGTGCAAAGCATGTCTCAGCTCATCCTTCGAAAAGGGGGCATCCAAAGAGGCACACATCATTTTTAATAAGCTTGGGCATGTGCTACACAATTAGGTCGGGCTATGTGTGAAAGCCATGCACTTATATGGTTACTAATAATGTTTATTATTGGGGCCATGGCTATGGACAGCCCATGGACACTCTTCATCAGATTGGGACAATGGACCAAAAGGAGGGGCAATAAAAGGGCGCCTAAGGCCTAAGAAATCATCTTGTGACAGCCTTCATCTTGTGGGCTTTCTCTCAGCCAGAGAAGCTTGCAGAGTCATACTCTCAGCATCCAGGGCAAGCAATGGAGGAAAATGCACCATAGCAAGAGGGTGATCAGTTCAAGCTTTTGTAGAGGGGTTCTCAGCCCAATAACGCACATCATCATCATCAAAATGCAGCCCACCAGGGATGCAGCATAACACTCAGAAGGCAGCCAGGACCAGCACCTTATAACGCATCAAAGAGGTGCCTTTCAGAGCAGGTGCACACAAGGGCGGCTACAGGGAAGCCAAACACACAGCAGTAGGGCCCCAAATCAGCCCCTAAACAAGGTCCAATCCAGTCGCAGAAGATCTCAGTCCGGTGGACAGCACTTTCAGCCATTTTACCTCTTTCATTCTCTTGCGATAAATCAAGCAAATACGCCAACCAACAATGGGAGCCCTTGAGAGGGTAGTTGGGACCCAATATTGTGTCCTTGCGTATCTTCTAAACCCTAATCTTTTTGCAGATTCAGTTTTCAGAAAGCGTGATTGCATCGTTAATCTTATCTCGGAAACGCTTCCACATAGGAGCATGTTACAGCTTCTTGCAAGTAAATCTCTTTGCATATTCAAGTGTGATTGCATTGTTAATCTTAACTCAGAAACGCTTCCACATAGGTGCATGTTGCACAGAAGGGAAGCTACAGGGCAGCCAAATGCACATCTGTAGGGTGCCCAAATCAGCCCCAAAACGAGGTCCAATCCAGTTGCAGAAGGTCTCAGTCCTGTGGACACCACTTTCAGCCATTGTACCTCTTCATTCTCTTGAAATAAATCAAGAAAATATGCCGACCAGCAGTGGGAGCCTTGAGAGGGTAGTTGGGACCCAATATTGTGTTCTTGCGTATCTTCTAAACCCTAATCTCTTTGCATATTCAGTTTTCAGCGATTGTGATTGCATTGTTAATCTTATCTCAGAAACGCTTCCACATAGGTACATGTTACAGCTTCTTGCAAGTAGATCTGTGAAAATTTCTCTTTTAGGACCCATGAATGCAATCATGCCTTTTGAGTATCCTGATATGCGCTCTTTAAGACAATGCTCAGTTACTTTTTGAAAGTACAAAGAAAGTAAATGTTCTCAAATTTTTCCTTACTGCTTTTCTGTCTTTTTCCGATCAAATTCACAGCGACCACTTGGATTGATTTCTCTACTAGATGAGGAATGTACATTCCCTAAAGGTACAGACTACACATTTGCTGATAAACTAAAAGGACATTTGGATGGTAATATATGTTTCAAGGCAGAAAGGAGCAGAGCATTTCACATTAAGCACTATGCTGGAGAGGTAATGATCAAGAAGAGCTAGAAATTTTCTAGTCCTTACTTGAGTCGTTTAAGTTTGAGTGGTGATTTAAAGAAAACATGCTAAAAAATGTGACCAGGTTACATATGATACACTGGGATTTTTGGAGAAAAATAAGGACTTGCTGCACTCAGATCTGTTACAGCTATTGGCGTCATGCGGGACTGCTTTGCCACAGCTTTTTTCCGCTAAAATTGAGCAAGGCCTCAAAAAGCTGATTAGTCCACTGCGAAGAAGTGGCACAGAGTCTCAGAAACAGAGTGTTGCAACAAAATTTAAGGTCTTGTATATGTTTTTCTGATCATTGAGTTATCAAGTATGGTTGTTTCGTGTTAATTCCACTCCAATATGAATCTGGGGCCGGCCCTAGAAACTAGTTCAGGCATCTTTGTATTATTGGCACATTGATTTGCTCTGGGTGCAAGCTTGGAAAGATTTGTGACATGATGTTCAGACTTCTACATTAGTTCATTAATGTGCAAGCCATCACTTAGTACCATGTTCCCTTGCTGCTACAGGGACAACTTTCAAGACTGATGCAAAAATTGGAAAACACTGAACCTCATTTCATTCGTTGTATAAAACCAAACACATTGCAACAGCCAAATCTTTACGATGAGGACTTGGTTTTGCAACAGCTACGCTGTTGTGGCATACTGGAGGTTGTAAGAATATCAAGATCTGGATATCCAACACGAGTATCACACCAAAAGTTTGCAAGCAGGTTCGTTGTCATGGCTCTACTCCAGAGCACCCCCGAGAGGATAGAACAACAAAATTCCCCCTTCCCCTCCCTTCCTGCTCCCCCACCGCCGCGAGAAAAAAGTATTAATTTATCTCGTCTTCCGGTTTATTCATTGAACTAGGTTATCTTACAATTATCCCATTGCATTTCTTTATCCAGGTATGGTTTCCTACTTCCCCAGTATGATACATCACAGAAAGATGTACTCGATATATGTGTTGCAATCCTGCATCAGTATAGTGTACCTCCTGAAATGTACCGAGTCGGTTATACAAAACTTTTCCTCAGAGTGGGGCAGGTATCCTCCTCCTACTTCTATGCAACTGGCAATGCAAGTGAAAATACAAAAGTCCATATAGCACGTGTACACTCACCAATGTGATATGAAAGAATCAATGTAAGCTGCTTGCTGTTCAAATTGGCCTTATATATAATTAGTTCTTGTCATAAGTTTCAAGTGCTACCTCCTTGTAAACAGATAGGCAGATTGGAGGACTGTCGTCTGCAAACCCTCCATGGGATCATCTACTTTCAAAAGCTGTATAGGGGCTACAAAACCCGATGTCGCTTCAAGACACTTAAAAGAGCAACCCTTCTTTTACAATCTTGTACGCTTGATTATTTATTCCTGGACTCATCATGATGCAGATGATTTATGGAAAGCCTTACCTTAATTGTCACTCACTTCCTGAGTTTGCCTGCTCACAGTGGTAAGAGGTAGAAAAGTCAGAAAGGAGTATGAAGTTAGGCGTGAAAAACACCGAGCAGCCATTGTTCTACAGAGAGTCATAAGGTGTAGAGCAGAACGAAAAGCATACCTCAGGATAAGAGAGAAAGTTCTCGTGATTCAGCTGGGTAAGGGGTGTACTCTCTGCCACCATTCTTCTTGAAAAGCTCTGCCAAAATGTAACAAACAGATCTTTACCCATTTGCAAGTGCTGCTTATATACATTGGCAATTCTGTCATGCATGATGCCTCCGAATGAATTTAGCTTGGGCATATTCCTAGACATATTGTGGGAATACTAGAAACTGCACTCCTTTTTCTTTTACAGGGCTACTGTGCTCATGTTTGAAGTTCTATAAGAACATTGTTGACCTAATTCTTTGTGACTGTATGTTGTCCTTAACCTCGTCAATATGCATTTTGTTACAGTGACTAGAGGTTGGTTGGCTAGAAAGCAACATTTGGCCCTGCAAAGCCAAGTTGGACATGAAAGCTCAAGACAAAAGGATCTTGGATCGGAATCACCATGTAAATTGAGAAAAGCTACTTACAATACATCTGGTCTTGAAGCTAAGGACGTGGATTTCATGGTTTGCTTCAAGGCCTTTTGATATCCCAATTGCTTCAAAGCTCTGATGTTTATCCGCTTTTCTTGGCTTTTCCACATTAGCAAGGAGAATTGCAATAGTTTCTTTTTGTCATTGAAGGTTACAGAGGTGGTCGACATGGACGCTGAGGCAACAGTCAAAGTGTCACCTTCATTCCTAACAAAATTACAAAGCCGCATGTTATTTGCCGAGGCAGCCCTTAGGGAAAAAGAGGTGGACAATGCCTTGCTGCGTCAAAGGCTCAACCAGTATGAGACCAGGTGGTCAGAATACGAGGCCGAAATCTCATCTTTGGAGGAAATGTGGCAGATGCAAATGACATCCCTTCAGCTCAGTCTTACTGCTGCAAAGAAAAGCCTTGCGTCCCAATCTTCTTCAAGTCAAGCATTAAAATATGATGGCATATTTCCAGTCAAAAGCAGTGTCAGCAAGCAGCGTGCCACCCAGCATATCCTTCCACATGATGATGATGATGATGATGACTTTGAATGGGATGAGAGCACATCTGTGGAGACCAACAGTTTGACTCCTCGCACGGCACCTTCGCATCCTTCGGACCTCTCTCTGGCAAGACAAGATCTAGATGCTGGTCAATCTGTTACAAGCCACTTGGCAAAAGAATTTGAACACTGTAAACAGGTTTTCATGGATGATGCTGAATTCTTAATAGAAGTGAAATCTGGTCAAACAGAAGCTACCCTGAATCCTGATGATGAACTGCGGAAGCTTAGGCAACGCTTTAATTCGTGGAAAAAGGATTTCAAGTGCAGGTTGCGGGAGACAAAACATGTCTTGCAAAAATTAGGCAATGGAGACTCTGCACAGAAGCTGAAGAAGAACTGGTGGAGTAAAAGGAAAGTTCAACTTCAGTACAGAGGGGTGGTTATCTAGGCTATACATGCCGGAATTTCAACTGAGCCAGTGGCTGCTTGGGCTCTAATCCATGCATAATGCATTGATTGCTATGCTTAGTGAAGGCATGTATATGACAGTATGGGGTTTGCATTTCAGGGTTGCTCACATGTCCTTTAGGCATACACAAACACACGTCTATTAAATTGGTTATAGGTTCTGTGATATCTAAAAAGTGTAAGCATTCCTTGAAACATTATAAGGATCATAGGTGTTGTGATCAAATAGGGCATATATCTCAAAGAAAGAGGCTGTAGCCAGAAGATCCAAGCAGTATGTGGATCAGCCACCATGTGATTTAGTCCCCCAATGTGTCACAAGCTGGTGAGCAGGATCCTGTTATCAGTAAAAAAATGTATTAGGGAAACTCACTGCGTTTGAGAGGGAGAACAGAGAGGGCTGCATTTTGATTTTACAATTACATACTCTGCCCCTTCTATCCAGTGCCCACTTGTCCCCATACATCTTGTTGATCTTGGCATTATTTTGCTCTCTTTAGAGTAAGAGTGAAGATGCACTCTTGCTACAATTGAGTCCACATCACAGTGGAGAGGGTGCGAAATGCCATACTTACAATGATGTTATAATGGCCTACAGAACGTATGTTTGGTTGTCTATGTAAATAGGAAAGGTCTAGCATGCAAACCCCATTTTTATCTTGACTTAATTGCTCAAAGTAGATTATCATTTCACATATGGTAGAGTTTGCTAAGTCTTGAACTTGATGGGAGTGACCATCTACAGGATGTTTTTTGTCAAGTTAGTTATGAAATCATGATGTAAGGAGTTTTTGGTTAGGATGTGGTATGGCAAAACTCTCTTCTTTTTTTTTTCCCCGTAATGGTTGGTTGATTAGATTACTAAAATGTAATACAAAGCAAAGGTCGTATGACCAGCTATACAAACATGTACATAGAGGCTGTCAAACCGCACATACTAAAAGGCCACATGAGGCATGTCCACCATACAAGGAGCATGTAACCAGGGGTCAGCTTGCGCCCTAGTGATAACATGTGCATCGATCAAAGAAGAAACTTGCCAAAGCAATAGACCACGAACACGGTGGACATGACTTTTCACCCTCTCTCTCTCTCTCTCTCTCTCTCTCTCTCTCTCTCTCTCTCATATTGCTAGGTTATTCTTACTCAATCTACCCTTCTAAAGCCATGGTTCTCTCCCACTCCACTGCCCATCATAAGATGGTGTTAACAAATTAAAGTATGAAAGAGAGAAACAGATAGCTCCACAATCAAGCTATGTTTAAAATAACTTCAGAAATGACTTCCCACATGACCCAATGCACCATTTTTTAGTGTCAATTTCACACCTCCTAGCTTCTAGATCTCACATTTCATCTGTAAACTTTAGTGTTTCAACAACATATTCCAATGTGATCTTACATAATCTAAATATTGAAATAGAAAACTAAGTAAATGAAGATGTTAAAACTTTTAAGTCAAGATGAATAGTATCCTCAAAGAGAATCATCTTTTCTTGAATGTGTGAATACCCTTCAACTAGCCTTTTGTCATATCATAACTTGTTAATCTCACTTTCTAAGGCCCTAGGAAGGATGCAATAACTTACACCACTGTCTTTGCATGTGGTATACACAACACAAAATAACCTTGTGAGCTTATATGAAGGTAACTGCAAGTTCAAGGTCCATTAGAGGAGAAGTGGACTCATACCCTTGTTGGCAATATTAGTTGCATGACTCTACTAACTTGTCTACATCCTTCAAAACTTCATTTTGTAGTATCCTTGCCTTCTTATCATGTGAATATGAAAATTGAGTTGATTTCCATTGAGCTTTCCCACCATTATGGGTTGCCTTAAATTCTTATTATATTTTTAGCAAGATCATGAAGTTTTTTAATGATGTTTTGGAATTACATAAATTAGAAGTGATATATTTGTTGTTTATAAGGTATCATAGAAGAATAAAGAATAGCACATTAGAGAAGAGGTGGAAGGAAAAACTATTAAAGGAAAATAACAACATTTTTGGATTAAAATCTTAGTAACTTATTATTTGTGATGTTCATTTTATAGAATCATGACCTTTTTTTCTTGTTGGAAAATAGAAGTGTGATTGCGACACAATTAACACCTTGGATATATTGTTGAAAGAAGTGATTACAATGTAGGGGGCTTAGGCACTTCACTTGGTGAATGAGCTCCTCATGAGTATGCCTCAAAAGACTCTTATGATGAATAATGATTACAAAACCTCAACAAACCCTCCAATGGAGCAAACATGCAAGAGCATCTCTTTTATTGTTACCAGAGTTAAAGATACAAATTTGAAAGGGTTTTTGTTGGGGATAATTGTGTGGAGAATCCCTCTTGTTCTTGATGATCTTTCTTTTCTGTTTAATCCCCAGGTCTTAGGGTTATTGAGACAGGCTCTTTTATCATTTGTATTCAGAAGGGTTTTTATGGTTTTGATTGATGAGTTGTTTATACTCTATTTTATGTTGTGTTATTTGAGATTGCTAAGAGAACTCATGTGTGGATGAAGATCTGAGGATTGTTAAGTTAGGTCTGAGTTAGGATGCTCTAATTGTGAGTCTGAGTCAGAGAGCAGGGTTTGACAGAGTCAGCTACGTGTTTGATTTAGTCAGTTGATGTTGTGAAAGAATAGATTTTGTCTTGTTTGAAGCCTGTGAACTCTAGGCTAACAAATCAAAGACCTGTCAGAAGTCAATCGGATAGGTTATGGACTAGATGGTTGTCTGGGGGTCAGCTGATGGTTGTTTCAAGTCAGCATCAACTGAGTATCAATAGGAGTCAATTGAGGGTGTACAAGGGTAGATTTGGTCTTTTCTGTTGAAGGAAGTGAGAGGGGGTTTTGGTCTGACTATCAGATTTTCAATCAGTCATCAACATTAGGCAGATCTACAAGAATTAAAGAGGGAAATGCTCTAGAGTCAGCAAACAGTCAGCTGCTGTCAGCAGACAGTCTGTGAAGTCGACTCTTGGTGGGATTTGAGGTTTTTGAGGGATTAGAGGTGTCAGCAGACACTGGAGTATTGAGGTCTGACTCGGAACTAAATCAGCTGAGGTAGATAAATCAAATCTCAATCACAACAGGGAGTCAGTAGGGGGTGTTGATAGGTTATGTGAGGTTCTAAAGCAAGTTTTTGAAGAAAGCTGAGGTTGGAGGAACTTTGAGAAAGCTTGGCGGACATATTTCTGACTGGGGTTAGCAGCAGCTATCCGACATAGTTTACAGTCAGAAGTTAATCAGTTGAGTGTCAGATAGGAGTGTTTTTGGTTAGCTAGTTGTTAGGAGAAGGTCAGCTGAGGGATTAGGAGTGAAGATCAGGGTTGTGGGAGGTCGGGTCTGACTTGGGAGGACAGCTGATGGAGTTAGCTGGATCAGTTTGAGGGGTTTGGAGAGTATTCAAGTGTTCAATTGTGTCAGCTGGAGGACAAAGAACATCAGTTAAGTGGATTGGTGCTTTGATTTGGTGTTTGTGCTGGTGTTGCAGTGCTGTTTATTAGTATCCTCCTCATGGTGATGTGTTGGGATGAGCTATAGAGGCAAGTTCCCCCGACACATCATTGTTTTGGTGCCCCCACTAAGGAGGGCTTTGAAGCTTTCAGTCTGTTTGCAGGACTAAGAAGTTTTCAGCTGTGGAGATGACTACCATGATGACCTATCCTTTGTTTCATGGTCATGCTGGTGAAGATCCAAAGGAGTTTTTAGCAGGGATGAAATTGGCAACCTTCACCTTTGGTAAGGTTTGGGTTGAAAGGAAGTGATATAGGGTTTTGGTCTAGCTATCAAATTTTCAATCAGCCTCAGTAGCACTCAGATCTGTAGGAATTGAAGAGGGAAGTGCTCCAGAGTCAACAAACAGTCAGTTGTTGCTGTCAGCTTTAAGTTTGTGAAGTCGACTCTTGGTGGGATTTGAGGTTTTTGAGGAAGTGGAGGTGTCAACAGAGCAACAAACAACTGGAGTGTTGACATCTGACTCAGAATTGAATCAGCTGAGGTAGATGAATCAGATCTTAGTCAGCCAAAGACTGTTGAGGTCTGACTCAAAACTGAATCAACAGACACTAGAGTGTTGATGTCTACTCAGAACTGAATCAACTGAGGTAGATAAATCAGATCTCAATCAGCAGGGAGTACTGATAGATTCTATGAGGTTCTGAACCAAGTTTTTGAAGAAAGCTGAGGCTAGAGGAACTTTGAGGAAGCTTGGCGGACATATTTCTGACCAGGGTCAACAACAACTATCCGACACAGTTTATAGTCAAAAGTTAATCAACTGAGTGTTAGCAGAGCTGGGAGTGTTTTTGGTTAGATAGTTGTCAGAAAAGGTCAGTTGATGGGTTAGGAGTGAAGATTGGGACCGTGGGAAGTCAATCTGACCTGTTGGGAGAATAGCTAATCGAGTCTTTTGATCAGTTTGAGGGGTTTGGAGAGTATTCAGGTGTCCGATTGTGTCAACTCGAGTGGACAAAGGACATCAACTGAGTGGATTGGTGCTTTGATTTGGTATTTGTGCTGGTGTTATGGTGCTGGTTATTAGTATCCTCATCACGGTGGTGTGCTAGGATGATCTATAGAGGCAGGTTCTCCCAACACATCATCGTCCTCCTCAAGTAAAAGCTTCTAGTACCTTGATCTAAACCCACTCTTAGACGTCACTAGAACTTCATATCAAATATACTTTGAAACTTGTAACAGATATAGGAACAAAAACCATGTGAGCAAATAACATGATCCAAGAGTATCACACATCATCAGTGCTGCCAATTCAAACTTTCAATAGATCATGATGAGGAACTCTCAATGCCACATGAACTTCTATTGAGAACAAGTCCATAGTGATCAGAGTATAAAGCCACCCCTTGATAGATCCATGCAAAAATGTATCCATGAGCAATACCTGAGATTATCTTCCTCAAGGCTCTAAGTGAATAAACACTAACTAAGTTGTTTCCACCTCTAATCTTCCCACCTTAGGGCTACAATTTGATCTCGCCACCAGTGAAGAAAAGCAATACAAGGGTCGTCAAATTTATCTAGATCTATACCAAGGACCCTTACTCCCCCAATTCATCTCATATTTATCAATATCAATCTCTAACAGTTTCGGACCACCATGATCAGACATGCAAGGACCTCAGAAGACACTCACTCCTCTTTGTCTAAGGACATAATGAGCAATCTAATTCCCTAATCATGAACCATGTATACTTCCACATCTCAAAGTTTGCAAACTACTCTTGTAATATAGCTCTGATTGTTTAATGATCACCATCATATTCATCTAAGCAATGCATATGTTGGCTCCACACCACACACTAGGTGTTTAGACCACATCTCCAAGCTCTAATTGTCATCATAAAGCTACCAACATGCTTGCCATTGCCAAGGCTAAAGATCTAGCACCTCATGAAAAGTACACATCAAGGTAAGGTACATTAAGTACGTTGCTAGGGAAATTAGAGAAAACTTAGGGAAATTTGGGACGGTGAGAATTTAGAATAAATTGGGTGGAATTGGGCAACATTGGAGAAATTAGGAAAATTGGAGAATGTAGAAGAATTTAGGAAAAATTGGAGAAAGTTGAAGAATTTGGGTTCAAAATCTTTAGTTGCTATAGTTATGTGAAAAAGCTCTCACATAATCAAAGATCGACGGCCAATGATGAACATTTACCCTTAGTATTGCATATGTGCATGTTCCTAGTGAAGTGAGAACAAACTTGGATCCATAGGCAAAGAAATGCATCTTTATTGGTTTTTTCCTCCAAGCAAAAAGGTTATAGATGTTATAACCCTACCACTCAAGTAAACAGAGATGTTGTCTTTGATGACATGAGTAGCTAGTATGCACCAGTAAAGGCAACGGAAGATACAAATATAAGAAGTAATGATACTGCACCCCCACATGTAGAGGAGCAATCCCAATGCATCTCATCATCAAGCAATCATTATGAATTTACTCCCCTCCATGTTGAATAAATTTCAGCCCTCACTTTTGCGATTGGGAGCCATTCTTAGGGCTTTTTACCCTTCACATAAGGACACAAAAACTTTCGCCCTTCAAAAGAAAGGCTTTAATTTAGACATCCCCATTATTTCATGTGAAAAGCAAAAATTATACTAGCATTTTTTTCTTTATAATTTGGAAGGGAACCCTTAATACTAGGCTCCAACACTAGCAATCGACCAACGACCTTTCAAAAAACAATCCTTTAAAAACCTTACACCTTTAGTCAAAATAAAGTACATAAATTTTATAGTATGATAAACATTAATCATTTTACATATTTGTTTGAAACTTCAATCTAAGCAATCTGTGCAAACTTACATTTATTTCAAATTAATAATATAAGCAATTCGATAAAACTCCAAGTTATATTATAAAATTAATTCTTTTTAAGATTTACTTAAATAAACAAAGAAATGTTGAGCACTTTATTATTGAAATTAGATTTGACATTGCCTCAGTTAAATCTAAGAAAGTTAACAATTAAACTACATTCAAAATTAGATTTTAAAAATTAAAATAGATAATTGTAAATTGATTAATTTTCAATTAGCTAACGCCCTAAGAATCACACACAAACAACACACCTTGAACCATTGAACATGAGTGTAACAGTTTTGTTTCAATTCCTTTCATCCCAACATACAAACATAGTTATTGAAAGTTATCTCATAGCTATTGAGAATCTTCCTAGCCTAGTCACAAATAGGGAGAACTACTAAGAGCTCTTCCATCCTTAAGCACAACCAATAATCATTTGGAATGAAAATAGACCTCCATTGTGCACCTCAAGTCAAGCTCAACAAAAAGTTTGTCACACATCATTACAAAAACCTGCACCTAGCTGATTTGGTGCAACCAACCTTCAATGGGAGACTCATCAAGATCCACTAGTGCTCTCAAGTTGCCTATATACCATGGGATAGAGTCAATGAAATTGTATTAGGTGAGAATCAAAGAATTGAAGCACCTAGTAACTTCAAAGTGGAGTGGGTGAAAGAGGGATCCTACTTCTTCACTCACAAAACTCAGTGAGGACAACTACTTGCTTCTAATTGTGTAGGTTACTCATTTTGAATTTTCTCCTTTTTTATGTACCATAGATTTTAAGATGTGTATTGTAGTTTTTTTAATGTTTTGTTTTCATGCAGGTATGGATGCTCACAATAGCTCTAGATCCATATCTCATCCGAAGAGACGAGTGTGTTACAAAAGAGGCTATCACACACACTTTGTTGTCTTTTAATTATATTTATGGCCTTATTTAGCTTGTTTAAGCGCTATGCCAACAAGTACCAACATGTGGACAAATGAGGTGATGTGTTTAATTATATTTATGGCCTCATTTTTCTTGTTTAAGCTATGCCCAGTACCAACATGTGGACAAATGAGGTGATGAGGGTCATGGCATACACGATGTTAGCTTTTCTTCTTCTAATGTATTTTGTAACATGGTTGTCGTCATATGAAAGGATGGATTTATGACATATTGCATAAGGGTTTCACACCACAATAAATCTTGCAACATCATATTGAGCTTGTGCAAAGGAACTCACTTGAAGACACATTTCGAGAAGCTAGAGATATATTTCTCACACTACCTGACATTTTAAATGTTGCTTTTGCAAGTTAACAATTCAAGCAGATCGTGATGATGCACGAAGTGTTCATTATTGGGTAATAGATATAACAATAGCCAAATCTTCTTTTAGTAAATGTTTGACAATTCCAAAGGATAAATTTTGGGAATCGAGACTACTTGGTAACTAGATATGAGGAACACATATGTAAACAACAGTTTATTTGTAATGGATGCTAGTAGATATGATGAACACATATGCATTATAAGGGAATAAATGTGAATTGATTAATATTAACTGACTAGCTTTCACACTAGGTCGGAAATTTTTTTTAAAAGATGCATGGAAATTATCTTAAACTAGCATATACACGAAGTTTGTGACTTCCCCATTTGGCATTAAGCTTAGGATAAAGGGTAAGGCTCTTAGGAAGAATGGTATTTTGTTATATGTGAGTATAGCGAAGCAGCTCTTACAATAGGATGGGTGACGACTGTCAGGCAAAATCGTGTAAGGTGTTTTGGGCTTGTGTACATATGGGATGCATGGCATGTAAAAAGACTTGGCCCTGAATGCCCTGGCAAATGTACAGAGTGGGTAGTTTGGTAGTAAGCTAGTACATGCATGGTTTTTTTTGGAAGCAAGTGCTTGAGGTTTGAAGTTTTTTTTATTGTAGTTGTGTGTGGCCTTGAGGAAAGTTGGTCTCCAATGTGTGGAAAGCTTACGGAAGGGTTTTGATGTTGACAGCCTTTGGGCTTTGATATATGTATGTTGGAACAACAGGGTGGTTTTATGCTTTTTTACGAGCTTTTGGTAATGCCTCCACGTGAAAATACATGGGAACCCCAAATGTGATGATGGCTGGTCGATCGTGGGATGATTCTGGATGCAGTCCATAGCGCTCCATTTTTAGCAACACGTGATGATGATTGGTAGTGCATGGCACCGCAATAGCCATGTTTTGGAAAATTATGGTGTAGCTAATGAAGAGTGGGTGGCAGCTCTAAAGGGTGTGCTGACGATGGCAAAAGGGCAGCTCTTGCATTCGTTTTGGAAAGTCGTGGGCGTGAGCACTAAGGCCACCAATTTGGATGTTGCCATCCTCCAGGCCCTTCGAGATGCCACCATGGCCGGCAAAAAGTTGACTTCCAGGTCCCCGCTACTCGGACGGCAACTTTGCAAAAGCACAACGGAGACCTCAGCTGTTGGAGAGGGTGAAGTTTTCTAGTTTTCTGGTAAGGCTTGGTCGCTAGAGCTGCTGAAGGTAGCGGGTGATACCAGAGATAGCAGCGTGTGTGTACCTGGTGGTGGTTGCGGCCTCTGGATGCAGTGAGGGGCTACGGACGCTGGCGATGTTAGTGGGACAGAGAGAGGGCGCTGGCGATAGCAGGCTCTGGAGAGGCGGGTACTTTGGTTGAGTTGTCGCCAGTTCTCTGTAGAGCGGGTGATGCAGAGAGAGTTTTGGCATGTGGAGTACCTAGTTGTGGTTACTGCTAGTAGCACAGCAGTGTGAAATTACCTTGTCAAACCGCCAGCTCTGCTGCTGCTGGAAGAGCTGCGTTTCTTTTGTTTATTTTCTATGCCATGAGTGATTGGGCGGCTCTGCAAGAGGGTGGTTGTGGTTGGCTATTGTAAATACATGATTGCTGCAGTAGTGTGGGCTTTTCTCAGGGGATTAACAATGACAGTATTGCTGGTTGCGGCCGGTGTCTAATAGAGGAGAGAGCGTGTGGCCTACCTAGTTGAGTTGCTTCCTCTGAACGTAGAGTGTGTGTGTGTGTGTGTCGCTTCATTGGCCTACTGTCGGCTCCAGAGGGTGTGTTTTGGAGCAACTGCTAGTAGCACACCAAAGGGCACTGCTTTCCCTCTTCCGTAAAAGATCTACAGGCTGTTGTGGTTAGTAGAGGGTCATTGTGCTGTTTTTTCTGGTGTGGGTGGTGTGGTGAGCTGTGTGAGAAGTGTTCCAGCCAGTGTGCTGGTGGTGCCCCATGCTCGTGGTGTTTCCAAGGTTGTTGGATGGACAGCTATAGAGGCAGGTGATTCCGTGGTCCGAAATTTTCAACAGCTTTCTGGTGCCCCCACTGAGGAGGAGCAAGCTCTTGCCTACGAGGGTGTATGCCCCAGAGTAAGAGATTGAAGGAAGGTGTTTCCAATTTTTTTCTTTGGTTTGAAGGTAAAGCTTGGGGATTAAAATGATGTCGTATCCAGAGTTTTTTGGTGGTCCTAATGAAGATGTAGCAGATTTTCTTGAAAGAATGGAGGTTGCATGCATAAGCAACCACATCAACGAGCCAGCACAGGTATTGCTGAATATATGTTTAAAGGGAGATGCGAGGGCATGGTTCAGAACTTTTGAAGAGTCGTTAAAGGATGCTGAACCGTGCATTCCAATGACCGAGGATGGATTGAAGTCTGCACTTTTGAACAGGTTCAAGAAGGTTGAGGATGCAGACAGAGTCTGGCATGAAGTGCAAGGGTTGACACAGGGAGAATTGGAGCCAATTGATGATTATGTGAAGAAATTCTCCTTGCTGTGGGAGACTTTGTGCAGGGCTTTGGGGGAAGACCAGGTGCCCCCTGACATGATGAAGAAAAATAGGTTTGTAGCCGGGCTTAAGAGGAGTATTCGGCTGGAAGGTGGAATTAAAGAAGCCCAGGTCTTATGAGGATGCGGTAGAGATTGCTAAGACAAAAGATTGGAAGCTACAACCCATGAATCAGCTGGGGATGATTCCAGTTGTAGCACAGCCGGAGATTCGTAGAGTGGAGGCTACACCTATGAATGCAGTGATTGAGAGAATGAAACCCACTGAAGCCCAGGCTATGCAGACGGTACCTCAAGTTAGTCAAGGAGTACCTATGGTTCCTGTAGGTTCTGATGAGGGATTGCGACAAGATATGAAACAGATGGTTGATCTTATGAAGAATTTGAGCTTAAGTTTAATGGGAAGTACAGGTGGTGGACGTGGTAGAGGTAGAGGCAATAATCAAGAAGGGGGAGATGGACAAGCAGGGTATAGACGTGGTCGTGGTAGGGGTCGTCGTTTCATCCCTACATGTTGGAATTGTGGTGAACTTGGACATCTAAGTACAGATTGTGATAAGCCTCAGCGAATGGATGGTGATATGTACCCAGTACTTAACCTTTGTAAGACGTCACTTGAACATATAAACCAGCCTTACCATGTGCTTAATGTCAAAAAGGAAAGGTCTACAAACTTAGTGTACTTACTTGCTTAAGACCAACAATAGAGGCCGAACCATTTTTAAGCTTGGCCAACCTAGTGAAAAAACTAGTCACTTGTATATAAGGCATTTTTTATAATAAGCAAGACATAATCATTTCCTTGTGATAGTTTTCTTGTGACCTCTTATTCTTCCCTCTTCTTGCTTGCTTGTATACTTTTGAATTCATACTTACTAGATGGATGCATGCATGAATAGGTTTGATTATAAGTTTTCCTCTTCTTGTTCCCCTGCATATTGTGAGAAAGGATCATCACAAAGGACCATCTCTTCTTGCCTCCATTTAGGCATTGAGAGCTCTCCCTTCACCCCTTTGGCAAAGGAGCATTCAAGTGAGACAATGGAGTGAGGACATGATAGACAAGCTAGCAGGCCCACATTGGGAAGTTGTAGTTTGTGGTTCTAAGGCAAAACTTAATGACACATGCTTTGACAAGGCTAAGGTAAACTGTCAACTTGGATAATTTCTTTAAAAATCTCTTCACAACAAATCATCCACAACCACCCACCATTGTCCAAGAGCAACTGAGTGCACTTCAAGGCCAATTATTGACTTTTAGTTGTAGAATGAATCGGATCTTCCTCGCATCAAAACTTTGTGGTTGTTTTTTTCAATAATATATTAGTTTCAACAAAGATGTTGAAGGGTACGAAAAACATTTGAAGTTAGTATTCTCTCTTCTGAAGGAAAACTAACTCTTCCTCAACCCTAAGAAGAGTAGTTTCTTTCAAGATCAAATTGAGTACTTGGACCACATTGTTTCTCTGAAAGAAATCTAAGTTAATACTAAAAAAGTTGAGAGTATTGTTACTTGGCCTAGACCTCATAACATACATTATGTTCAATCATTTTTGTGTTTGTGTAGTAACTATAGAAAGTTTATTGAAAAATTTACATATATTGCTTATCCACCTTAGTGAACTCTTGAATAATAAAATCTTATGTTGATTTAAGCGACGAGAAATCTTTTCAAGCTTTGAAGAAAGCTCTCATAAATGAACCAGTATTGCAACTACCTGGCTTTGATAAACCTTTCTTTGTGGTTGTAACTAATGCTAGTGGTCATGGCGTTGGGATAGTTCTTATAACCTATAAGAGTCGTAATTTAAAGTTATTAGAGAGCAATTATAGCAATTATGATAAAGAATTGACTACTATAGTTCATGCTCTAAAGATTTAAAAATACTATTTAATGGGATCAAAAAATCTAATTAAGATAAATTAGAAAATTATAAAGCACTTGCTCTCTCAATCCCTAATCTCAATTAAATTAAGGTAAATTAGCAAAGTATAAAGTACTTGCTCTCTTAACCCCTAATCTCAGACATATTAAATCAACAAAGTATAAAGCAATTGCTCCCTTAGTCCCTAAACTCAAATAGATATATCAAAATAACATAGTATAAAGCACTTGCTCTCTCAACCCCTAATCTCAGATAGACATATCAAATGGGTATCATTTATTTAAAGTTTTCAACCCATGATACAATATCACCGTGGAAAGAAAAATATAATGGTCGATGCTCTAAGTAGGAGGACCTAGCACTAACCACATTTTTGCCATTAAGAGTGAACCATTTGAAGCTATGAAAGAAACATATGCAAATAATCAAGATTTCTCTGAGGTTTGGATTAGTATACATGACAATGATTATAACCCTAAAGGTAACTATTCTCATCACAAATGTTCTCGCCTATAAAAATAAATTATGTATATCACAACCATTTAGGCATATGGTCATAGAAGAGATGCATCAACCTCCGTAGTATATGGGACATAAAAGTGTTTACTCCACTCTTCAAGTTGTTGATTAAGAATTTTATTAACCTTCTAGAAAGAAAGGTATTGCTCAATTTGTTATGCCAAAAGTTTAAGAACTACAAGGACAAGACTCAAGGTCTTTTAATGCCTTCACCCATGCCTATTGAGTGTTTGGAGCAAATATCTATGGATTTTATCACAATCTTAGATCAAAATGATATGATTTGGACTATAGTAGACCGCCTAAGTAAGAAATCCTACTTTACTCCATGTAAGAAGACTTTATCATCCCAACAAGCCACGAATATGTTTATGTTAAACATCTGTGCATCAAGACTTGCCAAAAGTGATCATATTTAACAAGAAAATTTGTTTTCACTTTTGAAAAACTTTGCATGAGAATTTCAAATTTTGTAGACACTTTTGAAGAGCTCTATTTGAGAATTTAAGCACTAAGTTGGATTTCACGACTAAGTACTTTTCATCTAGAAGCTTATAGTAATTGACCAATAGCACCATACTAGATTTACATGGAGCCTATACATCATCTCAAGCGATCAATACATTCACCTTCTACAGTTTGCTTATGAGAACACACCTCACACAGCCACATGGAATAAGCACCATTTGAGATTGTTCACACACAGGATCCAGGACGCAGATATGTAACTATTGATTTTGATTCTATTCTTTAAGAGGTGTGTGGATATTCATTCCGCATAGGAGCGTTATGCTAAACATTCATTCCAATGTAAATCTATCGATATCGCCTGCTTAGCTTTCTAGATCGCCATGTCCGCACAACAGAAATATTGATGAGACATTTGTGAGAACTAGCAAGATCAAGCAAAACTGTACCAAGGTCTTGATCACCTTTCAGTCCATAATTTTCCCTTCGTTAAAGCTTTGCTAAAGGATCATCATCTTGTAGTCATGACATCCTACAATTGAAGCTTTAGCGTTGGGCCATCATTTTAGCTCTGTTTAAGAGGTTTAAGCTTTATTTCAAGGTCTATCAATTTTGGGAATCGAGCTTATGCTCTTAAGGAATACTCACATTAAGTATACTCATCTAGATTCCCTCTTTATATCCACACCTTTTCGCATCATTAGGATTCGTATGTTGCAAGTTGCTGCATCCCATTATGGACGTTGTCCCTAATCGATAACATGGGACTCGGGAGCACTTGATTATGAGGAGACGTTCACTAACATGCTCTTCATCATCCGTTTCAACACATGGGACTGGGACGGCTTGCGAATCCATTAAAAATTACACCAACGGATGTGTGATAAGACCATCGGCTGCGTTTAGGGTGAAGTTGGCCTTCGAGAATTGTCTGCTATCATAGAACGGTTGTAGATCTGTGAAACCATACTCTCGAGCCTGTAGAGTGAAACATGCAAATGAGTTAGTTTCATAACACAACCTAATTGATTAATCACAATCCTGTCATCTGTAAAAGCTATCAGAGACCTTACATCCGTATTGATGAGAGAAGGTTCCAAAGGCCTCCTCTAGGAAGGCCAAAAAGACCACTTCCACCATCAACACCAAAGATTAAGAATAGCACTGCATACCTTAGCTTCAAGGTCTTCCACCTTGACCTGCACTTGGGTTAACGGGACCCTTGGACGGCCCATGAGTTCTTCAAAGCGGACTGCATCCTTCACAAGGCCTCTAAGTAGATGAAGCAAAAGCTCATTGAAATCCTTCTTGTAGGTCATATATTTCTTGAAACTCTGTCAAGTCCAAGTTCAGAACTATCAATACAGCCCACACGTAACTTCTCCAAAGCAGTACATTGAAATGGCTGGAATCTCACCTTCTGCAATGCCTTTTGTACCCCATACTTTTGGGTGGATATGAAGGAATCCAGTAGAACTCGAATCGCCATATCAACATCATCTTCAGTGACATAATTCCTCAGATGCATCCGGGCATGTGCCTCTGACATTCGGATCATTGACTCAATATGTCTCACTGCAATGGGAACACCTTGTCCGTGCTGAAGCCATCCACAAAGGATAAAGGTTAGACATACATAGCATACACTTCATAGCCACAGCTTCAGCAATTGAAAGCTCCAAAACACCTACCATAGATTCTCGTCTTAAGTCCGCATAGACCAGTGAAACCTTGTTAAGGTCAGCATCATGTAATTTGGGAAACACATTCAACTTTGCATATGTTACATACTTTCTAAGCATTTCTTGAGGAAGAACCTGCAACAAACTTGCTCACCTCCTTAAAATGCACACTTACAGGTTGGATGGGTATCAAGAGTAGCTATGTACTTTAATCAAGGTTTGGACACCGATTTCAATAAAAGATTGCTAACATATATGTTCCAGAAGCAGATGGCATCCATACCTCTGGATCAGACGTGTCTGCGGAGAGCAATGGCTCTCCCATACTAGCATCAGGGTTGGCCTCTTCAGAACCTTTGGGTTGGGACTTGAAGTGGCTGCCGACCACAAACCTTGCCAGCAATTCATCCCGAACAGGGTCCACCACGTCCTGGGAAATCAAGGCAGGAAGAGTACATGAGTAAAGAGTGCTTGCAACTGTTAGTCAAGTTCCTTGGCAAACCAGAAAGATATGTAACCCCCTAGCCATCAAAAGATGGAGAAACAGGAAGACGTCACTTCAAGTGATCCCAAAAGAGCAGTATGTTCTTTGCTCACTGAAAATAGTAGCATCTTCTTTTAAATCAAATCATTCAATTGATTTACATTACATCAGACTCTGCATAAGAAACACCTCAGTAGTGAAAGCAATTTTTTGTGTGTTGTTGAATGCTTTGTCAGCTGATGGCCTCCTGTATCCGCCTCTTTCTTCCACTGGCATCCTTCGCACCCATCTCCAGCGAATGGCTGTTCTAAATACAGGCGCAGCAGTCGTATGGACCCCTGAAAGACGTGTTTCACAACAACTATCTTCTGCAATCATTCAACCCTAACGCAAGTGGCAGGAGGTCCTAGATTTTCTCACGTAAGGCGACACAGCCCACGGCTCCTCCAGCCCCTGCTACCCCCAAACCTTGGCTTGTTTGGTTTTTATAGACGGGTTGACAGACATGCACCCACATCCACCTCATGATCATGTGCAATACCATTATAGTGGGACAACTGTGGATGTTGACACATCACCTTCGCAGCAAGATGCATTACATAGGGACTTATTGCATGAGGATGTATTGCATGGTCATGTCCAGCAGAATGTGAAGGCAGAAGAGTCAGATGTACATGCCTTGCAGAATCTTGTGATGATGTCCATGTTGATGATGATGTCTTATGCTCTTCGATCACCATCATAACTTTCTGCCCCTTATCGGGGCAGTGCAGACCTATGAGAGGCACCAATCTAGATCTGGTACCATGTTTTCTACCTCTTTACCATGCTCTCGTCTCATGGAACGTGCAGGACCTTGGTAGCGTCTTTCAAGAACCAATTTCACCCAGGAGTTATACAGATAGTCCCACGGATATTTTGCTTGTGCGGGAACATAAGCTTGATGCCAGCCAGTGCACTACATCTGGCAAGCTTTTACCTGGGCACACTTTTGGTCTAATACAGATGGAACTAAAGGTGGAGTATGTACTTCAATGGCAGCTGCAACTATTTGATTGGTCATGGAGTTATTATCCCTGCCAGAGCACAATGGATTATGCTTATGTAGGGTGAATTGAAAATTGGTGTGCTGAATGTGTATGCTCCTAACCTCAGAGAAGACAGAATTCTTTTTTGGAATGCCATCCTGGACTCTACCTCAGGCATACCATTGGATCATTGGAGGTGACTTCTGTCAGAATATGCAGCAGAAATGATAACAAGAACATAAAACTCCAAGAGCAAGTGCACAGCAGGAAAAAGCAGAACTGGGAGAGAGAGAGAGAGAGAGAGAGAGAGAAGCGTGTACCGCTGGAGCATAGCCTGAGGTAGAGACTTCATGAAGAGGTCCACCGCAATGTCCTCCGTCGAACAATAAAGAAGCAACATATCACCAGCCAAGATCTACTCACGAACAAAATGATATTGTATCTCTATGTGCTTGGGCCGGGCATGGAAGACCGGGTTCCGAGCAATAGCGATACAGCTCTGGTTATCACACTGTGCTTGGGCCGGGCATGGAAGACCGGGTTCCGAGCAATAACGATACAGCTCTGGTTATCACAGTGGATGACAGTGGGCTCTTTCTGTGGAAACCCCATCTCGCCAAGCAACCTCCCGCAGCCACAACCTCGCAAGCAGCACCACAAGCAGCCTAGTACTCCGCCTTTGTACTCCGCCTTTGTCAACGACAAGGCAATATGTGCTTGGGCCGGGCATGGAAGACCGGGTTCCGAGCAATAGCGCTACAGCTCTGGTTATCACACTGGATGACAATGGGCTCCTTCTGTGGAAACCCCATCTCGCCAAGCAAAATGATATTGTATCTCTATGTGCTTGGGCCGGGCATGGAAGACCGGGTTCCGAGCAATAGCGATACAGCTCTGGTTATCACACTGGATGACAGTGGGCTCCTTCTGTGGAAACCCCATCTCGCCAAGCAACCTCCCGCAGCCACAACCTCGCAAGCAGTGTTTAAGACCATACAAGGCCTTCCGTAACCTGTAAACCATCCCCTTTGATCCTGGAACCTCAAGCCTGGAGGCTACTCAACATACACCTCCTCCTGCAGGTCACCATTAAGGAACGCAGATTTAACATCCATCTGATATACGGGCCACCACTGAGAAGAAGCAAGGGCAAGAACGGTCTGAATCGTGGTCATCCTCGCTGTCGGTGCAAAGGTATCCTCATAGTCGATGCCAGGACACTGAGCATAACCCTTAGCCACAAGTCTGGCTTTGTGTTTGTCCACCGACCCATCTGACGTATACTTGGTCTTAAAGACCCAATTGACACCAATGACAGACCGTTTCGACGAACTCGGTACCAACTCCCAAGTGTTATTCTTCTCAATGGCATCCAATTCCACTTGCATGGCTTTCCTCCAAGTATCCTGTGCAAGAGCTTCCTTGACGGAAGTGGGCTCTTTGTCTCGCATGATACGAGACATCAAAGCATAGTTTACCTGTAAAAGCTCCGTTGAATGACTTATATCTCTATGCGATCTTTGTTAGAAGTCATCTCCTGTCTAGTTTTATACACCAGGGCCTTTGTTGTGGGTGTGCCCGCCCTTATGAGGTGTTTTCCCATTTTTCCCCACACTCCGTATTTTTCCCCCATTTTTTCCCATTTTTCTGAGGCTTGGGAGGGCTGCCACGTGATGCCAGGAGCACTCTGAAGCTGGCCGACTGGATCTACATCAGTCGTGGGCTGTCAGAGTGCTGGCCGACTTGTTCTGACTAGGCGGAGGCATCTGTAGCTGGCCGACTGCTATTTTCAGCAGTCGTGGACATTTTTCTCAGTCGTGGGCTTTCCTGATGCTGGCCGACTGCCCTCTAGGGAAGTATATATAGGTCCTTAGCCCCCATACCTCATTTGTATCATATTCGGGATCTTCTTGTGTATATCAGAGCCGAGTTACACGCCTACATCTCTCTCTTTTTGTGCTGTTTTTTCTGCCTGCGTTTTTGCTCGTGTTCCCAGATTTGGTCATCATCTCCGCTGCATATTCTGACATGGTATCAGAGCCTAGGCTCTAGATAGGTCTTGGGATTTGTGTGAGCAAGAGGGGGCTGTTTTGTGGTTGATTGGTGGACTGTTTTGGACTGTTCGGGAAGAGGAGAAGCAAGAGGAAGGCGGGCTGATTTGCTGGACAGCCACTTGCAGGTATCAGTTCTTCTTTGTTCCCACCCACCCACCCTTTTCAGAGTACATCCCCGCTATGGCAGATCTGTTTGAGATGGCCGAGAGACATGTGAAGATCCCGACACTCCCCACGTTTCCGATGGACCGTCAGTTGGATGGGAGCAACTACGGCATATGGAAGGTGATGATGGAATCCGTTCTGGAGTCCTACGATCTCGCCGATTTCGTCGTTGTTGGTGTTCCACGGCCGGAAGTAGAGGAAGGGGAGTTACCGTCAACCCGAAAGGACCGGGAGGCCCAGACGCAGATGTGGGATCGTGTCAACGCCAGGGTCCATTCGTTTATTTTCCTCAACTGCACACCGCAGGTAATCAATCATATAAAGCATATGACGCTGGCCAGAGGTATATGGCAGCATTTGGCCTCACTTTACAACAGGGTATCGCCCATGAAGAGGATTTCCTTGGAAGTACAGATGCGGGTTATGAGCCCTGCAAAGTCGTCGACGATGCGGGAGCATATTAACAAGCTGCAGGCTCTTCAGCAGGAAGTTCTTCAGGCTGGGAAGGAGATATCGTCAGAGGACATGGCCATCACGTTGCTGTCACATTTGCCCTCTTCGTACTCAGCATTTTACTCTTCTTTGATTACCAGTGGCAGGCTCAGCACCATCACGTGGGAGGAGCTTGTGCCCATGGTCTTGGACCAGGAGGAACGATTCACGAACCCTCCTCAGGGTGGAGGTTCGGGGGCCTTTACTGGCCAACGGTCGAAAGGCCGTAACTCGAGCAAGGGGAAGGCTTCATCGGAGAAGTCTTCTGAGAAGATGTCCGACGCTGACCGCGAGAAACTAAAGGCAGAGAGGACCTGTAATGATTGTGGCGAGAAAGGCCACTGTCAGAGTGCTGGCCGACTTGTTCTGACTAGGCGGAGGCATCTGTAGCTGGCCGACTGCTATTTTCAACAGTCGTGGACATTTTTCTCAGTCGTGGGCTTTCCTGATGCTGGCCGACTGCCCTCTAGGGGAGTATATATAGGTCCTTAGCCCCCATACCTCATTTGTATCATATTCGGGATCTTCTTGTGTATATCAGAGCAGAGTTACACGCCTACATCTCTCTCTTTTTGTGCTGTTTTTTCTGCCTGCGTTTTTGCTCTTGTGTTCCCAGATTTGGTCATCATCTCCGCTGCATATTCTGACAATCTTCGAGGTCCATCCTCTGTGGTCCATTCGGAGGGAAGCTCCGTGACACCTAACTCCCGAAGGGTGTCCACCAGCCACCTGGGTACTCGAACAAAACACGGAGCCTCCTGCTGCGGAGGCTCATCTCCAACTGCTGGCTCAACCTCCTCAACTGACTGAGGTTGTCCAACTGGAACAATCAACTGGGAATCATAATCAGAATCTTCTGGGTCTCCAAGAAGTGGCGGCTCATCAACAGTGGCAATCGGAACATGCTCATCAAAAACCACATCCCTGCTGACAACAACCTCGTTCCTCTCTGGATCATACAACTTGTATCCCTTGGAAAGAGAGTTATATCCCACAAAGACAAGCTTTTGGGACTTTCAATCAAGCTTCCCTCTCTGCTTCTTCGGAATGTGAACATATGCATCGCTCCCAAGCACATGAAAATGGGAGATATCACGTTTCTGCCAAAATATGCCTCAAAGGGAGTCATGTTCGGTACTCAAGTCGTCGGAGATTGGTTGAGGATATGGACAACCGTAGCCACAGCCTCTCTCCAAAGTGGACGAGAAAGATGACGATGCTCCAGCATCGTCCTTGCCATCTCCACCACAATCCTGTTCTTTCATTCAACTACTCCGTTCTTTGACGGCGAACCTATATTTGCTAGCTCCCTCTTGATGCCATGTTCTGCACAAAATCTCACAAAAGCATTGAAAGAAAATTCACCGCCTTTGTCAGCCCGAAGAGTCTTTACCTACAAGCTAGACTCTTTCTCCACCATTACATGCCACTCCTTGAACCGAGCAAAAGCTTGGTCCTTCTGTGAAAGGAAATAAACCCATGTGAATCTCGAACAATCATCAAGCAGCATGAAGTACAAAGAACCTCCCAAGGATGTTGTCTGCATAGGTCCACACAAGTCAGTGTGTACCAACTCCAAAGGTTTCGAAGCCCGCCTGGAAGCGTGCTTCGGAAAAGATTCCCTGTGCTACTTACCATGAATGCAAGAACTACATCGTTCTTGCCTGCTACCAACATCTGGCAAGCCAACCACCATCTAAAGATGAGAGTCGACACCAAATTGGTGTCCCAATTACCCACTAAAGGGTCCCCCCTACAAGCAAGAGAATTCGATTGTATTACTTTAGAGAACTTTGTACAATTATGTGAATGATGATTGTGGACTACCAAACGCAAGGACGAGGAAGACCGAATGCAAGCTGAAATATATGCCGACCCAATAGCACTATAGAAGACTCTATGAAGCCACTTATGCAAATCCAGAACTGCTAAGGTATGCACATATGCTGGCTGAAGATAAGAGGATCTTCCATGCTGACTTGGACTGAAGCACGTAGTGCTTGAGATTGATTTGTATGCTCCAAGAACCCTAGGGATCTTAAGCACACATGTTCTCTTGATTGACTTGCTAAATACATGTGGAATGTGATGATTTATGCAAGGGATCTACTGCTTATATTGTACCACATGTTGCTGATTGGCTGAGTTTTACTGCTGTCGGCCAGGAGAAAAATTCCCATGACTTGATAAATAAGCATTTAATGCTGTTATTTGCTACTTCTATTTCACACATGTGATGCTCTTTATCATGGGTGTTAATTACGTGTAATATTTCATTGAATGCTGAGCCAATGTGTCACATAGCACCACAGTGCAGGGTGCATGTGACATTCCCTCCTTAGCTTGGCGACAAGCTCATGGCTTCCAAGTAGTCCAATAATATCTGTGGGTACTCCTGGAAGAACTCTTCATCTAGCCATACGGCTTCATGAGTGCCTTGGTCACGTAGAATTGTCTTTGTCTGTGATTAGAACCATGCTTCTATCTATGGAGAAGAATCTGCTCAGGCTCGATGACTTCAAGCTTCATCAACCATCTCAAGTTGTTGCTCATCTGAGACCACCAGCAAAGCTGGTCCAACATAGGGCTTCAACAAAGAAACATAGAAGACGTTGTGCATAGTCCAATTGTCTAGTAGCTTGAGCTTCATGGAGACATCACTGATCTTTCTGATAATCGAAAAAGAGCCAAAGCTTCGAAATGAGAGCTTGGGACAACATTGAGCTGGCCCACTTGCTTTAATCTCTACTTCATGGTCCGAAGGTACACCCAATCCCCTTCTTTGTAGTTGACATTTCGTGTAGACTTGTTGACTTGCCTAGTGTATGCTTCCTAAGATTTGACGAGGCACTCCTTTATTGACTGAATGATTTTTGAAAAATGTTCCTGTGGTCTTGTTGGCCTCCAAGGAAGGCAACACCATCCTCATAAGTGACGAGAAACAGCAACCAAATCTACCTCATAAGGAGTCCTACTAGATGAGTGAGTATCGTTTAGGATTGCTTGTACCAAAGGAAGATAATGCTCCCACTTTCATTGCTGATCATGGCAATGCGAATTGAGAACATCAAATGCCAACTAATTGTATATTTGGCAAGGGTGCGGGCGGCAAGACAAAGGTAGCAGAGATGCAATGCGAGTCGCGATCAATAGGAGACAGAGAGATTTTTGCTGAGACACCGAGGTCCTTGCCCCACTTGGGTGGCTGGGCAAATCGAGACCAACAGCACCACCCAACCTGGTGAACTTCGCACACTCACGCCGCCCATCCCAACAGGCACAAAGGTGGCCAAGTAACTCTGTGTGGCAACCGTACTGATAGGTGTCGGCTCTGTGCGCAACAACGATGAGGTCTAGGCACAGCGGCAAATCTAGAGCATGACGCGAACACCACAAGGGAACCCATCAACTGGATGTTGACGAGAGGCTAGGGCGCAGGGGTGCAAACTCTCATACCAATTGTTGATGAGCAGGATTGGGTCATGGTAGAGACACAAAAACAATGACCCAAAAAAAACAAGTCTATACTAAATCACGATTAAAAATTAAATCTATCAACTATGAATGGATTTTCCATGGTTTCCTTATGAGGATGGGAAGGTCTTTGGAATGAGGTTACCCAATGCCAATGTGTAGTCCCTTATTACAAAGGTAGAGATATGCATTTCAAATGATTAATACTTTCCAATTTCAAAAAGCTTAACATGATATTAAACTTCCTAGTTCACACATTTATAGAAAACTCCTTTTGCATTGATTTTACATTTATACAAAACTCCTTTTACATTGATTTTTCCAACAAGTTGGAGATATCCACCAATAATGCCCTCCTTGGCCTTTTCCTCGGGTGTTTTTTTAGGCTTGTATTCCCTATCTTTCTTGCCTCCTAAGCTGCTCTGGGAATCTTTCATTGTATCCTTGCTATTCTAAGCTCTCTTCCCCGACCGGGATGATTACTATTGGGTGGTGGATGATTGTTGCTTGGGTTTGGAGCTAGGCTGGATGTACTTGGGCTTATGTCCCTTCAACACCATTTCCTAATTCTGAGCCAGAGTAAGAGTCCTTTCATATGGCTGTGGCTCAAAATTACGCACGGTGAACATAATGTTCATATCCAACCCCCTAATGAACTGTTTCAATTTATCCTCCTCGAATATCCCTAACTAATGTGCCGACATGATAACTCTGTTGGAGTATGTCAGTACTAGAGACCCATTTTGGGAGTCTATAAAACTCATCCTCAAGGTTGGTCAAGTATTGGAGAGGAAGAAATCGTTTTTGAGATTGGACACGAAGGTATCACATACATACCGAGGAGCCCCTGTGGTCATGTCTACATGTAGACTGGACGGATGTTGCCACCACGTAATTGCTTCGCCTAAGAGGTGAGGTGCTGCCATGGCAACGTGAGGAGCAGGAGGGCAAAAATCCATTTCCAATAGTTGCCTTCTATTCCATTCAACCTGGATGGTGGATGAGAGATGTAATGTTCAGGTGATCACACCTGGCTCTATGACCCGTCCAATGAGAGTAGTGGATCGCTCTCAGAAGCGTTGGTACACTAACCCTTCCCCGGTGATGGATACTCAAGCTTCGTGGTGCCTATTGCTGTATGGTGGACACCTTATCAAATATTTACATTGGGACCCTAGTGAGCGGGAATGGACTGATGTGACTAAGTCAGCTTCACTGTACGTAACGCCACATTGCTCGTGCTTGGACAGACCCAGAGTGTTTCCACTCTTAGGTCTCACTGCTGGGACTTTGGCACTTGTACAGGAGGAGCCAAATATCCTACTTCTAGCTGTTTTTACACAGTGGGTTGCCCACCAACCAGTGGAAATCTACTTTTGGCATGGACCCCTCTTGTCCTAGATGCCCAGCTCCATCTGAGACTATCATTGCTTGTGGGAGTGCACAGGAACACAGTGGATCACGGTATCTATAGCCCCAACTCTTGGAAAATTGAGTTGAATGATCCTATCTATATTACTTGGAATGCTATTGCATGGTTGACGCAGTCTGGCCCACAGCTTCTTTTTGAGCATAGGGGAGAAGATCAAGTTATACTTGTCCATAGGGGCATAGCGCAGAGATGTTTGCTTCAAGATTTCCCCAAATTCAACTGAGTATTGATACCACCTAGGAGATTATTGCTAGCATCAAGGCGTGGCATATCTGGAGACCATATGCCTAGAGGCCTTCAAGGGTATTCATGTTTATGACAGCCAGTGTATTTGCAGTATATGGAGTTACATCGTTCACTCTTTTGGTCACCTGAGCCCGCATATAGGGATCTTCTAGAGCCCCGCAAACAAAATGCAAGAGATTGATGAGAGGAACCATGGTATTTTCTTCTCCACTCCTACGAGTATTTTCTTCTCCTCCACCCCTACAGGGCTTTTATTGCAACATAGTGACCCGATTAGTGAAGATCTCCCTACCTTTTGGTTTGAGATCTCCCTTTGTATGGTTTTATCTTACTTAGAAGAAGTCTCTTTCCTGGGAAGAAAAACACACCTCAGTAACATACCTTCACTACACAAAGGACATCAAATCGTGATAAAATAGGATCTGTAAGCTCCACGTTCTCAGAAAATGTCTTCGCTGAGTCATATCTGCAGACAACCAAGCAGCAATGCCAGCAAAATTTTATTACAAAAAAGATAAATCAGCTTGCATAATAACAGCCTGCTGCCTGACCTGCCACCCACAGGGTTTGCCGCTGCAATAACAGAACATCGAGCTTGTAATGATGTTACAATGCCAGCTTTTGATATACTGATACTTTGCTGCTCCATAGCTTCATGAATACTCACCCTGCAACCAACAAATATATTTTCTATCACTTGTTTACAGCATATTTTGAAGTTGAACATACCTCTATGAGTGTGTGTGTGTGTGTGTGTGTGTGTTGTGTTTGAGAGAGAGAGAGAGAGAGAGAGAGGACAAGGAGGAAATAAGCAAGGGCTAAATCAATGGACCAAAAAAGAGGATGGAGTAATAGAAGGGGATGGAGAAGGAAGGCCAGATATGAAATAAATAAATACAGATGTATAGATGTCATGCCACAAAGGATGTTGAAAAGTTGCCTTCCAATCAACTCAACTCTCATGCATTTTGAGCCAACATTACAGTATTATACTACACACACACAAATGGAATCATGCATAAAGAAGCCACTGAAGTAGACATCTTAATAAACCATCAATCATTTTTCATCACTTCTCCGGAGGTGAAGAGCAGATTCGGCCATGATGATGAAAGCTACCACTAAAGAGGGGAGACACACACATAAACAGAAACTGTCTGGGCAATGCACCATTTTAAATAGAAAGAACCAACATACACCAGCTGGCCCCAACTTGGGCTAACACTAGCACATTCTCGTGCACACGCACTTAGAAAGAGGTGGTGATGACAGTGAGACTTTGAATGTCATTGCCAAGCCAAGTGGTCTAGCAAGGCTCCAAAATAATCAAATGTGGAAATTGAAAGAAAGTACCTGTCTTGATCATTCATTTTATCGAACTCATCAATCAGACAAATTCCTCGATCGGCGAGTACAAGTGCCCCACCTTCCAAGGTCCACTCACGGGTTACTGGATCCTTGTGAACAGCTGCTGTCAATCCTACTGCTGAGGCACCTTTGCCAGTGGTGTATACTGCTCTTTGAGCAGTCTTTTCAACATACCTGATAGCATCCAAAATCTTCCAGTCAACGAGGAACAGTGACTCGAACACCAAAACAAACAGAGACATTGCATGGCAAGCTGATGATTAAAGTTCACTAAAAGCTCACTTTAGAAATTGGGACTTTGCAGTGCCAGGATCACCAAGAAGTAGAACATTGAGTCGGAAAGTAGCGAACGTGCGTGAGCCCGCTGCCCCCTGCGCCTCCCCCATCGCTGTCGCCGCCGCCTCCTCCCCCCTCTCCTTCACCCGCCTGTCCCCGCAGCCCCTCCCCTCCCCCGCTTTCATCCCGCCTGCCCCCCTCAGCCCCCCCGCCTGCGCCGCTTGCCCTCCCTCCCCCTTTTCCGCGCCGCCCTCCTCTTCCCCCCTTCGCCTTCTCTGCGCAGCCCCCCCTCGCCCTCCTTCCTCCGCCTCCCCCCCTTTTTTCCGCCTCCTTCCTTTCTTCCCCCCCTCCTCGCATCGTCGGCCTCTCAGCCCTCCGTCCCTGCTTCTCCCTTTCTCCCTGCCTCAGCCCCCCGTTCCCTTTTTTTCCTTTTCGGCGTCTTCCGCGAAGTGGAGAGGTTTTTTTCTTGGGTTCGTCTCGTCGATTCAGCCAGTACTACCTGGTCTTTTCCCCCAGGAGGACTCCATGGCAGCCTCTCCGTCAGCCCCGACCGATACAGGTCTTCGACTAGACTTCTCAGATGCAGAGCAGCAGCTTCTCGCGTCCTCCGTTTCTTCTTTGGAGGCCTCTTCCTTAGTTTGCAAGGTGGTGGGTAGCCGCCCAATGCGGAGAGAGTTACGCGACCTACTGCAGGGTAGCCTCATCGGCGAGACTGCAAGAATCATCAGCGTGGATTTTTTAGGCCGCGGCTACTACCAGGTGGAGTTCGAGTCCCCACCAGCAGCTCAGAGGGTGCTAGCGCTCGGAGCCCCATTGCCCTACGCTCCTCTCGGGCGTTCTTGGCACGATGGACCCACGGTTTCGACCCATCGTCTGATCCACTGGCAGGCGCGACTGGATTCCCCGTCACCGTCTGCTTTCCAGGTCTCCGAAGGGAGTACTTGCCCCTCTTGCCGTCCATAGGCAGGGCTTTCGGGCAAGTGGTGGAGGTGCCACAGACCGCGGCCTCAGTGGTTGCTCGGGCAGCAGGACTCCCGGCCATTCGTGTTGTGGTTCCGTCACCGGAGTCCCTCCCGAAGACGATCCTCCTCCCTTGTCTTTCTGGAGGACATCTGATACAGCGCGTGGAGTATTCGGGCCTCCCCGGCCAGTGTTTCACATGTCGGGAGATGGGCCATCTCGCACGCGCATGTCCCCGCAAGGGGGTTCATCCTTCACGCTATGCTGCCTCTGGACCCCCTGCTGCAGGAGACCCGAGAGGTGGCCATCCACCTCCGAGATCGGACATCCCTGGCTCGCCACAGCAGGCGCCACCATCGGATGAGCAGGCTCCGGCGGAGAACGCCGCGCAGACCCAGGAGGCTGGCGGCTGGCAGGAGGTTCGCCGGCGGAAACGCCCGGCCCGCAGGGACCGTCGCAGACGCCAGCAGGCTGCACAGGCTGGCGGACAGGCTGGTGGACAGGCGACTCCGGCTGGCGTACAGGCACCTACCCGCATTTATGCTCCTGTCAGGGATAGGCGGCCTGCAGGTCCCACCCCGATGGACGAGGATTCAGACTCCGTGCCCGTTGTTGAGGCCGATGGTGGAGCCTCCCACGTGGAGACCCCACTCCCGCCTCCCCCCGCGGGGGACCCCGCCCCCTCCCTGGAACAGTTTCCTGAGCATCCCCGGCCGCACTCTGCGACCCCCGGCTCCCCTCCCCCCCACCCGGAGAGCACTCTCTCCTCCCCCCCCTCTCCCCCCCCCCGCCCCCCCCCTCCCACCTCCTCCGGCGGCCCCCCCTGACACCTATCCTCTGGCAGATGCCTCTCCATCCTCCCCTCGCTCTCCCCCCTCCTCGCCGCGAGCCCCCATCCCTCCTTCGGCCTCTCCAGGATTCTTCGCCAGACCACCCACTGCCCCGGGGCAGCACAGCTGGGTAGGCCAGAGTTCAGTCCAGCAGCTGTTTCACCGACACTCCGGGCCGGTGGAGATGGCGATCCTAGCTTCGCCCGCCACAGAGTTCTCTCCAGCATCCCCTGGGGGGCCCCCGCGAGTGATGGGGCTACCAGTGGATTACAGTTTTTTCAGGTGCCTCCAGCTGGATGCTGGCCCATTCGAGACACTGGTCGCGCCCTTGCGAGTCTGCGTGGTGTGCCATCCCTCTCGTTCTCCTTCAGTGGTGAGCAGCATGGTGGCCTTCTCCTTTCCTCTCAGCGTTGCCCCAGACACAGCATGGGATTGCAACTCTGTAGAGGAAGTTCTGCGTGACCAGATACTGGAGTTTTCTCACCACTTCAGTGACTTGGGGCTCACGGACTTATTGCAGACCCGACTACACTCAGCCCGCATGAGCCTGTTTGGTATAGGAGATTGGCGGGTGGATCCGGTCCACACATCAGTTGAGGCGGTGCTACTGATTCTCCTCCATGCCGCCCCGAGGGTGCAGCCTACCTTTCGATATTTATATGCTGAGGATTGATCTCACGCCTATGCTCTGGACAGGGCGAAGGCGGAGTGGGGCTGGACACAGACACAGGTCACCCTCTTTCTGGAGAGACTCCGCACCCGGACAGACAGTGACTATTCTCCCTCCAAGCCGGCGCCCAAGACTCACAGAGTGGAGGGCAAATCATCTGGGCCGGCTGAGAGGGGTGAGCCAGTGGCGGCTGCTTCACTTGCCACAGCTCATCCATGAGGATCCTCTCATGGAACATCCAGGGTCTCGGTGGACATCGCTGCTACATTGGTCGGGGCAGACTTCGCCAGGAGATCCAGAGGGCCCTCGTTGGAGGACCCATAGATATCCTCTTCATCCAGGAGCACCACCTTTCTGCCGGGCGTACCCGCACCTGCGGGAAGATCTTGCCAGGCAGGAGTCACACCTTTGGTCCCCGGCATATGGCCCCCAGGGGAACCAGGGCGGAGTATGCATCTCAGTCAGCGAGCAGCTTCTATCCGAGGTTGTGGACTCTGGCACCCTGGTTCAGGGTCGAGCGCAGTGGATCATCCTTCGGGTTGGGGAAGACCACATTGGCTTCCTCAACTTCTACGCCCCTAACGGGGCGCCCGGGCGAGCTCAGTTCTGGAGCACCATTAGGCAGTCCCTCCCCTTGGCAGACCACTGGTGCCTAGGAGGGGATTGCAACATGCTGGAGGATGCAGAGGACAGGATGGGGGGCAGCCAGGAGACCATTCATGGGCCAGAGCTCGCTGCATGGGAGGAGCTTGTACTACAGGTGAGAGGCCAGGATCCGTGGACTCTCCCGGAGTTTGGCCGGTTTGCAGGGGAGTCTATCTTTCTCGCGCTCGGATAGACGGGCCACAGGAGTTAACCTCTCCCGCATCGATAGGTTCTACATTGATGAGTGGGCTTGTGATAGAGGTGGCACTGTGGGCATACTTGCAGGCTCCTCGTTTTCAGACCACTTTCCAGTGCTTCTCCAGATTGAGGACCCTACGAGAGGAGAGCGAGGCCAGAGTGTCCGGATTCCAGATTGTCTCATAGAGGAGCCTGAGATCGCGATCAGAGTTGAGCAGGTCTGGCAGGAGCTGCAGTTCAGGAGAGGATCGACAGCCAGTGATCTTGCCAGTGGCTTGCAGGAGATCAGTCGGATGCTCAGACTAGCTGCCTTGGACCGTCTGGAGGCCTTCAGAGAGCAGGAGAGGAGCCTTCGGAGGAGTCTAGCGTCCCTCCAGAGACTCCAGGAGAGAGATCCCCTGAGCCCTTGGATCTCAGAGCAGATGGAGACAGCTCGCACTGAGATCAGATCCATCGAGGAGAGGCGGGTGGAGTTCCGATTCCATGCTCGGGCTTCTTTTTGGACTCAGGCTGGAGACAGAGTGACTCGGGATTTCTTTGAGGCGACTGGGCCTCGCTTCAGACGAGAGGGTCTCAGGCGGCTTCGCCAGGCTGATGGCCAGGTTGTGGTGGATCCACCCAGGGTTCGGGCGATAGCCACAGATTTTTACAGGGATCTTCTCTCTGCTGAGCCAGCAGACGACAGGGTGAGAGAGGCTAGGGAGGCAGTCTGGAGCTTCACGAGACCGGTTGTGCCGGCCCATTTGCAGCACTCCCTTCTCTCCCCCTTCTCGGATACGGAACTGGAGGAGGCTCTTCAGGCATTACCTCGAGGCAAATGCCCAGGAGAGGACGGTCTCTCAGTGGCTTTCTTCCAGAGGTACTGGGGCCTCCTTCATAGGGGCTTCAGATTGGCTTTCCAGGAGATTATGGAGACGGGAGTCATGCCGGACAGCATGGCAGAGGGGTTGATTCACTTGATCCCCAAAGAGGGAGGAGACAGACTGGAGATTAGACAGTGGAGACCGATCACCTTGCTAGGCACGGCCTACAAGGTCCTAGCTAAGGCGATCAGCAGGCGGCTTCAGCCTCACCTTCCGGACATCATCCACTCCACGCAGACAGGCTTCATCCAAGATAGGAGCATTCTGGATAACATTTTCTCTTTCTGGGAGGCTACGGCTTTGGCTAGATTTCGGCAGGAGGATCTGGCGGTGCTCCTTCTCGACTTCGAGAAGGCATATGATCGGGTGGACTGGGCCTTCCTGGAAGGCACTATGGAGAGGATGGGCTTCCCCCCTCAGTGGATCCGTGGGGTCTCTGCACTCTACACTTCGGCTCATAGCCAGGTGCTGATACAGGGCGTGTGCGGAGAGAGATTCCAGCTATCGCGCTCGGTGCGACAGGGGTGTCCCTTGGCGCCCTTTCTTTTTCTTTTTGTGGCGGAGGCCATGAGCACCTTCTTGACGGCACAGGATACAGGTTTGAGGGGCCTCCAGCTTCCCATCCGCACCTCGGAGGAGCTCCTAGACTCGGAGTTTGCGGATGACACTGCTGTCTATCTTCAGGGAGGTGAGGAGAACCTCCGCCGTTTCGCCTCAGCCATGGACAGGTTTTGCAGAGCTTCGGGCGCTTTGATCAACTGGCACAAGTCGTGTGGGCTGTGGGTCAGTTCTATGCCCCCCCCGACTTGGAGGCCAGTTGATGGTTTTCAGTGGCTGCCCCCCGGCACTTCAGTGCGTTATTTGGGATGCTATGTGGGCATTGATATATCTCCGGAGTAGCAGATAGCCCCCCTTCTTCTGAGCATTCGGAAGAAGCTTCTGTATTGGAGTATCGCTCGTTTATCTCTGGCTGGCCGAGTAGTTGTGGCCAACCAGGTCCTGCTCGCTACCATGTGGTACATCACTTCTTGCTGGGCCTTTTCTCGGGCGTGCATTGGCCAGGTGCAGAGGCTCATCAGGAACTTTCTTTGGTCCGGAGGCGACGGGCGACCCGCCAGGGCCAAGGTGGCATGGGCTGTGATCACTCAGCCGAGGGAGAGAGGCGGCCTGGGCATTGTAGATCCTATTTGCCAAAGCCGAGCTTTGCTTGGCAAGTTGGTAGTTCGTGGTCTCCTACCACGCGATGAGCCGTGGAAGGAGTTACTTGTTTCCAGGATGCTCAGCCGCACTCCTTCTCTTAGCGGCCCCTGGACCCCCAGCATCAGGTGGATCTTTACGGAGCAGCGATCCAGAGGAGTGGGCCTCGGCTTCGAGGAGCGTTTTGCAGCCAGCCTTCTGAGGGCCTGGGCGCATCTGAGGCCGTCCCTCTTCCAGACTCCCCCGGGCACCGATGAGGAGCGCCTGAGGCAGCCATTGATCTGGAACCCCTTGATTCGACTTCCCAGTGGCCATATGGTTGGCTCGCGATCTCACGTGTCGTGGGGCCCGTTGAGCTCCGGCCCGGCCCAGTCCCTAGATGACTGGATATCCTTTCAGGAGCTGCCTCCAGAGGCTCAGGAGAGGAGGCTCAGTGGGATGAGGGGCAGAGAGTTGATGAGACAGGACATTGAGGCGGCCATCCCCCGGGAGTGGCGGACCCCAGTACAGGACCCTCCACCTCCACAGTGGATGGGTGTCTTTACTCGGCATGAGATCCTTCTAGCGGTCTGCGGCACAGCGGAGAGAGTCACCCCACTCACTTTCGAGGTGGGAGAGGGTGGCCAGCTTCAGAGGACACGACTAGATTTGGATGGGCTCCAAGGTTGCATTCTTCAGAGGGTACGGGTGGTCGGCTTCCATCAGAGGCAGTGGCATGTAGACCCCTCACCGGCCTCGATAGGGGAGGACTGTTCTTGGAGATTATGGGCTTGGGACAGCAGGCCTCTTATTCGCCTTCAGTGGGACCCAGGTGAGTGGTTATGGCGAGATCCCTACTCGGCCCCTACCAGCCCTGCCATCCCCTTTTTTCAGTACACAGCGAGGCTGGGGCGGCGGATTCAGAGACACAGGATAGCGAGCACCCCGGCAGCGGCCGAGCATTGGCGGCGACAGGGGCTCTCCCCCGCCTTTCTTAGGGACTTCTGGCAACGCCTTTGGGCCAGTTTCCGGCCCCGGAAGGTGACGCTATTTCTCTGGCTCACAGCGCATAGAGGATTGGCTGTGGGGGCTTGGCTAGCTTTTGGCAGACACCCAGCGTCCTGCCCTCGGTGCGGCCATGCACAGGAGACACAGCGGCACTGCTTATGGGATTGCCCACAGGCACAGCAGGTCTGGCAGCGCGCTCTCAGGATGGTTTTTGCAGGCTCACCAGGTGAGATGCTGGTGACGTGGGGTGCGGTGGCTTGGGCCACGAACAGCGGCCCTGCACTTGGATATGAGGACGTCCCTGGCAGTGTGACCATCCAGGTCTCTGACAGGGCGATGGCGGTGGTTCCGACGCCAGACTTCTCTTCGGCAGCCTCTCAGGAGGGGGTCGGGCAGAGATGGGAGATGATCAGCAGCATGACGGCTTGGCACATATGGAGAGCCCGATGCAGGGAGGCCATTGACCACCAGGCGACTCCACCGGCGGAGGTCATACAGGCCCTCTGGGTGGACATCATTCACACCTTGAGAGGACACTGGGGGAAACTCCAGGGCGACTCGGATCGCATGAGAGGGCGCCGCAAGGCTTTCCTCCGCACTTGGCAGCCTGGCCCTTTCCTCACCGCGAGGGACGAGGATGTCACTTGGCACTATAGGCCGCCAGTTTGGCTTTTCTCACCTCCCTCATGTACTACTAGGTAGCCCCCCCCAGAGAGCGGCCAGCCACGGGGGGGAGCTCAGGTGTTCATTGTGTTTTCTATCCCTCCTTGCGAGGTGAGCTTTGTAGCCATATGGCGTTTTCTCATTAACTAATAGAAGGATCGTTTCTCCAAAAAAAAAAAAAAAAAGAAGTAGAACATTGATGTCGCCTCTCAGGCGATGCTTCCCTTGAACATTCTTTTCACATAGCCAGTGCTATGGCCGTCTTTATGTCCTCATGCCCATATATTGATGGGGCAATTGATTTGATGATCTGCAAGTTTGTTCAATGTGAAGTGGTCTGAACAACGACCCTTCCTAGACTAGAAGAACCTACAAGAAAAGTAAACCGCTAGAGGAGAAGGTAATTGCGGAAAGAAAGGCTTTACCCGTGCACCAATTCTAGGATCTTTGGATAGTGCTTCAATCTCTGCTTTATCCTCCTCAGTTAACTTGTATGCAGAAAAGAGGTCCTGTTTCTTGCTTACATGGTTTGCCTCTACTACAGTAGCAAACACTGGAAACCCGTTCTTTGTGTTCAGAGCCATGTCAAAATTGTTTGTATAAATACCTGTAACCTCCTGCATTAACCAAGACATCATGCAAACACCAATCAGGCCACAAGAGCAAAGAGTCCTAGGCACTCTAGTAAGAATCTCTACCCTTAAAGCTCTTGCTTACAATTTTTCTCCCGGCCTCGCAATGTCGATAAGATCATTCAGAAGAATGACTTCCTTGTACCGTGGAAGTCTACCAGCAGGAACAATGCCTGGACTTTCTTGCAATGTGAGCTTCTGATAATTCCTGTATATTGTCTGGGACATTCACAATCAAATTCTTTGAGCCAAGATACCTCAGCCAAAACCTCACAGTGGAGTATAACATGGAAATTCACCTGCTCAATGTTGACACTGAAAGGGCCTTTGGACTGACACTCTGGGCAGGATCCAACCTTGATTTCTGAGTAGCTGTTCTGAAAGAAGGGTCCTAAAATCGTCCCCCACTTGTGGCAATCATATTTGACTTGCTGTAACTGAGGGAACACCCCTGATCGTTCAGATGCACCTGCCTGCAAATCAGACGAGTTTATCATTTCGTCCACCTTGTCATTAAAAGGTACATTGAGGTTAGACATGAGTCAGTACCTGATGTTGCGAATCTGGTCAAAGACCGGAAGATTGGTTACCCTCACATAAATCTTGTCATGAATCTTTTCATAATTAGGATGAAACCTCAAAACCACATTCAGGGCAACTTCCTCCATGACTTCGAGGACCGACTGAGGTGCATCAGCGAGCCAAATGGCTATGTTGGGATGAGTGTGGATAAATTGTTTGTAGTCCATCTCCAAGCTGCATTTGTTTGCTGCAAGGATCAAAAAGCCATACATAGTTAGCCTAGACTCCACTTCATAGGAAAAAGCAGCTTCTGTAAACTTTGTAAGTCATTCCAGGGATCTCACCTGCTACCATTTCATCAATCAGGCGTATGTATTCCGGCTGTCCAGACTCATTTTTTGGGTTCACATACGTGACCAGAAACTGCCGGAACTTGCGTGCAATAAACCTACGGACTTCATCTCTTGTAACCCATTCTCTAAGGCTACCTTGCACATTGTACATTTCATATTCACCCTCATCTTCCTCCTCTTCCTACAGAGCACATTCAACAACCTTTATGTTTAAAAGCAACTTCCAAGTCCTCAATGCAGAGCTCCTCTCTGAAACTTTGACAAAAAAACATTAAAGCTGCCTCAACTCTTCACGAATCAAAGCTGCTTAAACTAAGAAAAATGATAACCTCATAGGCCTCGTCATCTGTTTGATCAGTGACAGGAGGTTCTACTCGGGCCCTGCGTCGCGGTCTGTATTCCACTTCAGAATCATCATCTGGAAGAAAACAAAGCCTGTTCAAAAAAATAACTCCTGTACACACACGCGTGCGCACGACCACAGAAGATCACACTTTTATAACAACAATTCCTAGGCACACCTGTACATACACACGCGCGCACACACACACACACACACGCAGGCATGCGCCCACAGAAGATCACACTTTGTAACATAATTTTCCAAGGTGGAAACAATCGGTACATCAAAAGGAGCCAAATATGCATCACAAGAACCAAACCAACGAGGACACTTATGCATCACCAGAACAGAATCAGAGAGGATAACAATATTCAACCTTCATGATTGCTGTGGCTCAGATCCATGAAATGACATAGTAGCCAATGCCCGTGAAGGTGTGATGGGAGCACACATAAAGGATGGGTGATAGCAGGCCCTTTCATTGAATTAAAGTTAAAGAAGGGGAAAGAAGATGAATCACAATACCACGGTCATGCAAGATATGTGGAAGCTTGCGATTGAACATAACACTATGGACAGTCTCTCGTGCATCCAGCTCAGCCTCAGCAGCCCGGCGGTCTGCCATGATTTGGTCCAAGTCTCGGTCATCTTCCAGCTCATCATCGATATCCTGAGACTCATATCGGTCTTGACTTCCCAAGGGCTGATAATCCCTGTTTGTTAACAATGTGGAATTTAAACAAAACTTTGTACTTGCATTTGCTACAAAATGCAACCTAAAAAGAGGACTTACTGTTCCATGAAATTGTCATGATAAAGGTCCTCTCCTTCATCTTCTTCATCATCTCCAGGGTCAGTTGCAAACACTTCGGGGTCAACTTCAGCTTCATCGGAAGCAGAGTGTGCAGAGCTCCTCCTACGGGGGCTGCTGGTGGTGTGGGGGAGCCTGTCTGTGCTGAAGTTCCCCACTGAGGATGGAGATCCCGGGGTGGAGGGATGCGATGACGGGTTATCAGCATCCTGCAGGTGCAAGGTCACAAAAATGAGTTGCAAACTTCTCTGCTGCTTGTACGACATGCAAACAAGGACACACATGCCCTGAAAAAGTAAGAAGAAGATTAACTGCGCGCAGTCCTGTAAATTACGCCCGCGAGCACACCTGAGGACGAAAATGCAGGATTTTCTGCACACATACACAAGAGGAGAGCCAAGACACACAAACACATACCATAGTCAGAGAGCGTCCAAGAATCTCGTCTTCGAAGCGAAGTTAGGGTTCCTGGTGCGCCTCGGCGAGGATCTCAGCAACCTCCCAATCGGGGGTTCCAAAACCGATGTCGTGGGCACCTAGAGAGCAGCGGTGGCTGTTGGTCTGAGCCAGTTCTGTCCCTCTACCTTCAATGAAGCCAGCACAACAGGAGAAGCGAATGGCGGGAGTTTTGGCGGGAAACCAGCGTCCACGTCGGCAGGAACCTGCGCGCACACAAAAGAACATGACGAGGTGTGAAACATATCTTTGCCAATTATATGGGACCAAAATTCTCCTTTCCTATTAATTAATTAGTTAGGAAACTGGAAATCGATGGGACCTTAATGGGAAGACCTTACTGGAAAAGGATTTTTTTTGGGATCAATAATAATTATATATATTACCTCAGAAACTTCCAAAAACAAAACTAACTTGAGAACAACCAAGTAACCTATAGACTACTGAACTTTACAAAGTATTTTTTACCTCATGAAATGTACTGCTGAACTTTACAAGTCATTTTTATTCTCATTTAGGATTCTGCATAGAAAATCCCATCTCTCCTCCTCCATCAAAAAACACAACTGCTCCTAGGAGATCTGATAGCTCAACAGAATGCAGGCCTCCAGGTCTGGTTCCCACAGGATTTTCTATAAATGCAGCAAAAGTGTGATCAACTTACTTTGTTTTTCGGTGCCACCTTTGAGTTTTTCGTCCAAATTTAGGTGGTCTCCTCTTCTCATCCCAACATCTCACCTGCATCATACAATTCAACATTAGGACTTACTCCTAGTATGTTTAAAGCTCCATCACCTCGACAGGGATCAACCGATATTCTTTTGCAACTTTAGTAACAACACATGCAGCTCAGTACACCTCATTTTATTCACATTGCAAACAGACCAGCACAAACAAACACATTTATGCATTAAATATGTTTCTTGCAATCCAATGCTTACAACCTTCATAAACATAATGGCATTCCTGTTAGACCATATTTCCCACAAGACACAAGCTCTGATAAGGTTAAATATTTCCAATGGTAGCTGTCCCAGGTGTAAGTGGCAAAGGATTTTTAAAAAAATATGGAGATGCCACATGGATGAAAACGAGCGTTCTGGAGAATTCTAGTGATCTCTTTTCGTGTTTTTTTTCTTCTCTTCTCTTGCCAGTGTCTCTCTCTATCGAGGGAGTTTTTTTTTCGTGATTTTTTTTGAGTCGATTCTACTAGCCTCTTGGGCGGGTGTTCCGCTAGCCTCTTGGTCGGTGTTTCTCTCTCTTTTTTCTCTCATGCAACTTCTATCTCTGGCATGGCTTCTCTCTCTTCTTTCTCTGGGCGCTAGCGTCCATCTCGCCCGATTGTAGCTTGCTACGATGCTAGCTAAGGTTCAAACGTTAGCATTTTCAATAATTAGTGCTCGCTTTTGCGGGCACTAATTATTAAAATATTTCACTAGATGTGAATATGTCTAATGAAATAAACGTGAATATGTCTAGTGAATATTTCATTAGATGATTAGATGCGTGCCTGCTTGAAAAAAATCTTGGTTTTCCAGATAAAGGATAGGCAAAATTCTTTGGTCTTCTCTCTCTCTCTCTCTCTCTCTCTCTCTCTCTCTCTCTCTCTCTCTCTCTCTCTCTCTCTCTCTCTCTCTCCTCTCTCTCTCTCCTCTCTCTCTCTCTCTCTCTCGGGAAATCATATAATAGTGACAACTCCATGTTGCTAATAATTGATCCATCCTTCGTATGCTTCCTAACAATTTTACAGACCATACGAGTAGTTTAGCGGTATCCATTTGTATCTTCCTAGAACCACTTGTAACCTTTGAAACTGCCTCTTGCATAAGTTCTCCTATTGTTTGCAATGCTTGCCTTGATGTACCCCTTTGCACCTCATACAAGTGTTCCCCTTGATGTATCATCAATCTGGCTATATGTGGGTAAGCAGGTAGGCATACAATAGTACACAGTAGCACCACACATTCTTCTACATATAGGTTTGTTCTTGTAGTAGAAACAAGCTAGAGAGTCATATCCATCCATTGTTAAGCCAGTGAGGGAAGCTAATGTGTGAGTTTGCCACATAGTATTTGAGGTACAATCTTCTATCTTTTAACACATGCAATATATGATTAACATTTACATATTGACAAACTAATGTAAACAAGCTAGAGAGTCATATCATCCATTGTTAAGCCCAGTGAGGGAAGCTAATGTGTGAAGTTTGCCACATAGTATTTGAGGTACAATCTTCTATCTTTTAACACTTGCAATATATGATTAACATTTACATATTGACAAACTAATGTAGAACCCTATGAATAATAGGATGAGTACCTCGCGCCACCCGAGATATTGACCCCCGATAGCTTGCTTGGAAATGAGTTTGAAGACAAATGGAGAACTACATTTTATAAAGATGAGAGAAAGCGGTGCATGCTACTAGATGTCTAGAAGTGATAACAAACCCTACACAAGGAGAAGGTTTCTTTGAGTAAGAAAGCCTACGCTCTTCCCTCTGTGTTTTTGGTAGGCAACGACATATTATGGTTTTAATGTACGGTTTAATTTTGGTGTTGTGTTACACACAACTAGTGCAGGTAAATTGGGATGAGAAACCTAATTGTTTGACGGAGAATAGGTTGTACAACTTAGCATCTAGCTCATTGCCAAATGAAAAAAAAGAAATGATTTTAGAAATTTTGATTGAGGGAGATTCATATAGGTTGAAGGACTTACAAATCCCTAAAAGAAAGTAATAATTACTCCCCTTATTTTCTTGATATATACAAAGCACTGCATTTTGTATGAATAACAATTTCAATGGCAATGCAGCAATTGCAAGTTTGTTTAGGGATTAGCTAAGAAGAGAAGTCATATGGCACGAGATTGACACATAGGGTGTGGCTATCCTTGAAGAAATAACAGATAAGCACAAAATAATTTTTCCCACATACATTTCAGGAGGACCTTGCCGATCTTAAGAGATTGTATCATGGGAAACTGTTTGAAGAAATGGTGGGGTCCTAAAAAAACAAGGCGTGGTAGCTTCAAACTTTACTATCATCAAAGATACCAAGTGTGCTATGTTAGGTATGCAACATTCTAGAAAGCCTACTTACTACTTTATTGTGATCTTATATTCATAAACTAAACGGAAACAATTATATGTAGATAGATTCATAAGTGCCATGCCAAGAAATATATTGCAACTGTGCCTACCAATCATAAATGACTAGCGCGATCCACAACGTGAGAATATAATGAGAGTATAATGTATACGCAGCAATAACTTCGAGACCTTTGGAATGCAGGGATATACAATAGATTCCCATTATTCCTTGACTGTCCAAATGGTAAATATTCCCAAAAACGAGAAGGAGATGTATACTCGGGCTTGTAAATCAAAGCAATCAAAGATGGTATATACTATACAATTAGATATTTTAGTTTCTCTTATAATAGTGTTTCTTATATCTTTTTGAACCATGATTTTTATTGTGAAGACTAGAATTCTACGTGACCAATCGCATGTTTAAGACAAAGGGCAAAGGTCTTACGAAAGATGAAGGGGAAAAAGTGCCCAAGAAGGATGCCAAGAAGGAAGAGAAAAAAGCAAAGGCTCAAGGGGAAGAAGATGACTTTGATGCCTCTGCATCGGAGTATAATGAAAGCGATTTTGAGGATAGTGCAAGATCGAGGCAACCCCAAAAGTTAATGAAGTGGGTCATGCAGCAACACAAGCAGGGCACTCTAACTTGTGATTCATTAGTTATATTATTAAATAGTTCAGATATTAATGTACATGATTTAGATATACATCTCGAGATACTTGGCAAGATGTGAGGGGTTTGATTATTACAGGGTTGGAATACGCTCACATCTTGCAAGATCTGGGTTGCAATATTACAAGGTTGGAATACGCTCACATCTTGCAAGATCTGGACTTATATCTTTTCAGATTTGTGAGACCATCGTAGATGACAAACGGCTCTCCTATTGTCATTGGCATTATGTATCAAAGTGAAAATCATTATAACACAAACCAAGCAATGTGGCTTCTTTGGACACCTTGGTGAATGTGTGGTGTACAATGCAAATTGGATCATACTCTTGTGTAGACATATACCCTCGTGGCCTGCTACCTTCACAAGCATAGTTGGAATATAACCATGCAGTCATACAAAGGAATAAAGACTTGACATTTTCTGTATTGTGTGGATGAATAAGGTAGTGTTAAGTTTGTAGACTCAAAGGATTTGTACACAAAACATGAGTTAAGTGTACTGTGTTGAGAAATGAGAAGGATATATATAGAGAGAGGGAGGATAGAGAAAGTGAGCAGAGAGAGAGAGAGAGAGAGAGAGAGAGAGAGAGAGAGAGAGAGAGAGAGAGAGAGAGAGAGGGGGGGGGAGGGTATAGAGTGAGCAAAGAGAGAGAGAGAGAGAGAGAGAGAGAGAGAGAGAGAGAGAGAGGGGGGGGAGGGTATAGAGTGAGCAAAGAGAGAGAGAGAGAGAGAGAGAGAGAGAGAGAGAGAGGAGGCTATAGAGAGTGAGCGAAGGGAGAGAGAGAGAGAGAGTAGAATATATATAGAGAGAGAAGAGGATAAGAGCAAAGAGAGGATATATATATATATATATATATATATATATATATATATAGAGAGAGAGAGAGAGAGAGAGAGAGAGAGAGAGAGAGAGAGAGAGAGAGAGAGAGAGAGAGAGGGATGGTAGATAGAGAGAGTGAGCAAAGAGAAAGATATAGGAGAGAGAAAAAGGAGAGATAGGGGAGAGTGAGACAAGGGAGAGAGAGAGAAGCAATGGAAAGATGTGAGATGGTTGGAGAGAGGAGAGGAGAGGAAGGAAGATGGTAATAGATAGAGAGAGAAAGGGAGGAGCAAGGTTGGTGGTGGAGGGGGCTGGGTTGGGGCTAGGAGGTGGTGGAAATAGTTAGAGAGAGAGTGTTCAAGTAGAGAGAGAGAGGGTAGCCAAGAAAATCTCCCTCCATCGAGCTCCCTCGGTGACCATCGCCCAACACTATTCGACATAAGGGCTCACGTATCGGAACTTCATCACTTGTCCAGGCATCCTTTGCCCCATTGCGCTTACTTTACAAATCTTTACACTGACATCTACACCAAGGGTAACCCTCATAGTAGTTTTTTGACCCTAGCTTAGTGTAATAATGTCTGTTGCATTTTTGGAACTTTATCTCAATGTGTAATTTTGATTATGATAAGTTTTTGGACCATCGTAAGTGGTTACATAACTTAACCTACACACTCCAACCAGGGTGTATTGCCCGATAAACCCAAGAGTTTTGGAGGATAATCTTGGTAGAACCCGAGAGTCAACCACACTTGTCTACAAAAATGTACTATGTATACCCCTTGTGTAGGCAAATATAAGAATACCTGGTGCTTGGATTGGTAAGGTGCAATCGTGTACTTGATCCACCACTTGTGGTGGAGCCTCTTTGTGGCACTGAAAGCAAGTCTCTAATCCGGAGCTATCAAGAGTAGAGGGTCTTGATCTTTTGGGTTTAGAATGTTTAGATCTCTAGAGGGCATGGACTTGAGATGGCTACATGGATAGAGAAATGAAATGAAATGAAATGATATATTAACATCTCTAAGAGGCCATAATGGCCTAGACCAAAACTGAGAGTACATCTAAAGTTGGTGTCTCATCAAAGAGAACAAGACTTAAAAGTACAATAAACTGATTGTCCTACAATTATAAGAACAGAACTGCAAGACTCCGAGATGATACTGAGTAGAAAATACTGGAAAATGTATATCAGGTAGATCCATGTATGCTGATCAGTTGAAGTGTTGCCCTCTCCTTAGATCAGTTGAAGTGTTGCCCTCTCCTTAGATCAAGTATCTCCGCCATTGGGCTGTAAAAATGGAGAGGTCGTAGAAGATGGTTGGGATGCCGTGGTCGGGATCAAGGTGGGCGTGGCCGACGAGCACGACATAAGATAACTGCTCAATCAGTGGTGACTCCCTGGGAACGTGGTCGGTGCTCTGATGGCCCAATGGAGGAGGTATCAGGAGGTGTGTGGGCTGGGTTGCTGGTGCTGGTGCCAAGAAATCTGTCAGGGTCCTCTGTCTAGGTACATCATGGCTCAGCCTCCTGTCTGCCGAAGAGGGTCTCTCTATGTCTCCTGAGCTCAAGTAGAAACAATCCGAGGCATCTCTGATCCTCAAGCTCCATGACCCATGCATAACGGCCCAAAACCCTCTCGGAAGAGGCAGTGATATCTTCCTCGGAATCTCATAATAGACTGTACATCGGCAAATGTAGTGTTCCTCTGTCTCTACCTCCTGGTAGCATAGCTGACAAATGCAGTCATCCACGATATGATGCACATATCGCCCTGTCTCAATCCACAGTTGGTGTGATGAGGTCCGGATCTGTCCAATGGCACAACGTATCCCATGTGATAGGTGTACATCCATGTATGCCGGGCGGGTGATAAAATTATCCGGTGAGAGGTGTAGAAAATGGCTCTTGTTGTAATGAGTCATTTTAGTGCCCAAGGGCTCACGGGGGCTAGTCCATGTCCTCTCTGTGTCCACTCTGATGATATCCATCCTGATCACGTGGTTTTGCTCTGAGCGGGTGAGATCCATGGACAATCCAAACTGTACTGAAAGGGTGGTAGTGCCTCTATCCGCAAACCATGTAGGTCAAACCATGATCTCATCTGAGCGTACCAACAATGAGTATCTCCATCCTCTGCCAACTGTATGGATGAGGTCAATGCCAAACGGGAGTACCTGAGGGAGCTCCCATAGCCACTGTAAAAAGGTAACTGCCTGGAATAGGGCCTCGGTTACTACTGGTGGGGCACCCAGCTCAGCCCGAACAATCTCATGTGGTACTGATGATTTGCTCCAAATCATGCGGGCAATCATCATAATCAGTGGTCTCTCCATTTGCCTCCATCCCTTCATCTGTCCCTCTCTCTGAGATTTGTGATGTATACTGGGCCCCCAAATTGGAGCTCCATACAGGAGGGTCAGTGTGACAAGCGTATCAAATAGCCACAATTTGGTGCGTGGCTCCTGAAACTGTATGTGTGCACAGTGCCTCTCAAGTGCCCCCAAGGCTGCATGCCCTCGAGCTAATCTAGCTGCTGTTGCTGCCTCCTTCAGGAGAAATGCGGTCCTGTGAAAGTAACTCCCAAGTAGACATATGACCTGACGTACTCTACCGGCTCCCCTCGGAAAGTGAACTGAGGCTCTGATCTCGTCACCCATGCCTGTGTGGTGTTAAACACCATAACCGTGGTTTTCCCAAGGTTCACTGTCAGATCTCTATCCGCACAGAAAGCTTGTAATGCATCCAGGTGTCTCTGTAGTCCTCCCGGAGAGTCCGATATTAGAACAATATCATCAGCATATAACAAGATGGGTATCAACACCCCTGCTAGAGCAGGCATGTCCTTGGGCCTCCCAATCTGTCTACATAATCAGAGACTACATCAATGTACAGTCCAAAGAGGGTGGGCGATAGCGGGCATCCCTGCTTCACCCCTATCGTGCTGGTCACCCTATCAGATAGTCCGCCTGGCACTCGGACTCTGCCTGTCACACAGACTCATACAAAGCATATATGCCCCACTGCATATCCTCGGGTACCTCAATGTCATGCAATCTATGCATAAGCTTGGCACGTGGTACGGTATCGAAGGCTTTGCGGAAGTCCACAAAGCAGCAGTATATCCTTCTCTTCTATGCCTTGCCCTCTTTAATAAGTGCCCGAAGTGTCAGTATGTGATCCAAGGTAGTAAATCCTCTCCTGAAGCTAGCCTGTCCATGTGCTCGATGACCATGCCTCTCTGCCCATCGGCTCAGCTCCGACTCCAATATAGAACCATATAATTTGGCCAAGTAACGACCAATCATGATCGTCGTGTAGTTGCCTGGTACCATGGGGTCCCCACTCTTAAAGAGTGGTACAATGATATGCTCTGTCCAGCTTATCAGGAAACCCTCACAAATGGCACAATTAAACACATGTACAATGAGCGGAGCCAAAGTGTCTCGTGCATATGAGAAGTGCTCTCCCAACTAGCCCATCATGATCCTGTGCCTTTCCATTATGTAACCTGTCTATCGCATCTAGCACCATCCGCATAGTAAAAAAGGTGCTGCTAGGCGGTCTAGCTCCCACCAGTGGAGGGGGGTGGGGGACTATCCTGGTGCATCATATAGCTCTCTAGCATAAGTATGCCATGCCCTCCCAACTATCTCACGTGTAAACTGATATCTCAAGTACCTAGGTAGATGAGTGGCTGGCCCATCTCTCGGGGATCTACCTACTAGTGTGAAACTCAGGTATGCATGATCGGCTGCTATGCCAATGGGCCTACTGGAAATCATGAAACCCTGCACATTAGGTATCAATGAAGGAGATCCCACATCAAGTAGTCCACTGTGCTCGCTCCCCTTTAGAGTTCCAGTGTGTGAGAGCATTTGATCCTTGCCATCTCAATAAGCCATTGTATATGACCAACCCATGTGCACTCCCGAGTGTGAGAAAATGCCTGCCATAATCTGTAATCTCCCCCTCATCCTGTGCTGATCTCTACAACCGTACATCCTCTGCCGTGATCTCGCGGTACATAGCCTCTTGAGTATCATACAACTCTGTCTGCTCTGTGCCTGTACGTGCATTAAAGTCTCCCAATAGTAATATGTCTCCCATGCTGGCAAACCGCATGATATCATCATATAGTGGTATATAGGGCGACTCTCCTGATGGTGCAAACCTGATGGGTTGGGGGAAAGTAGCATACGCCAGCCCCTCTCTGCATATTCGGACCCACATGTACCTCGCATCTGCATCTCTATGTACCACATGTATTTTGTCACGAAGCTCCTCCCTGTAAAGTATTGCCACTCCTCCCGATCCTCTAGTACCTCCCACTGTGCGTGGCTGAGGGCGAAAAACTGATTCCCATCTATAACCCTGGACGTCAGGAAGCCTCTTGTTTGTGCACTGATGGGTCTCCGTATACATAGCAATATCACTGTGTCTGAAAGTATCCTCAAAGTATCTTGCATCTGTTCTAAGGGCTCCGTTGCAATTCCCACACCGTGAATCGCAAGGTCTCATAGGCCGCGCACCGTCAAGCGGGCCTCCTCTCCGTAATGATGACTCGGCCATCTCTGTATACCGCCCATTTTCCCTCTTTCCTTGCCTCAAGCACACACGGCATGTGTTCCTTCCGGTGTGCTATCTATGCCGGTGTAAGGTCCTCATCCAAATAAATCTTTTCCCCCTTTAAGGGCCATCCTTTTGAGAGGAAGGCCTTCTTCTTCTCCAAGTCACCAAACCTGATGATCAATATCTTCGCCCTGGTTTCATCTCTGCCTACTCGCCATGCTCCGGTAATGGGTACATCAGTGGCTCCAATTTTTGTTACAAGAGCTTTTGCATCCTCTTGGGGATTTCCCTTATCTTCCCACCTAACTACACGTACATGTAAGGCACGTGCCCGTCTCTTGGCTTCCTCTTCCAATGTAGCATTCATCACCTCTACTTTATTAACTGGTGTATCCTTCTGTTTTTTTACTACTTCAATCCATGGGTTGACTTCCTCAATTTGTTTCTTTGTGGTAGTGGCGATTTCAACCCATGAATGCATTTCCTTCTCACCTGCAGCCACTTTTGCCTTACATGATTCCAAAGTGTTTTGCATTTCTGTGATGTCTTTTTTGTGGTCAGCCATACATGTCTTCAAAGTGCCTTCGTACGATGCAACTATTGTGCCAATCTCTCGGAGCATGTCATTCTTCCATTTCTGCATCTCTTTTTTCATTTCCGTGTGCATGGGCTAATTCCATTTCAACCCGTACTTGGGCTTGCATTTCTCCCTTCAATTGGACATATATCTCTTCCTTCAGCGTTTCGTATATCACTTTCCTTTGGGCATGCATCTGCTCGGTCCATTCCTTTTCAAGCTCCTGTCGCATGGTGTTCATCTTTGTCCTTATGTGAAGCTGTAGCTCCTCATAAAGGGCCTCATCTCGTCGGGCCATCTTCGTAAACCTTCATGAGCCAGGGGACATGATTCCTTCCCTCTGTCTTCTGCGGTAGGCATTTGGTGCCTTCGTGGGGGTGTGAAAGGTTGTCTCACCATCCTGTTCCCCCTCTAGTGGTTGAGACATGTTTTCCCCTACTAGTTGTTGCCTTGGGGGCATGAGCAAGGGTGGGTGGGAAAAGGGAGGCAGATGTTGTACCTTCTGCCCGACTGTACCTCCTACACCTTACTGTTTGCACCAATGCAGCCTGCCAACAGGCCTCCAGCCATCCCTTCTGCACCTTCTGCAACTACCTGCAAACCAGGCGCCTCCTGCAGTTCTATTTGCCTGTAGCCCAAACTTGGTAAGCACTTGCGCGCAGAAGGTGTGTGTGTCTGTGTTATTGGTGTTTGAGTGAGTGCTATCACCGTGTCTGCTGACTATGCAGCGTCGTGTTTGCTTCTGTGCGCTCACGTCTACAAGAATATCCACCAACCTGGACCGCACATATGGTGAAAACAGCAGCGAGGCAGGGCGAACACCTAGCACTTGTTGCCCATCGCTGAGCGCGCCCCTTGCTGTGCTGTCACTTGTGCATGCCCATTACGCTGATGTTGGTGTCGCATGTACCCAGCTATGCTACGCCAGCAACGCGAAGCGCGAGCATGGCAAGGTTCACGCCAGGTTCACGCAAGGTGCACATATTCACGCCAGGTGCCAGGTTCACGCTAGCAGTGCGAAGCGCGAGCAGGGCAAGGTGCACAGGTTCACGCCAGGTTCATGCCAGGTTCACGCCGCGAGCAGGGCACGGTGCACAGGTTCACGCCAGGTTCACACGAGGTTCACGCAGAGAGAGATGGCAATAGGTAACTATTAATGTGATGAAATTATTTAACGAGAGAGAGAGAGAGAGAGAGAGAGAGAGAGAGAGAGAGAGAGAGAGAGAGAGAGAGAGAGAGAGAGAGAGAGAGAGAGAGAGAGAGAGAGAGAGAGAAGGTTAATAGTTGGCTATTAATGATGAAATTAATCAACTTGAGTTGGCTACATGGATGTGTAGAGGTAGTGCTTGTGCTATTGGGACGACTGTGCCATGTTGCCTTGAATGTCTTTGGACAATCAAAATACGAGAAAAGGAGTCCAAAGAGATTCACAAGTGACATTAGTGTTATAATCTTAGCTCATCTTGCTACTTCTTTTGATGCTAATAGAATTATCTCAAACATTGCTTTTAGCTTGGTCATGGAAGCTACCTAGTGTTGGATTAAGAGCCCTTCACCTCTAAAAGATGACTGAGATGTTTTTCCTTTAGTGCTCTCATTACCTATGGAGACATACATTTATCCTCTTCTTCTAAGGGGAGATGTATCTCATCACCTATGGAGACATACATGCTCTTATTATCTCTAGAGACACACATTTGTCCTCTTCTTTCAAAACCTCTTTCCATCATTAGCTTTGTAATGGAGGTAGTTATGTGTATGTGTCATTTAGAAACGTCTCTAGATAGGATACCTGAACACTAGAAATAACCAAAACCTTAGAAATAAAAAATAGTAAATCCTAACCCTAGAGAGGATCATCACATAAATGCTAGAATAGGTGGATACTCAACCGTTATCAATCCCTATTCTAGAAACACTATGGACAAGAAATCTTAAACATAGAACATGAGATGGTTAGGGAAGGGGGAAGATGGAATATCCCCCCTTCCCTAACAGGATGGCCAAGAAGATTACCCTACTTGTAGATGACTACTATAATGGCAAGAAGATAGAAACAATTAAAGAGATAAGAATTCTATTCATTCATGCCCCAAATGAGTGGGCAAAATGACATTGCACTGTGTTTGTGTCATTGTATAAAAAGGGTGCAATTTTGCATTTTTACTGTCATCTTTCTTAATGCTAGGTACATACAAAATATCCTTGAGAGGAATTTTACCAATGCCTTTGATGACAGCATTTTTGACACACATGACAGTGCCTTCCTTAGGTGCATTTCATATAAAGAGACAAACTACCCTTTGCAGGACCTGCTTAGAAGCACCATTGGCAAAGTACCAAGTATGTTTGGATTCTACCATCGACATGCATTCCGTGTGTTTGAAGGGTCATAAGAATATATGACCACAAATGCCCAATTAAATTGAGCTATGTTTACTAACTCTTCGAAGGGTCATAAGCATATGTGACCACAAATGCCCAATTAGATTGAGTAGTCAATCAATAAAAGATGATGGATTGGATGATTAGAGGGGGACAATTTGAGGACATCAATTGGATGATTGCAAATGGGAAACAATCGGATCAATCCTTAACAATCAGACTATTGTAATTGAGCAGTTAATCTTTTCCAATTGCAATCTGACTTTTCCAGTCACGCTGTGAGGTTGTTGGGTGCGGGCCTCTATAACACCACCAACAGGCACATAAGAAGAAAACGCAAAGGGATCAGAACTGGGAGACGCTAAGATCCCAACTCCAAGGGCACCAATCAACCCTGGTCCTATCCTTAACCCTCCATCTTGCATAATCGAACACATCACCTCTCCCCAATTTGATTTAGCTGACTACTCTAGCTGTCCTCCCAAGTCAAATCTAACCTCCAAAATCTGTAATCTTCAGTCCTAACCCCTTAGCTGACCTCAGCTGATACCCATTTGACTTGAAAATCTCCTCGTTGACTCTCATCTATAATCAACTGCTATGTCTGTCACCTGAGTCGGATGCTTGCTTTGTTGATTCCAGTCAGATATATGTCTGCCAAGCTCCCAAATTGTCCTCCAAGCTCGGATCTAACTTCCAACACCTCTGATCATCCACCTATATAGCCCAACCTACCTCCTCTGACATCTAACTGGCCTGAATCCTCCCTAGCGCACACACAATTGACTATACATTGAATCAGATGCTGACCCTGACCCTAGTTCAATACGAATTCTCTAACCTCAAACCCACAACCCCAGGCCCTCATTGAACACTTGGATGACTCTTTACTGACCTTCTACTGACATCTGTCTGATTGACATTTGTCTGATTGACTGAATCAGATGCTGACCTTGACCTCAGTCCAATACAAATCCTCTAACCTCAAACCCACAACCTCAAGGGCTCACTGAACACTTGGCTAACTCTCTATTGACATCTATCTGATTGATTGAATCCAACTCAGTCAGTCTGACACACTGAATCAGACTAATTCAGTGTGTCAGTCTGATTCAATCTGACACACTGAATGAGACTAATTCAGTGTGTCAGTCTGATTCAGTCTGACACACTGAATCCGACTCAACTATCTGAAACAGACCCAGTTGATTCAGTTGCCTCAATTGAATTAGACTTCCTCGCTTCTGTGTCCTTTGACACTCTTAGACCATCAAAACAATTAAGCCTCATAAGGATTCAAACCTATGGACTCTCAACTGACTGCAGTTGACTCACACCTGACTCTGAATTCAACCCTATGGACTCTCAACAACTGACTGCTGACTCTGAATTCAACCCTATGGACTCTCAACTGACTGTAGTTAGCTGACTCACACCTCATAAGGATCCAACTCTATGGACTCTCAAGTGACTGTAGTTAGCTGACTCACACCTCATAAGGATCCAACTCTATGGACTCTCAAGTGACTGCAGTCTTATAAGGATCCAACCCTATAGACTCTCAACAATTGACTTAGAAAACACTTACACCTCATAAGGATCCAACCTTATGGATGACTCACACCTCATAAGGATCCAACTCTATGGACTCTCAAGTGACTGCAGCCTTATAAGGATCCAACCCTATAGACTCTCAACAATTGACTTAGAAAACACTTACACCTCATACGGATCCAACCTTATGGATGACTCAACACCTCATAAGGATCCAACCTTATGGATGACTAAACCATCTTCATATCCACAACTTTAAAACTTATAGATACCATTGCCACAAACAGTAGGTCTTTCTCACACTCAAGCTAGCATTTAGCTGACACTCAGCAGCTACAGTTGAGTAGGAACTAGTATGAGCCAAGTCTCTAACAGAGATGTCGCACAAAGAACCTAGGGAACACACATCCTAGACGACTTTCTAGTCTTTAACACACCCTCTGTCTCTGACCCAAAAAAATTGCACTGGTCTTCTCTTCTGCAAACTTGAAAAAATCCAACAGGACCTCCAGCCTATAGCCTCAACCAAGAAAATAGACCTGTTAAGAGACATCTCCACTACAGTCTCTCTCTTACGCTCCTCCCTGGTGGTCTCTCTAGCTACACCTCTTGGAGAGTCTTTCGAAAACTACCCCATTCTCCCTTTTTAACTCCTCACTGCCTTTCTTTCTTCTAGAATGTTGTGCCGCTCGATTCCTTCGTTCGCCCCCATGCACTTTCTTCTCATTTTGCACCTACGCCTTTACACTTGGCTACCACATGTCATTTTTGCCACTTAGGATCCTCTACACACCATCTTATATACATTTCATCTACCTATAAATCATGTTAGGATTGGTCTCGATATTCTTCTCAAATATTGCCCATTGTCTCTTTTATGCTCCAAACTCTTTTCTTCCATAAACTCCTCCATACAACTAAGGCACCATCCAACATTTCAACATCCTCATGGATCAAAAGGGTATAACACCATCTTCCAAATACATCCAATTGAACTGATCCACCCACTTGATCAAATACTTGCAAACAGTCTTCAAACAATCTCAGAGTCCTACCCCTATAAAAAGGCTACATCATTTCTGCTGACATGTGTTGGACTGAATCCGACTCAGCTGTTTGAAACAGACCCAGCTGCCTCAATTGAATCAGACTTCCTCTCTTTTGTGTCCTTTAACACTCTTAGACCATCAAAACACTTAAACCTCATAAGGATCCAACCCTATGGACTCTCAACTAATTGTAACTGATTCATAGCAACAACAATAGCAGCTGACTCTAAATCACCATTTAGCCCACCAACCCATCTAACTGCTGTTGTTGTGATTGCCCTCTCTGACTGTTGTCAGACCTTACCCAAAACCACTTCCCTCCAAGTCAGACAAACTAAAGCCATCTTTCTACACCTTCAGCTGATGATATCTGATGCTTAGCTGACCTTATCTGACTCTGTACCTTCTCCTTTGATTCTGATACCTTTGATTTTGATTGAGTCAGCACTGACTCAGCATCAGCTCCCCAGACATCAGACTGACACACATAGAGGTTCAATCTCCATAAACTCAATCAAAGCAATACATTTACCAAAACATCAAACCAAAAGACCTTGTATCCATTTATAACTTACACAAACCCAACACTCTAGCTTCATCAAATAGACAAAAAACATATTAATGTCTCAACATTCCTATGACATGGGTGAAAAACACAAGAAGAAAACACTAAAAAGCTTTAGGATCCTCCATATAAAGACCTTTGCAACCATTCTCCACTAAACCATCTTCACATCCATGATTTCAAACCTTACAGATACCACTGCCAAAAGGAGCAGGTCTTTCTCACACACAAACCAACATTCAACTGACACTTAGCTACAGTTGATTAGGAATTGGTTTGATCTAAGTCTCTAACAGAGATGTTGCACAAAGAAACTAGGGTGCACACATCCTAGCCGACTTTCTGGTCTTCAGCACACCCTCTGCATCTGACCCAAACAAACTGCACTAGTCTTCTCTTCTGTAAACTTGAAAAAATCCAACAGGATCTCTAGCCTACAGCCTCAACCAAGAAAATAGACCTCCAGGAGACCTCTCCACTACAATCACTCTCTTACTCTCCTCTGTGGTGGTCTCTCTAGCTACACCTCTTGGAGAGTCTTTCGAAAACTAACCCATTCTCCCTTTTCAACTCCTCACCGCCTTGCTTTCTTCCATAATGTTGGGCCGCTCACTTCCTTTGTTCGCCCATGCACTTTCTTTTCTCATTTTGCACCTGCGCCTTTACACTTGGCTGCCACACGTCGTTTTTACCACACGTCGTTTTTGCCACTTAGGATCCTCTACACACCATCTTATATACATTTCATCTACCTATACATCATGCTAGGATTGGGCTCAGTATTCTTCTCAAATATTGCCCACTGTCTCTTTTGTGCTTCAAACTCTACATAATTGAAATTATTGTTTTGCTTGACTGTGTGAGGTAGGAAAGTTGTGGCTACACCACCACCTGTAAAGCTATGAAAGCTACAAGCTTTAATGGAGAGCTTGGAGATGCAAACCACCAGGTACAAGCCATAATACCTACTCTAATACCGCTGTTGTGGGTTAAGGGGGACCAAGACCACACACACAGATTGAGACACACGAGAGAGCAAGAGAGCTGGAGTAGTGCTTCTGGTGGATACATAAATGTGAGAGGTAATAGTACAATGCTCTAGTGTACTTAAGTACCAAGGCAATCACAGAGGGAAAAAAACCCTTCCCTACAAAAAGGTAAAAAGTGTGTACAAGCAAGTCCATTCATAATAGAGCAACCACGAGAGTATACACAACACGTGCAATTCCACAACAAGTACAAGCCTTTAAGACAAGGCATGAGAGGGATAACAAGGTTATGTATTGGATCTCATTAGTGTGTCTAATTCTTTGTTGGTAATATACAGGATGCAATGACACCTAAAGCTGCATGGGATACCTTGGTTAAGTTGTACAACACAAGTACCAAGATGTGGTTAAGCAAGAGATGCATAATGTGCAAAGAAATAAGCTATATATCAATGATTACTCATTTTAGATTAAAGGGCTTGTATATGCCCTAGCCTCTTTTTGAGCACTAGTTGATGATTAATCATCATTAAAGATTAAAGGGCATACAGATGTTTTTGCCTCTATTGGAGCACTAGTTAATAATAATGACTTGGTGTCAGTCACTTTGAATAGGCTTGGAATAGACTATAATCAATTTTAAACATCTATTCAAATTTGAAAAATTTCCCAAAATTTTAGGATCTTATAACCCTTCCCAAACTCTCAAGATTTTATAGCCCTTCTAACAGTGAGGAAATAAACATGATCATTGAGGAAATGAATGTTGGGAATAAATCATTCTCTAGTAATGTACGCAAGAGAATGCTTTCTATACAAATATAGATAGAGGCAGAGGTAGATCTTTATTTATAGGCCGAGGTGTATGACAATATGGAAACATGAGACATGAACAACAACAAACAAAATTCCAATTCACAAACATGTGGAAGAGACCACTCTAGAGGTGGATAGTATAGAAATCAAAGTGGAAATAGCATAGTGTGCTATTATTGTGGCAAACCAAGGCATATAACAAAGGATTAGTATCAAGAAAGAAGAATGACATAGAAAGTGAGAAGTTTTGCAACAAGCTAAAGATAGAAGTAAGCAATTTTTTCCAATACAACATGTGCTTAGTTCTATGTCTGCAAATGCACCAAATCAAGAGATGTATGATATGTCAATTTAGGTGTCTTTAACCACATGACCAGCCATGGTGAGTGGGTCAAACAATTAAGAGATTGAAAACCAAGGTTATATCAAAACATGTGATAAATCACACTCTATTAAGCATGTTGGGAAAGTCCCATTGTCTATGCAAGATGGCAAAATGAAGTATCTTGCTGATGTGTAGAAATAACAAAGAACCTATAATCTTTTAGGAAAATGATTAAGCATATGTATATTGTAAAAGTTGCCCATGCATTAATGAAGGAGAAAGGGATGCCTCATTATTTTTGGGCTAAATCAATAGCAATACTGTAATTTATAATATGAACATGCTTATTATTACTGTTCGTGGCATGATACACATGAACAAAAGTTTACTTTCATGTGCATTACTTATGTACATGTACTAGACGAGGTGAGAAGTAAGTTGGATCTCAAGGAAGAAAACTGTATATTCATTGGTTATTCCCTTGAGCAAAAGAATTATAGATGTTGTAACCCCACATGTGAGAGATGCAAGTGAACATGGATGTTGTGTTTGGTGAGATGAATAACTGGTACACACGCGAATGAAGTATTCTATAGTGGCTAAAGCAAAGAATCAAAAGAGTGTCTTAAATGCTCAGCAGCACAATCATAAGCCCTTAATGGACTAGGAGAGCTCTCTACTAGTAGTGGGTCTATTGTGAGACCTTGGTCAGGTAGGTTAAGGAGGAAGAATGTTAAGCATTTTGATGTGTGATGTGTTGGTACTACAAGTGCTGAAAATTCAGCAAGTTCACATGTGGATTGGCCTTTTACTATACTTGATATTTTAGAAGGTCCCTCCTTTGCTGATATGGAGAGACTCAAAACACAGCCTTGATAAGTTATTTAGGATCCTGACTGTTGTACAAAGAGCCAAAGCAGTGTTGAGAACACTCGATAGTGATCCAGGTGTACTACACAAGTCTACTAGAGTTAGATATCTAGTGGACATGTTGAGATATGTTGGGTATACATACTAGAGTTCGATATTTAGTGGACATGTTGGGTATACATTCAATCATTATGCATATATGGTCAAAGCTATATTAGAGGTAGATCCTACATGTTTTAAGGTGTCACTTGGACATAACCATTGGGAAGATGCTATGGATGAAGAGATGGTTGCATTAGATGTTAATGAGACATGGGAAGATGCCATGGATGAAGTGATGGTTGCATTAGATGTTAATGAGACATAGGATTTGGTGCCTTTGCATTAGATGGTAATGAGACATGCGGTTTGGTTCCTTAACCTAAGGAAAAGAAGGCAATTAGAAGTGGGTCTATAAAGTGACGTGTAATTTAGATGGTTTTGTTAGTAGGTACAAGGTAAGATTTGCCAAGGGATATGCACAGACATATGGCATTGACTCTATGAGGAGACATTCAACACGGTTTGCTAGGATGGAGTTATTGTTGTTATGGTTGGAGCTAAGAAATGGTCTTTACATTTAGTTGGGTGTAAAGAATGGTTGTAGCTAAGGAATGGTTTTTACATTTAGTTGGATGTAAAGAATGCATTTTTACATGGTGATTTAGCTGGATGTAAAGAATGCATTTTTACATGGTGATTTACAGGAGGGACTTTACAGGATATGAGGATCATGCACACCCAAACTTTGTTTGTAGGTTATGCAAAGCCTTGTATGGCAGCTTAAAGGATACACCTAGAGCATGGTCCAACAAGATAGGGGAGTATCTTATCTCACTATGTGGATTTGCCAAGGGATATGCACATACATATGGCATTGACTATGAGGAGACATTCAACACATGATTGCTAGGACGAAGTTATTGCTATGGTTACAGCTAAGGGATGGCTTTACATTCAGTTGGATGTAAAGCATGCATTTTTATATGGTGATTTATAGGGTGTGTCTATGGAGCAAGCATGAGTTAGCGAGCAGATTGGGTTATCGACAACTTACTAGTGCGTGAACGAGCAAGAGTGAGGCAAAAGATGTATGGATATGTACAAATGTAGTAATTAATAATACAAGAATACTAAACTACCTACATTTACTAACATCAAATAACAAGTTGATCATGAATTAACAAGCAATTTATAAAACATAAAAAATATACCAGGTGGTAATACTAAGGCAAGAATAAGTAACATTATAGCTCTAGTTTTTTAGAGAATCTGAGACACATGGCATTTCATGATAACTTCAAAAAGTTAAAATTTCTACCACATGGAGATGCCTATGCTGGTATTTCTACCATCACAAAATAGTGCTATATTAGGTATTCCTAGTCTACCAAAAAGGAGTACGACATAAAAGGAGGCAAAGGAACTTTGGCCTAATGTGAAGTGGAAGGGTAGCTCCTTGCAGCTTTTGTGAGCATGTCCTTCAAAACATGTTGAGCTATTTTTTCTTGATGGATGTGCATACTATTATTCACATCATCTTGCCCAAGCACCATAAAAACACAAATTATATATGCTTGCAAGTAAGATATGTCTTCTTGTCATTTACCCTTTCTATAAATGCACCACATGAAGAGGGGGGTTGCTTCTGTATTATCACTTCAAATGGTGGCATCCCCTTCTCATCAGCATCCTTTGTTTTCAGATAGAACATTTTTGAGACACCAGCCTTGTATACGACTCCACCAGCAATATCTGCTTTCATGTCCAATGCTTGTTCAATATGTTCAAATGCAACTTTAGATATACCTCTTATATAGGGAAACTTATGGCTTTTTTCCCCAAGAAGGTCATTGTCACCGTGTGAAGTTGTGGATGTTGGGAGATCCTTAAGTGAAATACCAATATCAAAACTTACATGAATAAGCTTTTATGCTTCCCCAATTTTCAAGGAGGTGCCCTTTGCAATGGGCCATACATCAGGAACATGAGGGGGTGGATGTAAAACTAGTGTTCGAATCTTACATGCATGTCTCACATCAGTATTGCTGCAGAAATAGTACATCTTATGTTTTGTCCATTGTGACAACTAACAGTCACTTGAAAAACAAGGAGCGACATCCCCACCTCGCAAACTGCACATCACATTTACGACCCTTTGCCTAATGATGGCACTTTACCCTGCTTGTCTTTGGAACTCTCCTAATAGCCCACTTTGTATCATGAACTTATTTTTCCTTTCTACTACTTGTTTGTCTATACTACAATTAACAGCATTTTCCTCTTCTCCTTGGTGAAGAGGTCTCTTTTCTCGGATAGTCTTCATCTACCCCTTGAATTTTATCGTGTTTATAAACATTAGAGTTCCCATTACTACATCACCAACTATTCGTGAAGTGGCTCTAGGAGATGGGCTAGTCTTTTGTTACTGTGACCAAATTCTATCTATTAGCATTTGAAGATCAGGCCCACTACCAATGTATTTTTCCTCCATGAAAGCTAGTTGTCAAGCACATTGCAAGATTGCATTTATTAGATTTGTTATACACAAATGATCATAGAGGCTAATTATGTGCTTATAACCCTATCCTACTAGCCAACTCCCATGTTTTGATTCTGATAGATTAGTCCTGGGCACCAATGCATTGATTGGGGGATCCCCACCCTACACACACACACACAGGATTCTTAGGTCTTGACATGATCTTATTTTAAGAAGAAAACATATATCTTATAAACAACGAAGAGCTTTTATGCACATGTACAAGAAAGTGTCCCCAGTGTCCTACCCTAAAATGCCACCAACTGAGCCAGCTATCAAGTTTTGTAATGCTCTTATCTGCAGCTTTACTTGTTTCCCACCAAGCATGAATTTTCTGAACTGTACAAGAGCATCATCTTTTGTCTTGCATGTCCTCAACTTTTCATTTGTTCTGAGGGTTTAAAAGAGTCTGCTACTAACACGCAGAGGAAAGGGTACCTGCATCAGCATTGTCACTTAAGTTGTATGGTCAGGTATAATCATTTCTAAGACAACTACTATAGGCTTGCAACTATTAGCAAAGAGCCTCTAGGGTGATATCTTGATCAGATAAGTGTTGCCTAAGGGTTGGTAGATGCCAGAGGACACCTGAGGAAAGGTCCTTTTTATGTTGAAGGCTTCTGAGTCAGCCGGCTCTGTATATCAGACGGTTCTGAGTTAGAATTCAACAATTCTACATGATCTGAGAGCGCATTTGGTTAGCTGAGGTCAAGAGAGGCAATAAAGTGAATGATCAGAGTGTGCTAGAGGTGTGAGGAGCTGACCACGGGGAAGACATTCAAAGGTGGCAACTAGACCTGAAAGGGAGGTTGGGAGGGTTTGAGGTGTCAATAGAGTCAACTGGAGGAGGTAGGACATGTGCAAGTCTGGCTGGAGCCCTTGGGGGGTTGGGATTTTAGCATCCCCCAGTTCTGATTCCTTGTCTTTTCTTCCTTGTGTGCTTGCTAGTGGTGTATAGAGGCCGCCACCCGGAGACCACACAACGTCTTTGTGTTGTGAATAAATGACAACTAATCCCCTTGACTTTCTTTCTCCCATAGTTGATGTGCTACTCTGCAGCCCAAGCAATCTCATTGTAGATTATAGTTTCCCCTTGTTAAAGCTCATGTGCAAGACTTGGTCTTGTGCCACATAATATTCTTGATTAAATATGTTCAAGAAAACTTATCCCCAATTAAGGCTTAAGAACTTGAGTGAAATGCTAATGATAAACAGAATGAGGATATCCATACTCTTGCTAAGAGCTAGTCTTAGGAGCTCATACCATGTTAAAATTGAAAACCTAGGGTGGCTCATGCATAGCCATACACATATGCTTCATGCTTGGCTGTCATTGATTGCCTTCCCACAAGATTTGGGCCTACACATGCCCCATGCTCCCACATGTCTCATCCTTGAAACTTTTTCGATTATTTTATATAATATTTACCCCTAGGATTACCTTAGGCTAGGACGAGGACCATAAGATAGAGATTATCGCAAGCAATACTCTACCTTGCAAGGCTCCCTATGGAGTGAACCAAGTAGACCAACAAGAAATCTAACAACAGGTAGAAAACATTCTTGATAGGAAACTTATTAGACCCAGTAGCTCACCCTATGGGCAATGGTACTTCTAGTCAAGAAAAATAATGATTCTTTCCACGTGTGTATGGATTATAGGGACTTAAATAAGATAATCATGAAAAATAGATATCCTCTCTCTTTCCACCTGTCAATGACCTTCTAGATAAATTGAAAGGGGCTAAAGTGTTTAGCAAGATTAACCTTAAATCTAACTATCACCAAGTCTGCATGGAGGAAAGTGACATATACAAGACTGCCTTTAGGACACAAAGTGGTCATTGTGAGTTTTTGGTCATGCCCTTTGACTTGACCAATGCTCTTGCTACTTTTAGCAGGATCATTGATGATATCCTTGTGTTTAGTACTAACATTGGAGATTATGAGAAGAACTTAGAACAAGTTGTAAATTTATAAAATCGATTCTTTCTTAACCTTGAAAAGAGTAGCTTATTTTAAGACAAAATTGAATATCTCTGACATATTGATGTGTTGTAATCTATAGAGATTGATCAGCTTCAATAGATCATTGCTAAATCACAAGCAAACTAGAGGCCTAATCATATGAAATTTAAATCACACATAAGGACTTCAAAATAATTGTTCGATTCACATAGGTTTTTTGAAATCAATTAGATACAAAACATAGACAGAGGAAGAATTAATTCAAAAACATATTATTGAGTAGCTTACATGGTAGCTGGAGATAGGTCTTTTATGAAGATGGGTGGCTACTTGGAAAGTAAGGGGTCCTTCATTGTTTCCATCCTTGATTTAGAGGGGAGGAGACACCCCTAATAGATGAGAGGAGGGACTCTTGGAGTGATGCATATAAGACTATGAATGATAGGTTTGAGCAACTCTTGAACACAAATGCAGAGTGGGGTCCATACCTTAGAGGCAGAATGATCCACATACTTGATGGAAACAATCGCCACAAGGCATTCATGGATTACATCAAAAGAGGCGAGTATTATATTATAATTGTTTATGTCAATGGTCAAATTTTGTCTTTTAATTACTATAATTATGTTCTTGATGCTGCAGAATACCAAAATGATTTGTCGATGCACTTTAGTGTTGTTTGTGATTTTGTTCAGAGCAAGTGTGTATCCTTTGAGTTCTTGTAATACCATAGTCAACTATAACTTTTTCTTATCCTTGTTACACCTATACAAATGCTATTTCTAGTATTGGGAGAGATCATTGTCCATGGTGGTTAGACATGGAAAAAAATATAGTAACAGATGAAGAGATGGATCTATATTATCAACAAAATTAGTTTATATTACTTCTACGAGCACAGCCTAAGATTACAGACAAGGTAAGTGAGAAACATTTGTCTTTCATGTGTTATAATATGTGTTTTGCATTTGTGTCATATATTTAGAATACTCCCATTACATCCCATGCCCAGTCTACTGCATCGGTAGCCACATTACTCATGCCACCCGTGAACATAGGAAGACAACTTGTAGAACAGGCCTTGCAGGCAAGCAAGAGGCAAGTAACACAAGCAGAGAGTAGTAAAATTGGTGGAGAGGAAACTAAGAACGTTGGAGATCCACTAATAGACATTTTGGAACCAAAAGGTGAGTTGACTCTCCATACGTATCACAATGAGTGAAGATCCTTACTTGACCTAGCCATGCTAACATTTAAAATTGTGATAGGAATTATATTTGCCTTTAATGCAAGCATTGTAGATCTTGCTTTGGATGTTCAGAATTGGAAGCAACCCTCCACCATCAATGAGTGGACTAATGGAAGCATCGAATATAATTTGTACTAAAGGCAAGGTGAAAGAGAATATAGTGGATCATTGTGTTGAGGTAATATTTGGTGACTTCCCATGTGACATTATTGTAGAGGGTGGTTCCATAAATAAGATTCCATCTTGGAATAGGGTTGATGATAATCTATATACCTCGGCCTTTAAATTTTCCAACTTTTGTCTCTCTGATGATGGCTTCTTTGCATGGCTATACACAATGGAGGAGGCTACAAAGGTGGAGCATTGTGCCTTAATTCAAGGTTTTGTAGTGGTGCATTGTTAGGTTGTGAAGTGTACACCATCGGTGGGAAGAAAAAAGGGACTAATGGCAACAACAAAGGTAACCTTTCTACATAGAAGTCTACATAGAAGCTAATTTTATATAATACTTTATTTTCATTATCTTAATGAATGTGTAAGATAGGTGACATGCCTTATCTTATCTGCATTTGTACGCTCTTCTTCACCAAAAAATGTATTAATTCATAGTGGTCAAGTTAAAGATTTGAACCTTGGAGAGGAACTTGATGTGGAGCATGAACTCATTTATGATATGTATGTATTTAGTTTCAATTATCTTTGTTTCTATCAAGTATTTGTTTAATTTTGAATTCGTTTCAACATGTATGTACTTAGTTATAAGTTCGTCATATAGTTTGATTTTGAATGATAATTTATTGAATCACCAGAGTTTCTCGTGAAGATTTGGTCAAAAGAAAGGGCTCTTCTTGGAGAGGAGGCCAGAAGTTCTGTAAGTATATCGTTTCATTGTTTAGCAAGCCTGGGGATACTGTTGTGGATTTGTTCTCTCGAACTGGGACACTTGGTCTTATAGCAGCATATATGAATCGCAATGGGATATTGTTAGAGAAGGATGAGCGCGTTTACGAGTGCCTACTAGAATCCTACTTTGCTAAGGTCATAAGTATTTCCAAGCTTAAGTAAAGTTATTTCCACTAATGTTCATTGAAATATAATTTCCTTTAACTAACATACATATTTCTTTTACAGATTTAGAACAAAGCCAAACAACCTAGAATACCATTAATGCCTTCTTGTTTGGAACATCATTCCATGGTTTGGTTCTTGTGTTTGTTTATCTAGATTCAGAAGCTTCTCTTACACTTATAGCTTCAAACATTACGGACATTATCTCAGTTTCACTGTAGACATTTGTTATGATCACTCTAGGTTTCTTTCCTTTGTTTATTATGACTAAGAAGCTTCTTTTACTATTACAACTTCAAACATTATGGACATTATCTTAGTTTTGCTATTGTGGAAATTTGCTATGATTTAAGTAGATTTACGATCTTAAACATTGCTTATCTGTGAAGGTATTGCCAATATTATTACATTTTATGACTTTATTTCATTTTATGTTATGCCATACATTTTTCACATTGATGAGCAAAAAGTGGTACATGGTTTGTGAATTAATTTGTTGAATTAAAAAATGCAACTGATTTCTTGTACCTCCTCTCCATTGTCATATACATAACTAAAGTCTAGAAGTAATGTATATGACCGATGCAGTTTGAACTCAGCCTTCCACACCACATGTGCAAATATGTAGCCAAAATGTTTTGGGAGTCTTTACTTTATTTGAAGGATTTGTGAATCTAGGTGATGGTGAGCAGGTTGATGCCTATGTGGATACTGGAGTGTGTGTCGGGCGGGGGATGATGAGCTTTTAGATGCTATGAGCAGATTGTGGAATGAGGAAGCTGAGGATGTTGACCAAGACATGCATCATATTGTTGATTTGGGTAGTTTGGATGTCAGCACTATTTGGATTTTTGATATCTAATGGCTGATTTCTCACTCTGACGGGGGGATTGTGCTTGTGGTCATCCATGTTGATGACTTGATTGTCATAAGTGACAATGACGAATTCATGAGGTGAAGATGCTTACTAAGGAGAAGTTAAAAATGAAAGATTTGGGTGAGCTATTTCCTTAACATAGGAGGTGAGCCTACAAAAAAAAGATCTGAAATAAACATATAAGTGCATTGGGGCTACTCTCGTGGTAGCTCTCTATGCATGCCATATGCATATGATGGCATGCATAAAGAGCAATCCTAATCTCAGTATGCAGCTGGAGTAGAGGTGCATGTACATGGGTACACAAATGCAGATTAGGATGGTAGTTTCTTAGAAAGGAGATCTACTAATGTTCTCTTTTGGGAGTGTTGATGTTAGCTATAGAGTAGCAAGATGATGGTTGCTTTATCAAGTATAGAGGTTGAGTATGAGGGTATAACATGTAAGGTAGGTTGGCTACATAAGCTACTTTCATATATGGGTGAGCCCATCGATTATCATTTATGGACATGTGAGGTAGCTTGGCTACACAAGCTACTTGCATATACGTGTGAGCCCATTGATAGGGTAGTTGTCATTTATTGTGATTTATTGTGACAACATGAGCATCATGTTGAGTAACCCACTATATCATGCTAGGACGAATCACATTGAGGTGAGGGAGAAGGTTCTATAAGAGGTGATGAGCACATGGTATGAATTTGGTTTATGTGAGCATAGAGGATTATAGTAGGTGGATGATATCTTCCTAAAGACATTGGGTACAAAGAAGCTTCCCTAATTTAGAAGCTTACTTAGAGTGTAGGTATGGAGTTGAGCTCAAGGGGGAGTATTGAGATATCAAGCTACAGATATGGATGAAACATCATGATTAAACCTCCACACTTACAACACTAGCATGGTTGGTGAGATTATTGTTGGATATGCCACTAGTGGTTTTCTAGGCTATATAATGGCGTTATGGCATAGTTATAGTGCCAGGTCATATAGTCGGGTTCACATTATTGAACTTTTGTAGTTTACTAGTAGTGCAATTTCCCTTATACTATGTACTCTTATCTTTAATAGGTTAGGATGATGGAATTCCCGTAAGCCCTTCATCACTTCTCCTTTTTTAAAACTGACGACATCTTGGTACCATTGCAAGATGGTAAAAGTACCACCACTATGCCGAGCCCAAACCACCATTTCTCTTCTCTTTATGGTCATGGAGCTAGTACAAAACCCTGGTTGACTCAAAGAGGGGTCCACCAAAGCTTCATGACCTTGAATGTCAAAGAAAGTAGAAATAGGAGTTGAAGAAAGAAAACATGAGTTGGTGCAAACATTGAAGAAATCACCTCTCAAAGAAGAATGTAGACATGTGTTGATATGTCTTAGTAGGCTAAGAATACACACATTGGTACACCTTTAGTTCACATAACCCATGCACAACAATTGCATTACTCACAAGGGATTTTCACTTCACACAAGCACACCTTGCATACATAGGCACTCACAATAGTTATAGCACCTATACTACCAGAGCCTTATGATTCAAGGACATATCTAGGATGGGGCCATGGTGGACGAAAGCATGGTCCATATAATACGACCCATTCCGTGGATCCTCTTTGACTCCGTGCAAGAACCTCCAACATTCCTTGTGGACCATTTGCCTCTTCTTTGTATATCTTCACCATTGCAAAACAAGAACCTCACCCATTGAAGATGTAACACACACAACAAAGCAGCCCAATCTCTAATATCACCATGAGATCTCAAAATTATACATTACAGTACTGAGAACTTTTGGACCACCATTGGTCATTTCCAATCAAAGGAAGGTGGCCTTGGCACATGAATCCTCAAATCAAAGTCATAGGTCAAAACCACTCACAACCCTAGAGATGAGGGCTCACATCAATCAATTTTATTATACCACATGCAACCTCGATGACTACCTTCCTACCTCAAGGGCCAACCAAACTCTATCTCTAATACGCATTGAAGCTCGTGGATTGGTCTCTTCATCGACTACATCTTAGAGCATCCACACCTCTGCAACAATTGGCAACATCTTCACCATCCAAGATGGGAGGACACAGTCACCCAAGGGGGGTATGTTAACCACTTTGCTCGTTAACATGGTTTTGTCGTTGTCAGAAATTCCGGACCACGAAATCACCTGCCTCTATAGTTGTCCATCCAACAGCCTTGGAAACACCACGAGCATGGGGCACCACCAGTACACTAGCTGGAACACTTCTCACACAGCTCACCACACCACCCACACCAGAAAAAACAGCACAATGACCCTCTACTAACCACAACAGCCTGTAGATCTTTTACGGAAGAGGGAAAGCAGCGCCCTTTGGTGTGCTACCAGCAGTAGTTGCTCCAAAACACACCCTCTGGAGCTGGCAGTAGGCCGATGAAGCGACACACACACACACAGTCTACGTTCAGAGGAAGCAACTCAACCAGGTAGCCCACACGCTCTCTCCTCTATCAGACATCGGCCGCCGCAACCAGCAATACTGTCATTGTTAATCCCCTGAGAAAAGCCCACACTACTGCAGCAATCATGTATTTACAATAGCCATGACCACCCTCCTGCAGAGTCGCCCAATCACTCATGGCATAGAAAAAAAACAAAAGAAACGCAGCTCTTCCAGGTGGCAGTTTGACAAGGTAACTTCACACTGCTTCGCTACTAGCAGCAACCACAACCAGGTACTCCACACGCCAAAACTCTCTCTGCATCACCCGCAACAGAGAACTAGCGGCAACTCAACCAAAGTACCCGCCTCTCCAGAGCCTGCTACTATCGCCAGCGCACTCTCTCTGTCCCACTAACACCGCCAGCGTCCGTAGCCCCTCACTGCATCCAGAGGCCGCAACCACCACTAGGTACACACACGCTGCTATCTTTGGTATCACCCACTACCTTCAGCAGCTCTAGCGAGGACCAGGCCTTACCAGAAAACTAGAAAACTTCACCCTCTCCAACAGCTGAGGTCTCTGTTGTGCTTTTGCAAAGTTGCCGTCCGAGTAGCGGGGACCTGGAAGTCAACTTTTTGCTCGCCATGGTGGTGGCGTCTCGAAGGGTCTGGAGGAGGGCCACGACAACATCCAAATTGGTGGCCTTAGTGCTCACGCCCCCCACGACTTTCCAAAATGAATGCAAGAGTTGCCCTTTTGCCATCGTCATCAGCACACCCTTTAGAGCTGCCACCCACTCTTCATTAGCTACACCATAATTTTCCAAAACATGGCTATTGCAGTCGGTTGTGCCATGCACTGCCGATCATCATCACGTGCTTGCTAAAAATGGAGCGCCATGGACTGCATCCAGAATCAGCCCACGATCAACTAGCCATCATCACATTTGGGGTTCCCATGTATTTTCACGTGGAGGCATTACCAAAAGCTCGTAAAAAGCATAAAACCACCCTGTTGTTCCAACATACATATATCAAAGCCCAAAGGTTGTCAACATCAAAAGCCTTCCGCAAGCTTTCCGCACATTGGAGACCAACTTTCCTCAAGGCCACACATAGCTACAATAAAAAAAACTTCAAACCTCAAGCACTTGCTTCCAAAAAAAACCATGCATGTATTAGCTTACTACCAAACCACCCACTCTGTACATCTGCCAGGGCATTCAGGGCCAAGTCTTTTTACATGCCATGCATCCCATATGTACACAAGCCCAAAACACCTTACAAGATTTTGCCTGACATCCTTTGCCCAACCCCCAGCCTGCTAGAGCATTTATGCTCAGCAGAAAAAAGCATTTTAAGACCCAAGTCCATGTCCAAAGACTGCCCTTCATTGGAAATCACATCTTCTAACACTACATCCTATACAATCACCATCAAACGTGCATAATACTTCTTCAACCTATATCCATTTACCCTGGAAGCATGTAAAGTTCCATCTAAATCTGCTAATTGATAAGTACCATTTGCGAATCCTTGCATCACCAAGAAAGGTCCTTCCCACTTAACTTGAAACTTCTTATGAAATGAATTGTCCAACCTATTATTATAACGTAATACTGAGTCATCCTTCACAATTCCTTTGCTTTTAATTTTCTTGTTGACCTTCTCTAACACCCTTGTCTACATATCTTCATAGTGCTTCAAAGCATTATCCCTATTCAGCTGTGCTTCTTTTGCAAATATAACAACCGCTCTTTAAGGGCATCTTTAGGCTCTCCCAAAAACTTTTCCAACATTTTAACTGTTGGTATCTCCATCTCAATAGGCAATAAAGCTTCTTTCCCATAAACAAGATGAAACGGAGTGAAACCAGTACTAGTTTTAATCGCTGTCCTGTATGCCCACAAGGCATACAGGCAACTCCAGATCCCAATTCTTGCCTTGTCGCTCCGTCACCTTAGATAAAATCTTAATCAATTCACCATTGAAACGCTCATTCAAGCCATTTAATCGCTGTCCTGTATGCCCACAAGGCAACTCCAGATCTGGAGTTGCCTGTATGCCCACAAGGCATACAGGCAACTCCAGATCCCAATTCTTGCCTTGTCGCTCCGTCACCTTAGATAAAATCTTAATTAATTCACCATTAAAATGCTCATTCAAGCCATTACACTGCGGATAGTAAGGTGTGGTAAAACTGCGAGACTGATCTTCATCTTTGTACACAAATAGTCCATAAGCTCTGCCCTGAAACCTGGACCCTGATCAGAAAGCAATTCCAATGGCACACCAAACTTACAACAAATATCCTGATATACAAACTTTGCCACTTCCTTAGCAGTAATTTGTTTCTTTGCCTTTGCTTCCGTCCATCTAGAAAGATAATCAACCGCAGTCAAGATATAGCACTTCCCTTGGCTGGTAATAGGCAATGGTCCTACAGCATCAATACCCCATTTCTCAAAAACATCATAAGCAAGAATTGTCTTCCTTATTTCAGGCCTTAATATCCGTCTACCATGAGCTTGGCATTGTTTGCATGACCTACACCAATGATTAACATCCTTATGTACACTTGGCCATACATAGCCTTCCTGTAATACTTTATGCAAAGTAATCTTCAAGGCAAAATGTCCACCGCATGCTCCTTCATGGTTTTCCTTAAGAATTTTGTAGATTTTTTCCTTCCAAGGTACTCGTCGCATTATCAAGTCAACTCCCTTCATATACAAAGCATCACCAACCATCACATACTTTGCAGCTTTCTTGATGAAACCATATTTCTTTGATTTTTCAATACTATTAGGTATCATCCTTGTTAACAAAAACTCCTCAACATTCTGTAAGCTTTCTCTGCCACAATAAAATGGTGCATGAGCTTTAAGAACAAAAACTTCACCAATCATTCCCTGAGCCGCTTCATGAGCCTCCTCATTATGGCCTCGATCCACATGCTTAAGACTCCAAGCTTCAAATTCCTTCAACAAACCTTTAATCTTGAAACACATCTCTTTGAGTGAAACATTCTTTGACTTCCAAACTCCCAACACCTGTTTTACAACAAGCAATGCATCTCCTCGAATGCGAATCCTACGTACACCATGCTTCAAACATACTTGCAATCCAACTTCCAAAGTCAAAGACTCCGCTTCATTGTTGCTATGTGCATCCACCTTAACACCCTTCTTAAAAACGAGGCAACCCTATGGATCATAAAGCACCAAACCTCCTGAAGCTACATCATGGCTTTTCCTATAGGAACCATCAAAATATAATAAGTGTGCATTCACCAACTCAACCACATCCTCAACTGGCTTCTTGATGGTCTCCTATAAGAAGAGGACTCTCCTTATATGTCAATAAATCTGCTAAGGTAGCCCTGGTACTCTCTTCCACCAAGAATGAGAAAGTAAACTCCTGCAACTCAATCACCCGCTTTATCATAGCCTTAGATAAATTTGTGCCATTTATCAACTGAGGCAAAAAAGTGTAACTCATCATAAACACAAAGGGGCGAGGCAATAAGTAGTGGCGGAATGCAGTAGTCGATGAATTTGCCTCCGATTCAGAAGAACTGGTGGTAGTCTCCTCTTCACTCAAATCCTGTGGCCTCTCCCACACATCGTTCAAAGATCTCCTACTATGCATCTCAAAAGATTTTTTATTACCCCATTTATTATGCAAAGAAATAGTCCCATACCTCGAGTCTTGTACTGCACCAACCACTTGCAACCAAGGTCGTCCAAGAATAATTGGAAATGCACCAAGACCCGCAGGCATTACATGGAAATCTACAATAGCTTTGACATTAAAGACTTCAACTTCCAGCTCCTTTACCATGCCAAGACATTTTACCTTTTGATGGTTAGCCATCCTGATTCGAAAACCAGAAACCCCAGACACCCTCAAGCCTAACTGCTCCACACATGATTGAGTAATCACACAGATTTGAGGTCCTCCATCTATATATGCCTGACCAAGGTTCCTACCTTTACTCCACACCTCCACAATAGGGCAAATATCTGGAAGCTCCTCTAAAGATAGTACTTTGACTGACCTCTTCTCTGACTCCTTTTCCATTGGATTCACAAGTCCCTTCCACTGCCTTCTCAATTTTGGCACCATCTCTACCAACTGCCCCAAGGTGATGTTAGCCTTCCTGTTCACCATATCAGATTTCAGGCTATAGCTGGTTTGCCCATCTCCCAGTGGAAAGTCTGACACCTGGAACCTTGGCTTCCGTTTCCTTTTGGCTTTCACATCTTCTCCTTCTTGTTGCTTCCCCTTCTTACGATTGGGTCCACACCTTTTCCTTCTCTTTCATCCGTTGTGCGCTTGCCAACGGGCATCACATCCCCTTCTTCCTTCACCTGAACATTCTCCAAAGTAACAACATTCACAACCTTCGCTTTCCCCTTCTCCTCTGCTGTGATTCCACTGGGACCCGCTTGATCCCTGATATCAAGATCTCTTAGAGCAGTAACAACATTTGTAACATCATCATTCAAAGAGAGCTCAAACAAATTACCACGTCGAAGATCTACTGTGATAGTATGCCTATCCTTATTTGAGCCGATAAGATGGCAAAGTACCTTATTGTAGGTCGAGCGGGAGAAACCATGTTGGCCAACCCCCTTCCTAATGGTGACCACGTTTTCACATCACTGGTGAACCTATTACTACTCTAAAGCATCTACCTTCTTGCTTGCTTGTATGCATGTGGTGATGGATTTCTTGTGTGTGATTAGCGATTTGTGCATGTTTGCTTTCATTTGATTACATTGTAGATGCTTGGATTAGGAGTAGGGAGTGGTTTCAATCTTGCTAGCTTAGTCATGGTTTATAAGAAGGGTTGTCATGGAGGATTAAAGGCTCTAACTAGAGGGATTGACACACCTCTAGGCTTCTCTCACCACTCTTCCTATAAGAACAAATTGTTCTACTCATATCCACCAAGAAGAGGAAGGCCACTAAGGTTCACAATCTCTTGGAGTACCAGGTGGTGCCACAGACTTCTCCCCCCTTGGTGTGGGGCTGCTTAGAAAAGTCAGCGGGCACACACAAGAGAAAATGGTGGAGCACAAGCTCACCTACCACACCCAAGAGTGCTACCAGCTAGCAAAGAGGCCCAAGGCTATGGTGCAATTATAGAGAGAAGGGTGGTGGAAGGTAGGCTACTCTTCCCACATGGGGGTCAGCTCCTCAGCACTTGCTTCAAGTTCATATCCTCATACAATACTCATCTTTACATAGGCACTATCTGAGATGTCATTAGTGTCAATATAACCGTGGCCCTCACTATGGATGATGTTTGAGAATCCTTGCACCTATACCAAGAGCAATAGAGCTAAATTAGAAATTTAGTGGTGCTGGTCAAGGACATTATCAAGAGTCTTACCCAACAAGGATGGGGTAAAGTAGGAGAAAATATCTCGCCTGAATTTGGTTCCACCTGCCAGGGTGCACACCATTAGGAGACCTTTGGACATCTTTTGGGCCTTGTAAGAATTTCTAATTTTTAGGGATTAAGGCTAATTTTATGCTTTCTTAAGGAGACAAGATTAATCAAGAGGGCTACTTGGAACCTATAATTTGAGCTTTCTAGCCCATAACTCCCCTACAAAAATAGGGTCTAATGTTGTCATTCTCTCTCCTCCTCTCTTTCTAGCAAACTCGTAACTAAGGGGGACTCAAAATGGACACTTTTTTTTCCACTTTGTAAGTTTTATACTTTGAAACTAGCCCCAAATCCATATATATGTATAACATTCAATTTTTAACCTTGATTTTCTCTTAAAACCCACTCTATCTCATCATTGAATGCTTCCACCTTTTTCTCCTTCATTTAATGTCTCTATTTTTCCACTAAATCAACCAAATCAGAGATCTCTTGTCACTTTCCACATCATCAGTCTTGCAACTAAGGGGGAGCCAAAAATAGTGAGAAAAAAAATTCTTTCATTTTTGAACTTTTTTGCTTTAAAACTTATCCCCAAACCCATATATAGGTCAAAAAATCAAATTTTGATCTCTTTTTCTCCCCAAAATTGAACCGACTCTCTCTCTCTCTCTCTCTCTCTCTCTCTCTCTCTCTCTCTCTTTCTCTCTCTCTCTCTCTACTCATCTCTCTCTACAATCCTCTTAAGGCTACTCTCAACTCTATCTTTCTCTCTCTACTGTGAGTTAATGGCCTGCAAACACTCTCTCTACAATCCTCTTAAGGCTACTCTCAACTCTATCTTTCTCTCTCTACTGTGAGTTAATGGCCCACAGAGCTGATTTGGGGAATCATAGCTTTATACAGGACAGTTGTGGGGCAGGTACGTACTACCCAGGGTATATCTGAGATGGTTCACTCCACTATTGGGGTGAAATAGGGCTGCCCCCTTTCCCCCACCTTATTTGGGATGTATGTGGATGAGGTTTCGGGCTATGTAGAGCGGGAGGGTGATAGAGGAGCACATCTAGCAGGGACATGGATTCCGCTGTTATTGTATGCTGATCATATTGTGCTGATCTCAGATTCTCCAGAGGGGATGCAGCGTCATTTGGATGCATTGCACATGTTTGCAAAGGACAGTGGATTGTCTGTTAACCTTGGTAAAACCAAGGTGATGGTTTTAACACCACAACACAGTGGGTTAGGAGGTCAATGCCCACCTTTACATATGGTCAGGAGACAGTGGAGTATACAGATGCATATACTTACCTTGGTGTGGTCTTTAGTGGCCCACTATTTTCCTTGAGGAGAGCAACGGAGACCAGATTGACCAGAGCTTATGCAGCATTGGGGAGACTAGAGAGGATGTGTTCGCAGGTTCAGTTTCAGGAACCTCGAACAAAGCTCTGGCTCTTTGACACTTTGGTCACTTCAGCCATGCTGTATGGAGTGGAGATATTGGGACCCTCAGTAGATCACCACAGCCGAGCTGGTGGCACTGATGGATGGAGACGTATGGAGAGGTCCTTGGTTTCTATGATTTCCCGGATGATTAGGGCCAAGGCCTCCGTACCACATGATATTATCGCAGACCATCTCCCACATGAAAAGCACTCCTATTGGAGCTAGGGAGCATAAGAGGCCACTTAACCACATCAAAACACTTGTCGTTGGAGGGGATGCTCGTAAGCGGAGAATTCAAGTAGCGTGGTATGGCGTCTCGTTCTTATTCTCTAGCACTTCCAATTCAAAATGCCAATGTAAATCAAGTGTGCAATTGTGTAATGTCAATGTAATTTTGCTCGTTTTTAGAGTATTTCTTCAAGATGCCACAGGTTCTGATCAATCCGGGGATTATAATGAGTTCTCATGCTCTTTCACAAAAACGAGTGAGCATGTGCTTAAAATGATTAGGGATCCCCGTTGCAAGAAGATACATATGGTTGTTTCCAATGAAATCATACAAGAGGTTTCCCAAAGTATCAGCAGTGTTGATGTTGTAAATGCATGCGATGAGGTAGGCATTAGCATGAAGGGCTACAAGGCTCTTCATCAATTGCTAGGAGACATCCTTCATAAGAAAGGTATCACGCACAACCTTTTCCCGCCACCAAAGAGGGTTTGTCTAGCAAAGGGAGTGAGCAAAATGAAGATGTAAAATGCAGGATTGGGGATTACTACCACATCAATGATACACTTACCATTGCAGCATGGGGAAAGAAGAAGAGTGCGGTGTGTGGAAAAAATAAGAGTTGAAATGTGTACATACATGTACATGGTGTGTGTGAAGTTTTGCTTTTGAGAGCGTTGCCAGATGTACAGAGTAGATGGTATTGATGTGAGCATGTACAGGCTTGTCTGGACGTGGTCTTCTGGAGATACACTAGAGTTGATTTCAGCTCCTCGTTTGGCTCTGAGTATGTGTACACGCCCAAATGTATGGGCATTGAAGCTGTGTTTGAAAGCATCTGGAGGTTTGAGCCATAAAATGTTAAGGTGGCCAATGGAGTTTGAGTATTAGTGTGAAAAAAAAAAGAAAAAATGAATATGGCCATTTTGTAGGCCTTCTAAGAAGAAAAAATAAATATAATATTATTATGGCCATAAAAATTGAAGGCCACATGGAACTAAAGGTGGCCGCCAGCGCACCTTTTAGAAGCTTGGTGAAGCACGTGAAGGGTGTGGCTGGTGATTGCAGGCGCTGGAAGGATCTTCACCAAAAAGAGAAGGTGATGGACGAGTTCGAGGAGAGGGCTTGGGCTGTGGTGAAATTGCGGAGACAGGAACAGGTGTAGGGCTTTTGAGAAGAAAGATCGTCGCCTTGTTGTTCAGGAGGCTCTCTTGAACGCAACAGTGGTTTTGGAGGGCAGGAGCGGTTGGGGTGTGTGGCTGACGTGTAGCAACTGGAAACCTCCCATATGAAAGAAGTGGTTGACGGGCTAGAGGAGCCGATGAGGCTATGCAGCGCAGCCGAGCGAGCGGTGACTGGGCGCAACTGGTAGGAGCTGAGCATGGAGAGCACGGCTATGTGGGTTAGCTGGCGAACACTGAAGCCCAACGTGGAAGCCGTCGCATATGAGGGAGAGGCGAGCTGCTGGCGTTAAAGGAGCACACTAAAGTGGGTGTAAGAGGCTACAAGGACAAAAGCGCAGCTGAGGGCGCCGTCTTGTGAGAGGGGAGAGTTGTGCTGGAGGTCGCCAAAGGGCTGGAGACGCCCAGAAATTCGAACGAAGAGAAGGTTGGCGAGGGGCTTTTAGCACGTCAGCTTCTGCTGGCGACAACGAGTGGGGCCCTTGTTTGGTAGTCAGCGAGACAGTTACAAGTACAAGGAGAGGGTGACAGGTTGGTGAGCTAAAGCTGCCGCAGTACTGCTGGTGGAGATGCCAACTGGATTGTGGCGCTATAGGTGTCTCGGGCAGTCAACGGGCTATTCTGCAGATGAAGGCGCCAAAGGTTCTGTAGACAGGCGAAGGTGTGGAGTGAAAAGATGGCGTTTGTTGCTGTAGCAGCTTACAGTTGACAGGCCTTGGAGCTGGCTCAGGTGGGCGATACCAGGAGAGAGAGAGAGAAAGAGAAGGTTGGCGTAGTGGTAGCCAACTAGAAAAGAGGAACCTGGTTGACGGGCTGCAAGTGTAGAAGGCGCCGGCTGTGAGGTACAAGGGCTGGAGCAACAAATAGTAGAGGAAGCCTTGTGTGACAGCTGGTAACCAAAGAGAGGGGCTGAAGGTGTTAACTATAAAGGAAAAGCTTGGACTAATGTGAGCAGTGTACACAGTGAAGTGAAGATGAATGAGCGAAGTACCCTGATGACAGCAACGAAGGTACATGAGCTGGTGGTCTGCAGGCACAGTGAGCCAGAGAGAGAGAGTGTGTGTGTGGTATTTTTTGTGGATTTCTACCGCTTCTAGGGACTCAGGCCAGAGTTGTAAATTCTTTTGATTAGTTGTGGCTGGTGTTTGGTGATGCCAGAGAGTTCATTTATTTTTGTGTTCGTTTGGGTACAAGCTGTGACAGCCAGATCTGAAATATAAAGTTTGTTCATGCTTTTGGTCTGGTGTTCTGGTGTGTTTGCATGCGTGTGTGGAAGTGTGGCACCCTATAAGGGCGTAAACAGCTTTACTGCTTCCGTGCCATCACTTTTTGGTGCCTCCACAGAGGAGCAGATTTCCTCTGGTTCGTGAAAGAAGATAGGGGCTGTGTGAAGCAAGATTTGGAAAGATGGCTCAAGATTTTCCAGAGTATTGGGGATTGCCACAGGAAAGTGCAGTCAGGTTTCTGGAGAAGATGGAATTTACAGCCTTGATGAAAGACAGGGCAACCCCGGAGATCCTTTCTCAGATTTTGGCTTATTGCTTGCAGGGTGATGCAAAAACATGGTTACAGATGTTTGTGACTACACACAGGAACATTCATCAGCAGGATCCTGAGTACCGTGTAGTCAGAGCTGCATTCTTGGCACAGTTTGCCCGAGTGAGGAGTCCAAATGAGGTGTGGAAGGAATTGTGCAACATTCAGCAGAAGGATGGTCAGGATGTGGATCAGTACCTGATAGAGTTTGGTAGACTGTGGAGTCTATGGTGTGAGGCTCTGATTCCTGAAGTACCCCCGCAGATGATAAAGAGAGACCGGTTTGTGGCTGGTCTGGAGCCAACCCTCCGTTTGAAGGTGGAGCTGAAGAACCTGGATAGCTTTGAGGAGGCTGTCAGAGTAGCTCGTGAGAAGGAGTGGAAGGTAAAGCGTCTGAGGAGGCAGATGGGAATACAGGAAGAGCCGAAGAAGTTTATGAAGATGCCAGAGATTGAGAGTATACATCCTGAAAGGGAAGCTGCTGTTGTTCCAGAACAGGAAGACACTTTGAAGAGGGACATACATGATGCAGTGGAGCTCATGAAGTCTCTAAGTTTGAATTGGATGGAAGCAGGTGGAAAGGGAAGAAGCCGAGGTGCACCAAATAATAGAAGGGACAGTATCTCAACAGGTGAAGGGAACATGGGAGGAACAGGGAGAGGACGGGGCTACTATTTGAGTAATGTCCAATGCTGGAACTGTGGGGAGCGGGGACATATCAGCCCTCAATGTGACAAGCCGCCCAGAGCAGGTGGTGGAATATATCCTGTGATGCAGAGGACTAATGATAGATCGGGGGACCATAGTGTTGAAGTAAAAGATCCAAATCAACCCTCTACCAGTGGAGTCAAATGGGAGGATAAGGGAAAGGGACCGGCTCTCAGCTTGATAGAAGTGGAGACCATTCCAGAGATTATGCCTGTGGCAAAGAGGACGAGGAGTACAATGGCAGAACTTGAACCATCTTCTAAGAAAGGTAAGCATGTCCAATTTGATATAAGCCCTCAACCAGAGAAGAAGAAAAGGAAGCCAAGGAGACATTATAAAACTTCAGATTTGCATATTGGTCAAGGCCAAGAGGAGTATACATTGATGGGAGACTTAAAGGGAAGGGTAGCCAATATAACATTTGCCCAATTACTTGGATTGTGTCCGAAGCTTAAGAGAGAGTGGAAGAAGTTGGCAAATCTGAGGAAAGTAAATGAGCAGGAGCCCACACAAGGTGAAATGGAGCTGATGTCTGTGGAAGACCTTCCTGATATTTGTCCATCAGTTGATGCCTGGTGTGGAAGTGTGAGTATTGGAGAAGCATATGTTGATGGCGGTGCACAAATCAGTGTGATGACTCAGTCCTGTATGGAGAGATTGGGGTTGAAGCTGAATGCTAGTTCAGATTTTAGACTCCGTCTGGCAAATCATGCAAAAGTAAAGTGTTTGGGTATATGCACAGAAGTGCCAGTGACTGCTTTTGGTGTGGTTTGCAATATAAATTGCCATATTATGCCGGCTGGTTTGGGAGCTTATCCACTGATTTTGGGTAGACCTTGGCTCAGACAGGTGGGTGCCATCCAAAACTGGAAAAGGGGAACCATAACAGTACATAATAGGAGAGGGAGAGCCAGGAAATTCAACATGAGTAGTAAGCGGGAAATGAAGAGTGAGCCGGAAGAAACCAGTGCTGATGAGTATACAGATAGTGAAACTGAAGAAGAGAGTTCTACTTCTGATGATGAGAGCCAGGTATCATTTATAATGAAGGAAGAAAATGAGCATGTGATGCAAGCTGAAGAGGAGTTAAAGAGGGAAGAAGAAAGCAGACTTGAAGATATGGACAGTCTGATGCAGCCTCCATCACCCAGTGCAGAGAAAGAGAAGCTGTTACAGGGCATGCTGAATCCTAAATTGCAGCCAGTGGAGAAAGAAGAGTATATGAAGGTAATACACAAATTCCCCCATTTGTTTATTACTTCATATGAAGTGATTCGAGGATTCAAATGTGAGCCAATGCCTATAGTATTGAAAGAGGGAGTGAGGCCAGTGTTTCAGAAACTGAGGAGGATAAATAGAGAGCTATTGCCTGTATTAAGAGAGGAGCTGAGTAAGTTGTTAAAAGCAGGGTTAATTTATCCAGTAGATCACTCAGATTGGGCAAATCCAGTGGTCTTCACTCCAAAGCATACAGGTGGTTGGAGAGTCTGTATTGATTACAAGCCTCTGAATGTTGCAACAAAAAGCAATCATTATCCTCTGCCGTTTATTGATGATATTTTGGACAGGGTAGCTGGATATGAGAGGTATAGTGTATGCGATGGCTTCTCTGGATATTTTCAGATCTCAATTGCTGAGGAAGATCAGGCTAAAACCACAATCATTACACCGTGGGGTTGCTTCTGTTACCGAGTAGTACCATTTGGTTTGAAAAATGCACCCTCGTGGTATCAGAGGAACACTGATAGAGTACTTGCACCTCTTACGGATCATTTTGTGAGAGCTTTTTTGGATGATATATGTGTATATAGTTCTCAAAAAGAGCATGGTAATAAATTGGAGCAAGTATTTTCTAAAATGGATGATGCAGGTGGACAGCTGAATCCAAAGAAGTGTCATTTAGGACATTCAAAGGTGAAGCTGTTGGGGCATATGATATCTCAGAATGGAATTGAACCTGATCCTGAGAAGATAAAAGCTCTTGTCTTATTATCTGCACCATCAACATCTAGGCAACTGCAGACTTTTGTCCAAAAGGTAAAATATATGGCAAGATTTGTTCCTTTAATGTCTCAACTGCTTTATCCTCTTCAGCAGGCTATGAAGAAGGAACCATTGCAATGGAATAAAGAATGCGAGGAAGTGTTTGAGAAAGTGAAGGAGGTATTAGGAGGTATTTCTAGTGTGAAAGCTCCGGATTTCTCTCAGGTCTTTTATGTGAATCCATCTTTTGGTCCGGATGTAGTTGGAGCAATCTTAATGCAGAGAGGAGATGAATCCAGATATATGAAGCCTGTGTATTTTGCAAGTAGAGTGAAGACAGAAGCAGAGAGGAAATATACTGAGGCTGAATTGGTTTTGTCAAGTCTGGTGTATGCTTGCAGGAAATTCAGGTCATATCTCCTGATGAAACCATTTGTGGTGCTGACAAATTATACTTTACTCCCTCAGCTGGTGAATGGTACTTCACTCTCAAAAGGTATGATGCGATGGTTAGTGGAGCTTCAAGAATATGATTTCTCATTTTTAATTGAAGATACTTGCAAGGCAACTCTGGCAGATCTTCTAACATACAAAGATGGCCCGATACTGGTGAAGGAAGTGGATTCAAAGATAGAAAAAGAGGAACAGATTATTATTCCTGGAGCTCATGTTTTATTCTTTGATGGTTCGTATAAAAGGAGTATACATCAGGCCACCGGAGGATATATAATCCAGGATTCAGAAGGTGTGCTGATTCTAAAGAATGGAATACATCTGGAAGCTGAAAGTAACAATGAGGCTGAGTACACAGCATTGTTTCAAGGGTTGCAGGCTGCTTTAAAACAGAAGATTCAAAAGCTAATCATAAAGGGAGATTCTCTATTAGTGGTAAAGCAGGTCTTGGGTAGCTGGCGAGCAAAGAATCCGAGATTAAAAGAATGTCTGGCTAATGTTAGAAGGCTGCTACATCAATTTACAGCATGGAGTATTCAACATGTCCGGCGGGAGGAAAATCATATGGCACATGAGTTGGCTCAGGAGGCAATTAATCAGGATCCAGTAATTGCAAAAATCGAAGAGCCATTATACAGAGGGAGGGAATACCTGTCCAGAGTGGTAGATTATCTACTCTCAGGTCGCTTGCCTGAGGAGCTCAAAAAAGGCCAAAAGTATCATTTTATCAGGAGAAGTAAGCATTATGTCATGATTGGGGATGAATTATACATGCAGGGAGCTGATCAGGTATTGAGGAGAATTCCCTGGAGAGAAGAGATTTATTATATTCTATCTTCAAATCATGAGGGAGCATGTGGGGGTCATTATGCATTTAAGATCACCTTGCAGAAGATATTACTGGAGGGTTATGTATGGCCTTCCATCCAGAAGGATATTCAACACTGGTGCAGGTCTTGCCATGAGTGCCAGAGAATGGGGAAGAGGATCTTAAAAATGGAGCCGAGAAATATCATGCTGGTATATGACATTTTTGAAAGATGGGGAGTGGATGCAGTTGGACCATTTCCCAGGACAGCCAGAGGAAAGTGTTATGTGCTTACTGCGGTAGATTACCTATCAAAATGGGCAGAAGTGAAGGCAGTGAAGAGAGTGGATAGTAAAGAGGTGGCTGATTTTGTGTATGAACATATATGCTGCAGGTTTGGAATTCCTCTGGAGATACTATCAGATAATGGACCTGAATTTAGAGGAGAGGTAGTTGACCATTTATGCAGAAGATTGAATATCAACCACAAATACTCCACTCCTTATCACCCTCAATGCAATGGCTTGAATGAAAGGTTCAATGGTGAATTTAAGCTGATGATAACCAAAATGACAGAAGGCCATATCAAGAATTGGGATATAGAGATGAATCGTGTATTATGGGCATACAGGGTTGCTGTAAAATCTGGTACACAATTCTCACCCTTTCATTTAGTTTATGGGAAAGAAGCACTCATGCCTATTGATGTGGAAATTCCAGCTTTGAAGTTTTTGATTGAAGAAGGGCATGAGCCTATTAATTGTTACAGAGAAAGATTACTGGCTTTGCAAATAGTTCAACTGGACAGAGAGCTAGCATTTGATTACTATGCAGCTATGCAATTGAAAAGACAAGAGAGAGAGAATGAGAAGGTGGAGCAGAAAGAAATTGAGGAAGGTGATCTGGTTCTCAGGTATAATAGCAAGCTGGATAGTACTTTTCATACTGCATTCCAAACAAAGTGGGAAGGTCCGTATAAAGTTGAGAGAAAATTTGATAATGGGAGTTATCAGCTTGCTGATTTGGATGGAAAGAAGCATAAAAGGAGAGTGAATGGTCTACGACTGAAGAAATATTTTGCTCGATTGATGTTAGCCATGAAAGAAGAAGATCAGGAAGCTTATGATGCATGTCAGGAAGATGTGGAAGGTACAGAGGAAAATCTGAATATTTCATCCCTATTTGTACAGCTGCTGGACATGAATGTCTCAGCAGAAGTAGGGGGTTGCTAAATATGTGTGGAAAAAATAAGAGTTGAAATGTGTACATACATGTACATGGTGTGTGTGAAGTTTTGCTTTTGAGAGCGTTGCCAGATGTACAGAGTAGATGGTATTGATGTGAGCATGTACAGGCCTGTCTGGACGTGGTCTTCTGGAGATACACTAGAGTTGATTTCAGCTCCTCGTTTGGCTCTGAGTATGTGTACACGCCCAAATGTATGGGCATTGAAGCTGTGTTTGAAAGCATCTGGAGGTTTGAGCCATAAAATGTTAAGGTGGCCAATGGAGTTTGAGTATTAGTGTGAAAAAAAAAAGAAAAAATGAATATGGCCATTTTGTAGGCCTTCTAAGAAGAAAAAATAAATATAATATTATTATGGCCATAAAAATTGAAGGCCACATGGAACTAAAGGTGGCCGCCAGCGCACCTTTTGGAAGCTTGGTGAAGCACGTGAAGGGTATGGCTGGTGATTGCGGGCGCTGGAAGGATCTTCACCAAAAAGAGAAGGTGATGGACGAGTTCGAGGAGAGGGCTTGGGCTGTGGTGAAATTGCGGAGACAGGAACAGGTGTAGGGCTTTTGAGAAGAAAGATCGTCGCCTTGTTGTTCAGGAGGCTCTCTTGAACGCAACAGTGGTTTTGGAGGGCAGGAGCGGTTGGGGTGTGTGGCTGACGTGTAGCAACTGGAAACCTCCCATATGAAAGAAGTGGTTGACGGGCTAGAGGAGCCGATGAGGCTATGCAGCGCAGCCGAGCGAGCGGTGACTGGCGCAACTGGTAGGAGCTGAGCATGGAGAGCACGGCTATGTGGGTTAGCTGGCGAACACTGAAGCCCAACGTGGAAGCCGTCGCATATGAGGGAGAGGCGAGCTGCTGGCGTTAAAGGAGCACACTGCTCGTGGGTGTAAGAGGCTACAAGGACAAAAGCGCAGCTGAGGGCGCCGTCTTGTGAGAGGGGAGAGTTGTGCTGGAGGTCGCCAAAGGGCTGGAGACGCCCAGAAATTCGAACGAAGAGAAGGTTGGCGAGGGGCTTTTAGCACGTCAGCTGCTGCTGGCGACAACGAGTGGGGCCCTTGTTTGGTAGTCAGCGAGACAGTTACAAGTACAAGGAGAGGGTGACAGGTTGGTGAGCTAAAGCTGCCGCAGTACTGCTGGTGGAGATGCCAACTGGATTGTGGCGCTACAGGTGTCTCGGGCAGTCAACGGGCTATTCTGCAGATGAAGGCGCCAAAGGTTCTGTAGACAGGCGAAGGTGTGGAGTGAAAAGATGGCGTTTGTTGCTGTAGCAGCTTACAGTTGACAGGCCTTGGAGCTGGCTCAGGTGGGCGATACCAGGAGAGAGAGAGAGAAAGAGAAGGTTGGCGTAGTGGTAGCCAACTAGAAAAGAGGAACCTGGTTGACGGGCTGCAAGTGTAGAAGGCGCCGGCTGTGAGGTACAAGGGCTGGAGCAACAAATAGTAGAGGAAGCCTTGTGTGACAGCTGGTAACCAAAGAGAGGGGCTGAAGGTGTTAACTATAAAGGAAAAGCTTGGACTAATGTGAGCAGTGTACACAGTGAAGTGAAGATGAATGAGCGAAGTACCCTGATGACAGCAACGAAGGTACATGAGCTGGTGGTCTGCAGGCACAGTGAGCCAGAGAGAGAGAGTGTGTGTGTGGTATTTTTTGTGGATTTCTACCGCTTCTAGGGACTCAGGCCAGAGTTGCAAATTCTTTTGATTAGTTGTGGCTGGTGTTTGGTGATGCCAGAGAGTTCATTTATTTTTGTGTTCGTTTGGGTACAAGCTGTGACAGCCAGATCTGAAATATAAAGTTTGTTCATGCTTTTGGTCTGGTGTTCTGGTGTGTTTGCATGCGTGTGTGGAAGTGTGGCACCCTATAAGGGCGTAAACAGCTTTACCGCTTCCGTGCCATCAGCGGATGGTAATGTTTCATTCGAATTCAATGAGTTCAACAACATTTTTGTTGAAATGCGAAAGCTACAACATTTTTGTTGAAATGCGAAAGCTACAAAAGGCAATGATATTGTTCTATGGGTTGTCTTCTAGATGTAAGTATCACAAGTAACCTTGTACGCATTAGATCTATGCTCATTTACAAGGAACGACTTAATATTTTGTTTGATTTTTGTGTTTTTTAGGTTCCAAGGTCTCCTTCGTGTTGAAGTTGGACGAGTGCCAGATTGTGAAGGGAAGAAGGCTAGAGAGAATGAGTGTCACACTTATGAACAACGCTATGGCGGTAGCCTTTAAGTCTCCATCTGCTCTATCTGTTGTTGGCAGAAGGGCTTGATGATGAGGGAGAGAGAACAATTGATTTTCAAGAGCAAGGGCATGATAATATTTCACACACTAAACCATCGTTCAATGTTCAAAGAAAGATATATGGTGGTTAGGAGTATTTGAGGTTCCCAAGGAGACGCACGAGGTGCTATCATGGGTCTTTGAGAGGTTGCCTTGGATTAGTGATGTGATAAAGTCACAAATAGGGGGTGAGAAGCTGGATCTTGATGGTTTAGGGAGCTTTGACGTTGATTGGTATCTTGGCGGGGATCTAAAGACAATAAGGTGTATGTTGGGTTGCACTCATGGTGCAAATGCAGCTCACCCATGCTCTTGGTGCATGTATGGATTGAAACAAAAAACAAAGAAGAAAAGTAAGGAGACGGCCAATGATAAAGAGGAATGCGAGGAAATAGGAAATTGCAAGGGAGAGTGAGACGGTGGTGTCCTTTCATCACCTATGTTGGTGCCTCCGAATAGGGACTTAAGGGATAATAGCTAGAACCCCATAATTCCTTTTCTTCTTAGGAATTTTCACTTTTGTATTTTACATGCATTCATGCGTATCTTTGACCGCCTCTTAAAGTGTCACATAGACTATGTATGCGTTCACTATGCCCGGTATAAAACTCGACAGGGTGAGGTGATTGCTAGAGTGGAGAAGATCTTAAATGACATTGGTTGCCATAGGGGCAACATGGAGATACGAGTTAACCAAAAGACCTCTGGAGTTTCACATATGGTTGCTCAAAAGGTTTCAATGAGTGCAGGCAAGGTGAGAAGGTTTCTCCAGAAGCCTTGCAACAAGCGGGACAAGGTTTAAAGAAATGCAGATAGGCAACATGTCGAGGAAGGTGAAAATGTTCCTACAAAGAGATGGGAGCTGTGGAAAGACCTTTGTGCTTGTACTACTTTAGACTGCTTGGATGCAAACATTGTTGTTTTGTGTGAGCAAGTGTGGAAAAATTTCAATAAGGTAGTGTGGTTGATGAGTCAAAGCGGCACAACAGATAAAAATCGCAAACAATTTCAAGCAGAGTTGAAAAGCTTCATTGAAGCCGTGGTCCGTACACATGGGGTGAATTGAATATTGTGCATTACATGGTAATATAATGCTTTTAAAGGTTTCGCAAAACAAATTTCTTCTAATGTACTTTTCTTGAATGGTGTTTTTGTTTAGTATCTGCAGCACATCTTGTACGCTCATGGTGCATATTTCGTGAACGCCTACGGCTCGCTTGACATGTAGAGCACCCAAGGATTGGAGAAAAGTCATTACCGTGCAAGGGAAGTCTATTTCAAGAACACAAGACACGGAGGCAGCAGGACTTGATCAAACTATCTCAAAGAAATGTTTGATTGGTTCTTTCGTTATACCTTTGGAAGAAACCTTTCAAGGGAGAGGGCTCGAATGTCCAAATTGGCCCAAACTACCAAAATGAAAAGTAAGGGTCAAAAAACAGCAAGGTAGAGGATAGGGACAGGACCTACATGTCATACGACATGGAGGTTTACACGTAGGAGAGTTGGTAAAGTATGGGTCCTTATAGACTTGAATGAGGCCTAGGGTTGATGTGTAGCTGATCTATGGGGATACTATCTATTGAATGTAATCAGGTGTTATAATTGAGAGTGTAAATGGTTCTTTTTTGCTTAATATGTAACCATGTTATCTTTCGTGTTTAAAAACCCATTTTTTTGGTGCGTGACATTTTTTGAAAACTAGGGTTTCGGTGTAATGATTACGTTGGCCACTATAAATGAGCACCCTCTCTCTTTTGATCCATTTTGTACAAGCACTTTGAGATCACAGAAGCACTCAACTCCTCGTGGGCACAATCATTGCTTCCGAACTCACACGGTACTTATTCTCTATCAAGGTCCCCATGCAACCTGATGAGGATGCTCTCTCAGCCTAGGAGCTAGAAGTCAGGGATTTGCACAACCTTGTCGTCCACATCGACAATTTTATTTTTCCATGTAGTATCTACAGGGCTTAGTTTTCCATGCTGACGAGGGGGAGGCCACGTAATAACCTCTCCATACAACAAGCTAACCGCACGAGGGCATTGTGGTTTGCTAGAAACATTGCAGAGCACTGGTAGTCTATGGTGCAAATTCTTTGCGGTTTTTGGAGTCCCCCTTGGTTTCAAGGACCGTAAAGTCATGTGTCATTACCAATTTCGTTAGATTAATATAGTTCCCTTGCTAGATTTGATTGGTAGCGAGAAAGCTTTGTAATATCTTCAAATATAGTTTTTTTGATGACTTGAATTGTATCCCAAAGATTTACGTTGCTTTTGTAATACTTGAAGAAGTCTCAAGATGTTGATTTTTGAAATATCACATGCTTGGTAATCCACATATTCGTGTGTTTTGATGCTTTGTGATAAGTGTCTAGAAGGGTGCGAAAATTCACTGTGCAATTTGGCCAGAAAGGCTAATTTCGCACCCGTTCGGACCAATAAAATATTTCCTCAATTTTATCAAATGTCTCCAGTGAACGCTTATTCGAATGATGTCAAATGTATTTAGTATGCGTACTATTTGTTTGCACACATGAGTGATCTCTTAAAATTAGGGTTTTTTTAAGGATTATTGCAATGCTGGCATTTTCTTGTATAATAAAGGTTGACCTCTATTTTTGCCCATTCTTACCCTCAGCTCTCCTCACCATGGCGCGACAAGGCAGATAGTGAAGAAGATGACCGAAGAACGACACGCCCGATTGAGGGATAATGTAAACAAGAATTTCGAGCGCTACAACTGCAAACTCAAGAAAAAATTAACAGAGCAAGCCAGCTCCGACCATTTGCACTTGAATTATCAATAAAAGCTCAGCATAGCTAGGTGAATCATAGTCACCTTTGTGCCTTGAAATGATTTGACATAATGATAGCTGGTACCACAAACGGGAAGGGAAAAAAGTCGACAGATGAGAGCCCAGGGCGCTCGCCAATATGTACCCCTAAAGCTCTTCGAAGCTAGGGAAATCTATCTAGAGGCAACTAGCCTTAAATCCATGGGCAGTGCAATCCTTAAGTTTTAATTCTTGGATCCGTTAACCTTCATATGCAATATCATTGCCAATACCCACCCTTGAGTGCAGAAAACTTGCTTTGGATGATGAGCCCACTAGACAATTGTGGTAGAAGATAGGTTTGTTGCCTTTGTTTGAACTGGCTCCATGAGGGACGAACTTAATCCGGTGTTACCACTAGACCATACTCTCTTTTGATAACCACACTAGATCATTTGACATACAGCCACCCATAAGGACCATCGAGCAACGAAAGAATGGGATTTCAAAAGGATCAATAACCTCTAGAGAAGGTGGCATGCTTTAAAATAGACAAGCAAAACCCCACTGGGAGCGGGTGAGGTACAATGCTTGGATCTCTTGACTATGAGAAAAAGGCCCTCAAGCAGGTTGTGAAGTGCTTATAAGTGCATTTGAATGTGAACATTCTAGATGTTGGATATAACAATGCCCCACCCTCATATTGTAGTGTCTAGGTACTATCTACTTCATGTTTATATGGCTCCCATTATAAGTAGCCATGCACGACTACATCCTCATATTCACACAAGATGATGGACTAAGAGGCCAAATGGTTTAGAGGCGACTTAGATTACATCTGGCACACTGCTAAATAAACTACATGTTATACTAGACCGTGATCCCATATCACAAACGGAGTAGGTAGACTTTACTCTTAGATAGACTTTACTCTTAGACATCCTCTCTGGGATAATGATCTAGACATGAAGTAGGTAGACTTTACTCTTGGATATCCTATCCTGACATTGCGAAACCCAAGGTGAGCCCGGATGGTCATGGAGGTAGAAAAATAGCTTGGCTTTGCCTACTACATCTTTATGAGCGGAGTCTACACTACGGACAATGGCATTGCCTATGACCATAGGCCTATGCAGTCATGTCATGACTGCCACGTGTATATAGGACTATATAAATATACGGCCAACCCTTTTCTCTACACAATTCATCAATAATCATTGTGTGTTCACTACCTAGCTTCTACTAGCATACAACTTCCATCTTAGTAAGTTCCATACCAACTATTGAAGCTCCCTTCACATGAGTACATGGGTTGTGGGACTTCGCTATCTATTGTATCATTTTAGTATAACTTCGTTATTGAGTAATTTGAGTTTAAAGTTTTGTGCTGTGAAAGATCTTACTTCATTTCTCTTGTATACAACCACACATTGTATCCTCTTACACAAGATACCAGGATCCCAAGAGGGGAATGGTTGTCAGAAAATTTGCATTTCCTAAAATGCTAGTAAATCTCCATTAAATTTCTAATTCTCAAACGGCATCGAGCTCATGATCTTTCCAAAAACTATTGGAAAACCCTTTCTTCAAAGTCTCTAGTTTGCAAGTTGAAACCTTAATTTCTTCACACCAAGGCGCTCCAATTGATAAGTAATTCCAAACTTAAACTCAGTTGCAAATGACAAACTTGAGCGTGGCTAATCATTTCCCAAAGGCTAAAACTCCATGGCACTGACACAAAATCTGTGAGAAAAATCTTGATCCCAAGGCTCAGACTCGGGGAATAGTAGCACAATCAACAAGATGGTTAAGAAGACGATTAACAAAGAGGTTAGTCAAAGAACAAGAATACCAAAAAAAAAATCATACAAAATAAAGGAAAACGTAAGATAATAATCATGGGATGGACTACCAACAAAACAAGGGATACACCTTACGTCTCTAATTTGAAAAACTATGAAAAAACCAGTTTCGTCGTCACGACCAAAGATATCAACCTTTCAAGGAATGTCTTTAGAAGGAGTATGCATATACAGATATCTAGATGACTTAGGTTCTATGCAATGTCCACATGCTCCTCCCACCTCTTCCTATTCTTGTGCATCGTGCTACAGCCCACACCTGCTCAGCCTCAGCAGCCAAATACATAAAAAAACAAAAAGATCATCTCCTGTCAGAGACGACTTACATTGTAAGTTGGGTAATAGATGCAGTACATCACTCTCATGCTGGCGTTCTTGCGTAGGCCAGGTCCAGCGGTGGCTATCAGGAACTTCCTTTAGGCAGGGGGTGATGGCAGGGCCATCCACCCCAAGGTTGCATGGAGAGTTATCTTTCAACCCTGCAGTAAAGGGGGCTTGGGGATCATTGATCCGATGGTGCAGAGCAGGGCCCTGCTGGGCAAGCTAATAGTCCGCGACCTCCTTCCAGGCAGAGAGTGGTGGACGGACAACACCTCGCTCATATCCCGTCAGGCAACCCATTCTTGCATGGTCCCTGGTTCCCAAGTCTCAGATAGGTCTTCATGGAGGTCTGCACGTGCAAATTTGGTTCCTCCTTCGAGGACAAATTTGCAGCCTGTCTTCTGCGAGCTTGGGCTTTCCTTCAGCTGGGGCTCCTCCCTCCACAGACAAGCATTCTTGACAGCCCATGATCTGGAACCACTTTTTCCGCTTACCGAGCAGAAACCAGCATGGGGCTTGCACTCACATTCCATGGCGCATAATTTGCTCGGGACAAGCCCAGTCCTTTGGTGATTGGTCCTCCTTCAAACACCTTCCCCACTCCATCCAGTACCAGCGCCTCTCTGGGATCCTCCAGATCTTCTGTCTTCTGCGAGCTTGGGCTTTCCTTCAGCTGGGGCTCCTCCCTCCACAGACAAGCATTCTTGACAGCCCATGATCTGGAACCACTTTTTCCGCTTACCGAGCAGAAACCAGCATGGGGCTTGCACTCACATTCCATGGCGCATAATTTGCTCGGGACAAGCCCAGTCCTTTGGTGATTGGTCCTCCTTCAAACACCTTCCCCACTCCATCCAGTACCAGCGCCTCTCTGGGATCCTCCAGATCTACTCCGCCATTCCTCTGCTCCCCTTGACAAACACCCCCCCTTCCTCCATGGGTGGCAATCTTCTCCCATCATGACATTCCTCTTATGATCTTCACTATCGGAGGTAGGCAGACTGCAGTCATGGCTGCCTCCAGCGTACGGGCCCCCCTTTGGAGGATTTTTGTGCCCTGAAGAGGAGGGACCATATCCTTGGCTTCCACAACCACAATTGGCGCACGGACCCTTCTCCAAACAAAGTTGCATGCGACCCCTCTTGGCGCTTGTGGCTTTGGGAGAACCGCTGCGCATCCCCTCTTCAGTGGGACCCTGACCAGGGGTCTAGAGGGACCCCACTCTTCTGCCCAAGCACCCAGGTTTTCCTTTCTTCAAGTACTCAATCAGATTGGGTAAGCGGATTCAGATGGCTGGGATCGAGGGCACTTCAACTGTGGCATGACATTGGAGCACGGCATTCCCCTTTGCTTCCTCTCTGACTTTTAGAAGCAGCTGTGGGGCGGCACTCGGCCTAGGAAGGTCACTCCGTTCCTCTGGGAGCCTGCTCACACGGCCCTCACGGTTGGCACTTGGCTGGCATCGGGGACAGGCAGCCTCTTGCTCCAGGTGTGAATTTCACCAGGAGATCACTGCCTTCAGGATTGCCCAAAGGCACAGCAAGTTTGGTGGCTGATCCTACATCTCTTTACAGCAGATCCCGAGACTGCTTGGGCAATTACTTGGGGGGGGCATCATGTGGGTCAGAAGATCACTGCCTTCGGGATTGCCCAAAGGCACAGCAAGTTTGGTGGCTGATCCTACATCTCTTTACAGCAGATCCCGAGACTGCTCGGGCAATTACTTGGGGGGGTATCATGTGGGTCACGGAGGCAGGTCCAGTCCTCTCTCTATGAGGAAGATGGTGATGGCATCGCACTCCAGCTTACACAATACAGGATTCCTCACCAGCAGGGATGATGGCATCACAGCGCCCGTGTGGCTTTCCCCCCTTCCCCAGGTTGTAGTCTCCCTCTGAGAGCAGCCAGCCATGGACGGAGCATCCCTTTATTCTTCTGCACTTTTACCTCTACGGAGGGTTGTAGCCCCCCTTGGCTGGACGTTTTTTTTACTAATAGAAGGATCTTTTTCTGGGGAGGAAAAAGTTGGTTGATAGATTAGAATTCTGTTTGGAGACAACTTGAGTGGTCCATTAGCATTCTTTTCGATTCAGCCTGCAGCCACCATCAGTTTCATTCTTCTTTCTTGCGTTCTCTGGCATTTAGAGAGAGAGTCCTCACAACATCTATATCACAATTCAACAAAGTGCCTAAAACCTTACAACATCTTTATCATAATTCAACAAAGTGTTTTAAAGGCTACACACTAGAGACCAAATAATTATTCCACTGGATTAAAAAGCTTCTGATCAGAAGCAAGAATAGCAGCACAAACTTGGCATGATGTATAGGATCCAACAAAAGCAGCATGTTAACACATGATCAAGCACAACTAAATGTTGAGATTTGTGATCTGTACATGCTCAATCAGTTGGTGGTGGTATTTACATGATTGGCAAGTGCAAACAATTGACTTTTTAAACCATTAGAAGAATCAAGGGTCAAATTTTAGTGATACCACCCGGGACTGCCGGTTATGTTTTGCAGCTTTCATGAACATGGTGCTGAGACAAGCAGGGGCCCACCAAGGCCTTCGAACCTCTTGCTCCCCTCGCAAGCATGCCACTGCAGCATTGATTCACATAAAATTTAAGCCACAGCATTAATATGTAGTATAAGCATTCATAGACCACTCATGATTGGTCAAAAATGTGAAAATCTGTTAGTTTGCAGTTCATGACTTCAGTGAAACCATAATACAAATACAAGGTTTCTGACCTTTCACTCTGCGTAATTCCTTGCAAAGAGTGATGAAATCTCCCCATTTCATGCGGCAACGTCTTATAAATCGTAGAATCTCTTCTGTAGTAAAGTTGGACAAATTGTCCAAATACTCCCCGGTAACCCTGTTTTGTGTGAAGACCTCTTTGTATCCACCAAGACCGATGTCTTCCAGCCATGTGCCAACGTCCTAGCATGCAAAAACACATGCACAAACAGGATTTGGCATTTTACCCATAGATGATATAAACATGAAAGAAAAAGACTTCTAGAGAGCCGTGAGATGGCATAAACCTTCTTACAAGAATTCAAAACCCATGAAATGAATTGAAGCGGGCAGACAAAGTCAGGTTGTGAACAAAATAGGGTTAATTCCGGATTTGAAAAAACCCATGGCATCTGGTAAGGTTGAAGAGCACATGGCCAACCAATCCATGGCATCTGGCAGGGTTGAGGGGCACATAACCAACCATGGCATCTTGCAAGGTTGAGGAGTACATGGCCAGCCAACTCATGGCATCTTGCAGGGTTGACAAGCAGAGGTTGAGGAACACATTCTCAACAAACCTCACCGGAAACCAGCTTTTTTTAGATGTCAAAGAAGTAAATACAAACAAGGACAACTGGGGATATACTGTGAAATGGGTTCACTCACCTCCGATGTCCAGATGAAGAAATCGAGGGTTTCGGGGGAGCTGCGTTTCTTCATCGATGGAGCTTTTGAGCAGTGCCGCGGCATGTTTAGATTGAGGCGAATTGGGAGGTTAATGAGAGCATCTGGAGCCGCCCATCACTGTTCCTTGTTTTGATATAGTTCCTCCTCTCCTTGCATTTGCACACACCTTGATCGCAAGCTTCCCAGCCATTATAAGCAACCGCGAGATCCCATCAGCCCCTTTCGCAACACAAGCAAAGTATATTTACAGATATCCCGTCAGTAATCTCTCTCTCTCTCTCTCTCTCTCTCTCTCTCACAGACAGACCCCCTTTCTCTCTTCCCAGCTGCCACGCAAAGTATATTTGCAGATACCCTCTCCGTAATGGGTCTCTCTCTCTCTCTCTCTCACACACACACACACGCATTGCCCGCAGCAACCCCTCTCTCCTTCTCTCTTCCCAGCTGCCACGTGTACCACACCTGCATCGTGGAGCGCGCATAATGACCTCCTTTTTCAAGCCTCAACGCAAGGCATCCATCACACACATGGCGCATATGGTGGGGCCTTGTGGACTCTTTGAGACGACGACGACGACGACGACGACGCATGGGGCATGAATCGGCGTGATGCAACCCAAGAGGCCAATTGCATTAAACCCTTTTTTAAAGCAAATTTGTCAAACATGGGATTTGGAGTGTTCAAACTAATTTTAGTAAGGAGAAAAAATAAATCAGAGTGCTCTAAAGTATGCATATGTAGGAAGGAAGACCTTCTTGATTCGGAAGCATCTATCTTTATCTGTAGGTGGCATTCCATGTAAGAATTGATGCACTTGAGGAAGGCAAGGAAAGAAGAGGAGCACATCTCGAGGCATATGCTCTCTCTCTCTCTCTCTCTCTCTCACACACACACACACACACACACACACAAAATTGACCAATTGATTGTTGTAAGGTAGGGGTTTAAGATTGGTTATGTAAGCAAGGTAGCTCTCTCTCTCTCTCTCTCTCTTTCTCTCTCTCTCTCTCTCTCTCTCTGTAACATACCCATTGTAAATAACAATGTACTTGCTTTAGAGTTGAAAAATATAACTTAGTTTGTCATTTTTACGATCAGAAAACTTCTATTTTTGGAAAATGAGCCATTTTTGCTTAGAAATTTGTAATTTTGAATCCAAATTTAGAATCTACACGTAATTTTATGCTTTAAATAGTTTTTTTCTGAACTAAAAACGGGTATCCGGAATGGGTTTAATTAAGCTTTTAAGCTTTTAATCTGCGAACTTTTGACCTAAAATAGTAACTATCCAGACGTCTAATCAACGAACGGAACACGCCCCCATGGTCACGGGGCAAGGCCGAACATTTTTGTCAAAAAAAAAATTTGATCCCCCGGGACGACAGCGGCGGCCGGCGTGGGCCCCACCCACGGGCGTCGCCCGTGAAACAACCGACAATCCACCCGGGACACCCAAGTGTGTACACGACCTAGACGCACCCTCCAGCACACCCCTACACGTACCCCCTCCTCCCCGAACCCTCTATCCACAGGTGTCGCGCTCTCTCTCTCTTGGGGACACCTCCACCCCCATGTGTCACACTTTCTCTCTCTTCGAGACACCTCCACCCCCAGGTGTCTCGCGCCCACACTCTCTCCCGGACACCTACACCACCTAGGTGTCACCTTCCCGCACCCGGACGTCCACCCTCCAGCACCTATAAAAGGACCCTCCCAGCCTCCTTCTCCGGGCGCAAGCCCTCCCTCAAGCTCTAGGACATGTCCTACACTCTTCTTCCCCCCCGTGTGAATAGACTTAAAGTGTGCCCCTTGCCTTACTCTCCCTAGGCCTCCCTAACCGTGCACTCTTCCCTAGGCCTCCCTAGGCGTACACTCTTCTCAAGAGCTCTCCAAGTTAAGGACACCTCTCAATTTCCCCCCCCCATATGCGGCGACTTAAACTTAGGCTAAGAGGTCTTTCCTATCCATAAGCCCAACAAGCTTTTCCTACCCCAAACGGACTCCGTTTTCGAATCCGTTTGAACCAGTAGAATTCTCTCTTTTCTCTCCAAGTTCCCAACCTCTTATATTCACCCCGTTCTCTCTCTATCCTCTTAAAACTCTAGTGCTCCTATGGCGCCGAAACACCACCGAAATGAAGAACCATGCGCTGCCCAAGGAGGGAATGAAGCGAATCGTGTCCCTGCAATCGACTTCGCCCCTCTTGAAGCGAATAGGCACGAAAATGATAACCAGGTACAGCTTCTCCCCCCCTTAGCTAACTCCGTGCTTGCCTGTGTAGCCGGGCAGAGGATATAGCGAGGCTGGGAGTCGGCCCAGGGCAATCCCCTCCTATGCCACTGGGAATTGGATTTCACCACCAGGGTGATGTATATATGCTGCCTAGTTCTGTGGGTCGAGGCTAGTGCGGTGACTTAACCCCCACCTCATGAGGAGACGTCCCCTCCGAAGGGCGAGAGAGTTTGGTACAAGCGGCAGTACCTGAGGGGATGATAGGACGGCTTGGCCCTCATCGGCTGGCTGACGACGAGGGGAGACGGTCCGTGAGGTTTACCCAGCTGGTTGAGGCTGGAAGATCGAATTCTAGATCATCGGTGTGGTTGTGGTTGTGGTTGTGATTGGATTGTGGTTTGGACATGGAAGTTTGGATTGGAATATTGGCCCGGTTCCAAGGTCTTTGTAAATATTTTTCACTGTAAGTATGTTTGTTGATTTCAATGTTGTGCTAAGGAAGATTTCTTTTAAGGAATCAAGTGTAATTAATTAACAAAGGAATTTGTTTTTAAGTGTTTCACAGTGTGGTAGGACTTAATTAGAAAACAATTGAACAAGTGAGTGTGTGGAAAGTGGGAGAATGGATACCCCGACGGTACCATTCTAAGGATGGGTAGACCCGATCAGTCGGGTAGCTTTCTACTAGTCGTAACTTACGATACTTAGGGAATAGTAGAGTCCCGAACAAGACTTGTTTTAGGGGACCGAGCCAGCGACCGTGCCTCATGAAATACGGGGGGAAAAAGGCGTTGGCTTCCTTGAACCAAGTGTGGGTCTTGTTCCATCTCCACGCACATTCCGTGCTGGGGATTAGAATTTCCTTTAGGATGACTACGCTTCCCCTGCGAGATAGAGTTAGGTCCCTCCGTTTGCTCGTAACCTCGTATTTCTAGTGGAATCGAGGTGTCATCAATCGGAAAATAACACGAGACTTAACCGCCTATCAAAAGGATTCCCTCGCTCTACGGGTAGGGGTTCTTACACGTGGTATCAGAGCAGGTTTAGACTTGGGAGATTTCATATTGTATTCTCTTGTTGCTCTAGGAGCTGGACGCAGGAGGACGAGATGGATCCCTATTCTCGCTTCCTGGTATTCCAATGCATGTTCATGACTGCTTGTCGCTCTTCCGAATTTGAGTTCCGTGACACTATGATGCACATTGTAGACAAGCTAACCCTTCCTCATTACACTCGCATCGAAAGGGGATGGAACAGAGCTGAGCATTGGCATCGTCGATCTACCTATTTCATTATTCGAGCTGAGCACGTCCGCAATCTCACCAATGACTTGAGGCGGATCCGATATGCCGACATGCTGCGGATGGTCCGCCTGTTCTGGTTTATTGGCACTCCTCGTAACACCTATGTCACTATCGATGGGAATCGCATGTTGCAGAATCGATGGGTTTATGATAGTGTGACTCAAGTTGTATCCCCTGATAGAGTAGCCGTTACCCGTCTTTCTAGACGTGGTATACCTCCCCTACCAGAGACTTATCGAGTTCTTGAACCCATGGGAGAACCCCCCTACTTTTTCAATGCTACCACCGCAGATCTTTATTAGGTTCCCTAGAGGACTACCATGTAAATAAATAAGATTGGATTTAGTCCACCAATCCTTGTAAATGGGTTGGTTCACTTGTAAATATTAAAGCTTGGAATAAAAGGTTTTGATTTTCACACTCATTGTCTTATGTGTGTTAAATCGCCTAAGTGACATGATTCTAAATTTAGCTTCTTATCGATAACCAGGATCGTCAACTTCTTGCTCCCAATGCATTATATACAGATATACAGGAGAAGAAGCTTCTCCTCAAACAAATGCAACCTCCCTCATTTAATGGGGCAGGTTCAAAGATTAAAAGGGATGCAGAAGTTTGGATAGAAGCCATGGACGATTACTTTTCAGCTGTGCTGGTACAGGAATTAGGAATCAATCCATGCTTGCCAGATTCCGTCTTACCGGGGACGCCAAACTTTGGTGGAAGCAATGGTGCCGAGATAAGGGCGTCACTGAAGATACCCAAACCTGGAGTGACATTAAGCAAGCTATGAAGGACCGTTATCTTCCCCCATCTCATGAATCTATTAAGATGAATGAGTTCTTTAGCCTTAAGCAGCTTAGCTTAACCTTGGAGGAATACTACTCAAAATTTGTCACACTTGGCAAATATGCTCCACCTATGTCGATCACTCAACAAGTGGCCTGATTTTGCCAAGGGCTAAATGAACCTTTGGATTCTCGCCTTGAAGCAATGAGGCCAACTACCTTGCAAGATGCTCTTACCCGAGCCAAACCTCTGGCTAAAGAAGTAAAGAGTGGTCAAGCAAAGAGGAGAGTCTGTCCTGAGTCTCTAACCCAAGGGGGGGCCTTCACAGAGGAATTACCAATGCCACAACACTATTGGTCAGTGCCCTAATAATTTTATCCCCCGCAGTTATGCTAATTCCACTTCAGAATCCTATGGGGACCAAAGGTGCTTTTATTGCAATGAAGTTGGCCACTTCCGGAATGAATGCCCCAAACTTGCAAGACCCTCTCTCAATCCTAGTGTCATTGCTGCTCCACAAGGCGGCCGGGTAGTTCAAGGTCGTGGGATTCCTAATAACCGCCAGGCTGGACGAGGTAGTGGTGGACGTGGTAGGGGTCGTGGAGTGACTGCCCGTGTCTGCTCTATGATTGGTGAACCGACTTTAGAGATGGAAGAAGAAGAGAAAGCCACCATTCATGCAGCTGTAGAACATCAAGGACCTAATCAGCAGTTTTCTGTTATCCAAGCTCCAGCTACTTATCAAGGTAGATCTTTCCAGCTCTTCATTGATTGTGGTAGTACGCATTCATTTCTTTCTCCAAAATGCTTGCGTAAGTTACAGTTAGATCAAAAACCAGCCCAAGCAATGATTGTTGAGTTAGCTAGTGGAAAAAAAGAAGTATCCCGACATTGTGTGGGAGATCTTGAATTTGAATTGGGTGGAAAAGAAGAAGTAGCTAGTGGAAAAGAAGAAGTATCCCGACATTGTGTGGTAGATCTTGAATTTGAATTGGGTGGTGAATCAACCCATGGGTATTTCAGAAGCTTACCATTAGGGATTTATGATGGAATCCTTGGTATGGAGGACTGGTTAATTGCAAACAATGCTGACATTCACTGTGCTGAAGGAAGCATCACCTTTAAGAATAGTCAAGGACAGGTAGTATCAGCCCAGGGAAAAACAGGTAAACCCAAATTTCATTTGGTCAAAGCTAATCGCCTTCTTAAGGGAGTGTGCAAGGGCCAACAGATCTTCCTTGTCAAACTCAACAAGGTAGAAGAAAGCAACCCAGATTTAGAACCCTCTTGGCTCCAGGAGTTTTCAGATATCTTTCCAGAGGAACTTACAAAACTACCCCCATCTCGAGAAGTAGATCATGGGATTGAGTTAATCCCTGGGGCTGAATCAGTTTCAAGGAGACCTTACAAAATGTCTCTTCCTGAGGCCATAGAGCTCAAGGAACAACTTAGGCAGCTCATTGAGCAAGGATTCATTCGCCCTAGTAATTCCCCATGGGGAGCGCCTGTTCTTTTCTAGAGAAAGAAGGATGGCACGCTTCGTCTTTGTATCGACTATACCGAGGCCTAAACAAGGTCACTGTCAAAAACAAATACCCCATTCCTCGCATCAACGAACTTCTTGACAGACTTTATGGATCCAAAGTTTTCTCCAAGATGGATTTAAGGTCTGGCTACTATCAAATTAGGATCAAGGAATCAGATATCTCCAAAACCGCTTTTAATACCCGCTATGGCCACTATGAATTTACAGTCATGCCATTCGGATTAACCAATGCTCCCGCCACCTTCAACCGCCTGATGCAGGATATCTTCCGACCCTACTTGGATGAATTTGTCCTTGTCTTCTTTGATGACATCTTGGTCTATTCTCAGTCAAAAGAGGAACATGAGGAGCATGTACGCAAAGTATTGCAAATACTGCGCGAACATAAGCTCTATGCCAAGAAAAGCAAATGTACCTTCTTCACTTCCCAAATTGAATATCTAGGGTTCATTGTCTCCTCAGAGGGCATCTCAGTAGACCCTGCCAAAGTCAAGGATATATTGGAATGGCCACCCCCTAGGACAGTCAAAGAAATCCGTGGGTTTCTAGGCATCACAGGATGGTATAGGATCTTCATCAAGGATTATGCCAAGATAGCCGCACCCTTAACTGATCTCCTCAACAAGAAGGAATGTAAGATAGTATGGTTACCAATCCACCAAATCAGTTTTAGCCAACTTAAGACTATCCTCACCTTAGCACCAGTTCTGAAGCTCCCTGACTTTACCAAAGAGTTTGAGGTTGTCACTGATGCTTGTGGCCTTGCACTTGGTGGTGTCTTAATTCAAGAAGGAAGGCCTATGGCTTACACTTGTCGTAAGCTTAAACCCTATGAAGTCAATTATGCCACCCATGATTTGGAACTCCTTGCAGTTGTTCATTGTTTCAAGTTATGGAGACACTATCTCCTAGGCCGTAAGTTTCTGCTTGTATAACTGACCACCAGAGTTTAAAGTGGATCTTCACCCAGCCCAATCTCAACATGAGGCAAAGGAGGTGGATTGAGATTTTGCAAGAGTTTGATTTTGATATCAAATTTCGTCCTGGAAAGGATAATGTTGTAGCAGATGCCCTCAGTCTCACAAATCTTTCCTAAGTGCAATCTCTATGCCAAATAACCCCATCCTAGAGAAGGTAAAGCAGGTTTCACCTCATGACCCTGATTACCAAAAGCTAGTAAGCCTAGTTCACAAGGAGGCACCCACAGAAAAGGAAAATGTATTGATCAAGGGATACACCCTCGATGATGAATGCCTCTACTTCATGCATAGGTTATGTATTCCCAAAGATCTTGCAAGCACTGAAGAAGATGATCTTGTATAGCCCCGTATAGCAGGACACCCAGGTTATGCAAAAACCTTGAATGCCTTAAGGAGAAGTTACTTTTGGCCTGGAATGAAGAGAGATATCCTTCAATACATCAGACAATGCCCTTCATGTCAAAGGATTAAAGCTGAAAGAATCAAAATGCCCGGGAAACTCCAACCTTTGGACATTCCTCAGAAGAAGTGGGAATATATCAGTATGGATTTTGTCACAAGTCTTCCCACAACACAGGGAGGATATGATTCTATTTTAGTAGTTGTGGATATGCTTACCAAAGTGACCCATATTATCCCAGTAAAGAAGGCATTTAAATCTTATGATATTGCCCGCAAGGAAATCTTTAGGCTTCATGGATTGCCAAAAAGAATAGTCAGTGACCGGGACTCTGACTTCACTTCAAAGTTCTGGACATCATTATTCCAGGCTATTGGAACACAACTTTGTTTCAGTACAGCTTACCACCCAAAAACAGATGGTCAAACTGAGAGAGTTAATCAGGTTATAGAAGACATCCTGAGAGCCTATTGTGGGCGTGAACCAAAGAAGTGGATTCAGTATCTCCCTCTAGTGGAATTCTCTTACAATACATCCTATCACCAAAGCATAGGGATGTCACCATTTAAAGCTCTTTATGGTCAGGAATGTTTGTCTCCCTTAAATTTCTCTGACCCCACACTAAAGGTTGAAGCCTCTAGGATGATCCTTGAAGAAATGGAAGAACAAACCAAAGCTATTCGTAATAAGGATATTAAAGCCGCCCAGGATCGACAGAAGCATTATGCTGATACCAAAAGATCTGAAAGAATTTTCCAGCAAGGAGACAAAGTTTTTCTTCGAGTGCGGCCAAAGATAAGTTCTTTATCTCTTGGAAAATTTAGGAAGCTGAGTCCAAGGTATTGTGGGCCTTATGAAGTCATCAAATGTTTGGGAAAACATGCCTACAAACTTCGCCTCCCGACCCACCTCAAAATCCATGATGTATTCCATGTAAGCTTACTAAAGCCATATGTGCCTCATCCTGATCATGTTCTTGATGATGAACAAGTTGTAATGCCAACTCAGGGAGTCCTTGAAATGAGACCTAATAGAATCATCGACTCTAGAGAAAGAGTGCTTCGCAATAGAATCCTTAGGGAACATTTAGTGGAATGGAAAGATTACCCTGAGGAGGATGCCACTTGGGAGGAAGAATCAACCCTCCAAAAGAATTACCCAGAGTTCGTGCCGAGATGCGGACATCTCGAGTTCTTTTAGTAGGGAAGGATGTAACATACCCATTGTAAATAACAATGTACTTGCTTCAGAGTTGAAAAATATAACTTAGTTTGTCATTTTTACGATCAAAAAACTCCTATTTTTGGAAAATAAGCCATTTTTGCTTAGAAATTTGTAATTTTGAATCCAAATTTGGAATCTACGCGTAATTTTACGCTTAAAATAGTTTTTTTTGAACTAAAAACGGGTATCCAGAATGGGTTTAATTAAGCTTTTAAGCCTTTAATCTGCGAACTTCGAACCTAAAATAGTAACTATCCAGGCGTCTAATCAACGAACGGAACACGCCCCCATGGTCACGGGGCAAGGCCGAACATTTTCGTCAAAAATTTTTTTTGACCCCCCGGGGACGAGGGCGGGCGACGTGGGCCCCACCAACGGGACGAGGGCGAGCGGGCCGGCGTGGGCCCCACCATGGGCGCCGCCCGTGAAACGACCGACAATCCACCCGGGATACCCAAGTGTATACACGACCTAGACACACCCTCCAGCACACCCCTACACGTACCCCCTCTTCCCAGAACCCTCTATCCACAGGTGTCGCGCTCTCTCTCCCTTGGGGACACCTCCACCCCCATGTGTCACACTTTCTCTCTCTTCGAGACACCTCCACCCCCAGGTGTCTCGCGCCCACACTCTCTCCCGAACACCTACACCACCCAGGTGTCACCTTCCCGCACCCGGACGTCCACCCTCCAGCACCTATAAAAGGATCCTCCCAGCTCCCTTCTCCGGGCAAGCCCCTAGCAAGGCCCTAGGCGCAAGCCCTCCCTCAAGCTCTAGGACATGTCCTACACTCTTCTCCCCCCCGTGTGAATAGAATTAAAGTGTGCCCTTGCCTTACTCTCCCTAGGCCTCCCTAACCGTGCACTCTTCCCTAGGCCTCCCTAGGCGTACACTCTTCTCAAGAGCTCTCCAAGTTGACACCTCTCAATTTCCCACCCCCCCATATGCGGCGACTTAAACTTAGGCTAAGAGGTCTTTCCTACCCATAAGCCCAACAAGCTTTTCCTACCCCAAACGGACTCCGTTTTCGAATCCGTTTGAACCAGTAGAATTCTCTCTTTTCTCTCCAAGTTCCCAACCTCTTATATTCACCCCGTTCTCTCTCTATCCTCTTAAAACTCCAGTGCTCCTATGGCGCCGAAACGCCACCAAAATGAAGAACCACACGTTGCCCAAGGAGGGAATGAAGCAAATCGCGTCCCTGCACAATTGACTTCGTCCCTCTTGAAGCAAATAGGCACGAAAACGATAACCAGGTACAGCTTCTCCCCCCCTTAGCTAACTCCGTGCTTGCCTGTGTAGCGGGCGGAGGATATAGCGAGCCCAGGGCAATCCCCTCCTATGCCACTGGGAATTGGATTTCACCACCAGGGTGATGTATATATGCTGCCTAGTTCTGTGGGTCGAGGCTAGTGCGGTGACTTAACCCCCACCTCATGAGGAGACGTCCCCGAAGGGCGAGAGGGTTTGGTACAAGCGGCAGTACCTGAGGGGGTGATAGGACGGCTTGGCCCTCATCGGCTGGCTGACAACGAGGGGAGACGGTCTGTGAGGTTTACCCAGCTGGTTGAGGCTGGAAGATCGAATTCTAGATCATCGGTGTGGTTGTGGTTGTGGTTGTGATTGGATTGTGGTTTGGACATGGAAGTTTGGATTGGAATATTGGCCCGGTTCTAACACATTGATTATTGATCTAGATTAGATCATATGATGCTTGATTGATACTTAGTTCACCATTAAAATTTATGTATTTTTTATAAGGGTTCATGTTAGAAAATACGAGAGAGAGAGAGAGAGAGAGAGAGAGAGAGAGAGAGAGAGAGAGAGAGAGAGAGAGAGAGAGAGAAGTTTTATTGGCATAATCTTGTTTCATTACAGACATCAATTTGTGTGTTTTTTATTAGGGTTCATGTTAGCGAATAAGAGAGAGAGAGAGAGAGAGAGAGAGAGAGAGAGAGAGAGAGAGAGAGAGAGAGAGGTATTAACATCGGTAGAATGCAACATGAGGACATATACGACCAATGGTGAGACTTGAACTCGGGTGGATCATAGCCTTTATAAGGGCCCTCGTACTAGCCAATCTACCCCACTTGTGGGTGGCAAAAGTGTGGACTATCGTCCACTCAACGAGGCGACAAAAAGGGACCACTTTCCTCTCCCATTTCAAGATGAGTATGATAAAAGTAACACTTTTACAGTAAAATAATAATCTTTTATGCATACCTCTATGCATGAAAATCAAGATGAGGTAGCAGGTCATGAGAAGTATACAATATGTGATGGCTACTCGGGTTACTTTCAAATTGGGATTGCATTGGAGGATCAATTGAAAACAACCTTCATCACTCCTTGGGGTTGTTATGCTTTCAGAGTCATGCCGTTTGGTTTAACCAATGCTCCAGTGACATTTCAACGTTTCATGAACATGGTGTTTCAAGCATTCTTTGGGAAATCCATTAGAGTGTTCATACCATTCTTCATTATAGCATCATATTCACTTTGCATTGCAGCCAACCAATTTTCTGATTTTTGTGCCTCATCAAATGAAAGAGGTTTGTAAATATTTTTCACTGTAAGTATGTTTGTTGATTTCAATGTTGTGCTAAGGAAGATTTCTTTTAAGGAATCAAGTGTAATTAATTAACAAAGGAATTTGTTTTTAAGTGTTTCACAGTGTGGTAGGACTTAATTAGAAAACAATTGAACGGGTGAGTGTGTGGAAAGTGGGAGAATGGATGCCCTGACGGTACCATTCTAAGGATGGGTGGACCCGATCAGTCGTGTAGCTTTCTACTAGTCGTAACTTACGATACTTAGGGAATAGTAGAGTCCCAAACAAGACTTGTTTTAGGGGACCGAGCCAGCGGCCGTGCCTCATGAAATACGGGGGGAAAAAGGCGTTGGCTTCCTTGAACCAAGTGTGGGTCTTGTTCCATCTCCTCGCACATTCCGTGCTGGGGATTAGAATTTCCTTTAGGATGACTACGCTTCCCCTGTGAGATAGAGTTAGGTCCCTCCGTTTGCTCGTAACCTCGTATTTCTAGTGGAATTGAGGTGTCGTCAATCGGAAAATAACACGAGACTTAACCGCCTATCAAAAGGATTCCCCCGCCCTACGGGTAGGGGTTCTTACACTCTCTCTCTCTCTCTCTCTCCCTCTCAGGCCATTTTTTACACCTCTCACCAGATGATTTTATCACCCACCCGGCATAAATGGATGTACACCTATCACATGGGATACATTGTGCCATTGGACAGATCCGGACCTCATCACACCAGCTCTGCAGATTGAGACAGGGCGATATGTGCATCAGATCTCGGATGATCGCATTTGTCAGCTATGCTACTAGGGATGTCTCTCTCATCTTCGGAAGCTTGTTTTCTCCCCATAAAGCAATGCTTTCAAGCCGAATAAGCAATGGTGGGTTATTTCTGTCATAGAAGTATGCATTCTTAAAACTTTATGGTTAAGTTGAGTGACCCTAGAAAAAATATGATAAAAGTCTTGTATAAATGAAATTAGGAGCATGTAACCCTTAATATATAATGTAACGATAAATGAAATCACGAACATATAATGTCATCTTTAAATAGATATCTTGTTAAATCCTAAGATCATTAGTAGATAGAATTAAAATAAGGGATTTTCCCAGTAAAGTGATGCTTGTTCTTAAGAGACACTCCTAGGCAATCTTGCATAATTAAATCCAAGTTTTTGGCAAAGTAGAAGGCCTATCAATGCTTGTTCTTCTCTCCAAGAGTATGAAAGCTTAAAAGAATGTTTTTTAATGTTCTCCATGTGTAGATGGGATCTAGTGTGAGAATCCATGAGTAGGAAGATTGGAGCTACACTCTTGACATGTACGTGTCCCATCAAGCGAGACCAAGCCGCGGTTCACCAATCATCACTTCCTTTATCAAATAAAAGTAGACGTGATGACTAAACTTTAGATTTAAGGTCTTGATGATCTAAATTTAACCTACCAAAAGCTATTGGGGGTAATGGCAGAGAATCTGACAAGACTCAAGACCTCACCTATGAATTGAAGTCCTTGTGAGAAAGTCATGTGATGTGTTCATAATGCCAAGAAAGTTCTAATGAGTCTTAAAGATATATATATATATTTATGATGCCAAGGTTAATCCAAAAAGACTATTTATTGTGAAAGTAATGATTGATGATGTAATTGTCATATAAAGGCCTTGCAGGTCGATGGGCCTATCTATGATGTGATAGATTGGGGTCCCTACATGTGACGTAATTAAGATTAGTGCACTAGATGAGGTGGAAATGCCACAATGAAATTCCATGTGAGTGTCATCCTCAACATGGGGTAGTCTTTTGAGGTCATAAACCTCGTCGAGAAGAGCAATAAGAGTGTTCTCTTGGCACGACTGGGCAAAGAGCTTTGAAGTGGCCTCTTGAGTGAACTATGCTCCCTATGCTAAGGCCTGGCTAGAAGAAGTGGCTCAAAGGTGGGTAGGCTCTCCTGTAATCCCATGACCACAGCAGTTCCATGTCTAGAGGGAGATATGTGTATAACTCCGTTAGAGGTTCCATTCCCAAGGAGTGATGTGTGATCAGTAATTCCTCATTGATCTTCCCATTATAAATTCAAAATTGGACAAGACTAATTCTCGAGAGGCCTAAAACATTGGGCCATGAAAAGAGAGGTAGGTCTAAGTACCTAACCTAATGTGTGGACCTAAAGGAATCAAACTTGAGCATTTCATTGTGTATTTAATGATGGAATTATGGATGATTATGTGGATGATGGCCATGATGATGATTGTGTTGTTAAGTTAATGTTTTTCAATGTTGATTTTATATAAACATAAATGAAAGAAAGGCATTGTTTTAAAGAGGTATGTGTGCATACTTGTATTCTAGAGGTGTGGGTGTGAAAAAAGCAAAAGTGACTGGTAAGTGAGTACCTAACACTGGATCCATAGATTGAGTGGTTGCGTGGATGGCTAGACCCATGGTGGTTAGCCATGCCATCGATGGATCTGTGAACATTAGAAAGGGACAAACTAAGTCGCCCCTTGGGAGAATGAGTTACATTTAAGTTAGGATTTAAAGAAACTTTGGAGGAATTGCGTGCATTTCTCGACGGAAGGATTTTTCTAGTTGAGCCCTCATCGAGGAGCTGCTAGGATAGCCTAACATAGGGATAATTATAGGAGAGGCCCTGAGTAAGTCGCTCTACCCTTAGAATAAGCCTTATGCTATACATTTAGATGAGAACGACAAGGTAGGAGGGGTCTTATAGCTGTTATTAGAGCATAAATTAAATTTTAAACAAAAACCTATCTTGAATTTCCTTTTTTAGATGGCCATACCATATCTAACTAGAGTACTTAGTTTAGGGTTATCCCATAAGGACAAGATAATTTATTCCGCGTTTAACGGCCTTACCTCTTAAAAGGCGGATGAATAAAGAGCAATTGCTGAGCATTTTGTTGATCTCCTCTTTTAGACACAAGAAGATTGGAAGCATAGATGCTGACTTCTAAAGATTGTGAATGATATGGTGTGGCTTGTATGACTCAATGATTCTTTTGGATTATGTACTCATTTGATAGCTATCTTAAGATTATGGAAATAACAATAACAATAATAAATTTTCAACTAAACATGTGTGTGTTTTCAATTTCAGTTTATGACTCAATGTCAAGTTTATGTGCATCACATTAGAATATTTGGCCCCAATGACCTCCCTAGAGCTATCACAAGTACTATTTAGAATGTCGAGACTACTATTTTCCTCACACTTGTTAGTAGCCCCATACGTGGATGCATGGGATTAGAAAAAGATGAATTATATCCTAGAGATTGATATAAGTCCATACTATGCTACTAACTTGAAGTTATGATTATAGAGAAGTTAGATCTAGTCGAAGGGTATAGGATCTCTAAACTGATAACCCATCCTTTAGGAGAATTTATTTTTAGACTCAATCACCTTAGCCTATATCTTTCCACGTGCAAAGTTTGTATACAAATATCTTTCCAGCTTTGCAAACTCTTTGGATCCAGAGCCTAGAAAGCAGTTTTTATAATCAGTCTTATAGATAAATAAATTAGTTGTTTGTATGCTTATAAGGGCCTAGAGAATTTTGTATGCTCCAAGAAAAATTTAATTTAGTTTTCCCAAAGTAGCTTCTTATAATGATCTTCTCTTGATTTAGTTTTCCCAAAGTAGCTTCTTATAATGATCCTCTTGATTTATTCCAGAATCATGAGTTGAAATCGATGCCATTCTAAACCCATAGTGTTTGTATACAAACATCTTTCCAACTTTTTAAACTCTTTGGTTCTAGAGCCTAGAAAGCAGTTTTTGTAATAAGTCTTCCAGATATATAAATTAGTTTTTTGTATGCTAATAAGGTCCTAGAGAATTTTGTATACACCAAGAAAAATTTAAATTAGTTTTCCCAAAGTAACTTCGTGTAACGATCTTCTCTTGATTTATTCTAGAATCATGAGTTGAAATTGATGCCATCCTAGACCCATAGTGGAACCCCTCAATAATGATTTCACGGAGGCACTTCATAAAGCTTAGCTTGGTCCATTCAAAGGTGAAGGCAAGAACCTAGTAAAATTAATGGAAACATGGATCGACTTTATGGATGAGTATTTTGAGGTAGAATGAGAGGAGAAGAATGACTCTTGCCTGACTGAAAATTGTGGGTAGCTTAAACCAGATGGAGGAACTATTACGGTTCTAATGGCCTAGAGAAAAATCAACTGGGTTGGAATGACATGAAGAGGTATCTTCACCAAAGGTTTTTCCCCCTAGGGCTCTGAAGAAAAATTCATGACCAAATGAATGAGTTTATGAAATTACCTAGGTAGGGAATAATGCATTGGTTGTTGCTTCTTGCAGAGTTTGACTTCACTATTATAGTGAAAAAAGGCTCGATCCATGTACAAGTTGATCATTTATCACATGTTCCCAATGGAGAACCTCCAATGAGAATTGACGAGCGATGACATTCCAAATGCTTGTCTATTTACTGTGGACATAGCTCCAGAGTGGGCTCTTGATATAGCTCACTATTGGACCAATGACTCCCTACTGTAAACCTAGAGATGCCTAGGGTAAAAGCGCGAAAGCTCATCAAACTCGCGGAGCCATACCAAATCCAAGCGAGATAATTGTATAGATGAGGCAAAAATGACATCTATCGACTATGCATGCATAAGGATGATTATGTCGATGTGCTTGAACAAGCCCATGTTGCCATTGTTGGTGGAGGATACTTTGGAGGTGACCTCACAACTAAGAAAATTCTTCAAGCTGGCATGTGGTGGCCCACTCTGTTCAAGGATGCACATGCGTTTGCCAAAAGATGTGATGAGTCCCAACGCTGCAAAAACTAACTCGGGATCGAGATCATTTTCCGTTAGTATATGTTTTGTCTCTACAACCCTTTGAAAAATGGGAAATAGATTTTGTAGGCCCTATCAACCTAGCCACTAAATATGATATATTATAGTAGCAACTTGCTATTGCATAAAATGGGGAGAAGCCAAAACAACAATCAAGGTGGATGCCAAATCCATTGCTTCATTCTTGTACGAGTATTCGAGCACTAGATTCGGTTGCCCTTTGGAGCTAGTCAATGACAGAGGTAAACACTTCCTCAATGAAGTTATTGCATGCCTTTATGCTGAATTTCTAGTTGTTCATAGGAAGTCTACACCCTATTATCTTAAGGAGAATGGCCAAAAAGTACAAATAAGGTGCTTTGCTCTATTCTCACAAAGACAGTCAGTGCCTCATGCACATATTGGGAACAAAAATTGCCAGCAAGTCTGTGGGTGTATAGAACTGCCTATAAAACAACTACATGAGTCACTCCATTTAAACTTGTGTACGGGTTAGATATAGTGATATCCATGGAATACTTGGCTCCCATCTTGAGAGTAGCCTAGAGAGAGAAGCTAGATGGCCATGACTTAGGAGAAAGACTGCTTGCTCTAGAAAAATTGGCTGAGACTCGATTCTATGTAGGGATGTATATTAAGGAAAGGCAACGGAAGCGCTACTTCGACATGATCATTAAGATGCGGAAACTAGTTCTTCTTTAAAGCTTAAATAAAAATAAAAGAAGCTAAAAATGAGAGACCTTAGACCCTTTAGGATCCTCTCTTTCATCTTCCTCTCTCTCCTGGCATCCTTCTCCCCATTGCCATCTCTCCCATCTTCATCTTCCTCACCCTCTTGGCATCCTTCTCCCATAAACCTCCCTCTAGTCACCCCTAACCCCCTGCTAGCCCCACCTTAATCACCTCCCTCCATCAATCTTAATCTCCCTCTTAATACCACACCTATTACCCACTTGTGTGCCTTCCAAAACCCTGGTAATTCCACTTGGCTCTTACCTTCTACCCATACACTAAATCAAATAAAGAAGGAATCATCTACACAAAGGCTTGGAGGAAGCAACAACTGCCATGGCGTTGGTCACGTCCACAACCCATCAGTCCAATAAGAAAGTGGATAGGCCAAAGTATGAGCTACACTCCATCTCCTATCATTTGGCAGGCTATCTTATAGAAGGCATGCTCAAATAAGTGAATGGACAAGACATGAATGACAAGGACGAGCAATCTCGGTCGTATCAATTGAGTGCTTCTCCATTCCCATGCAACCTCCCATCCATGCCAAGCTAACTGCCATCAAGCTCCATGGTTTTATCGACATGTTGCTATAGCGGCTAGACATCCCTAGGTGCATGCAATTTATTGTCACTTTCGAAGCACGAGGAATGGCTAGCTTTGTCAAGCCATTCACTAGCCGCCCGATTTTGAGCAAAGTGACCCTAACGCAAGAGCTGGTCAAGAAAGTTCTTGGTTTACTACAAGTTGATGAGCCCTAAAAGGGAGATTAGAACAAATCATTCTCAGTACTGCTCAACCCATACAGGAAGAAAGGCCAAATGGTGGCACATTACAATGCTTGATCTTGTCCCTACCGCTAGAGCCCTCACCATGCTGATGACCGTGGGCAAGCAGCCTAGATACACGGAATGCTTGATCAACACCCTTCACAAACTCCGAAAAGGCAAGCTATAAAATTTTTCTCATTATTTCTACCAAAGTTTCGTTCAGTAGTGCACTTATCCAAAGAAGAACTTGTGGTGCTCCATCATCCTGAATGAAGGTCATTTACATAGCACTCAAGTAGAAAGAGCTACTGTCACCTATGAGGAAGGAAGGCTAGGCCTCAACCACTCATTGATTGCTTTTTATTGATTCACAAAAAAACTCAGAATCCTAATGAGAAGCGATATCCAATAACAAATTTCATGGATTCAATGTGTTGTACCCAATTTAAGTTGCAACGCCCGACTCATGAGGTGCCTGTACTATAAGTGATCCCATAGCTGAGAGTGCCTTCAAATACTTGAGCACCCATCCTTGCCTTCTAGTGATTCTCCTATGAAGCATTTGATAGAAAGGATCTTGTGGCACATGGGAATTTAAGATAAGGTGGTGACACTGATGTGGTGTGACAATAGGAGTTGTATGGCTATCACCAAGAACCTTGTGCTTCATGCTCGCATGAGTTGTATGGCTATCACCAAGAACCTTGTGCTTCATGCTCGCATGAAGCACATCAAGATCTAGTACCACTATGTACTGAAGCTCATTAAGGATGGGATCATGGATATGGTCTATTATTCATCAATAGGAGAAACAATGTAGACATCTTCACCAAAGCCTTGGGGAAAGATCAGCTACACCAACATTTGCACAGACTCGAGGTTGTTGGGTGGAGTAGTAAATGGATGCTCTGTTGGCAAAGTAAGAAGGGGAAGGCTCTCGCCCACATGCAAATGAAGCATTGATTGGGATTATTCATACTTGAGAAGGTGATCAAGTCTGGTCGCTGGGTAGGGCTATCTATGAAAGGAATGAGAGGCAAATTCCAGAATGCAATGAAAAGTTCTCCATGCACATCTATAAACTTCATAATATGGAGAATTCTCATAGGGAAAATGGATGTGAGAAGTCGCCTTTAAAGTGTGGATGCCTTGGGGGGGGTAGATGCCCAATATTTATGCAGGGAAAAGAAACACTCATTCACGCTCTATGGGGATGCCCATTGGTTAGATCAATTTGGAAGAAAGTGTAGAATTGGATGAGTCCATTCATGAATAAAGATCACTTGGAAGCAGGCAGATGTGGGCTTCAAGCTCGATATACCGGAGTCCATGATGGAGCCATGAAAAGGCTCAGCCTGAAATGCATCTGGGATAGCATAAATAATATAATATGCTTTGATAGAAGGAAAAAGGACATGGGCATATTTCAAGCATGTTTTCATTAATTGCCATGGCAAGGGTTTTGACTAAACCCTATGGGTCGATTGTAAATAATTCCTTCTAATAGCAATGGGTTGATTGTAAATAATTCCTTCTAATAGCAATGGGTATGCATGGAATCATATTAGGACGAGTTCACACTTGGATGGCTAGGAGCTCTCACAATATCAGACAGCAGGACATCCATCATCATTTTCCATTTCTATATATATTAAAAGGCAAACTATCTCTCTTGCCACATGGCATATTCTAGTATATCAACGCTCTCAAAGAACAAGTATGCCACATGGCAAGATAGAAAGAGGTGCCTTTCAAGGAAACAGTGGAGAGCAATAACATTACTATACTTGAAGCACTACAATAGATCATGGGCATAGCCGCGTGAGATAGCCATGGGGAAGAGAGAGAAACAAGAGAGAGAGTTGTAAAAAGCCTAGCGCGGCTACTAGCCACGTCAGTAACCGCCCTAGTAGCTACGCCAATAGCCGTGTGGAAGAAATTTGGCCCCTAGAAAACCCAAGAGCAAATTTCTCAGAAAACCCAAGAGAAAATTTTCCCTTTTCCCGAGAGCATGTTTTTGTATATTTGTCTCTCTATCTCTCTCACATATCCATCCATACATAAACACAGAGACACACGTAACGACACATAAGTAAAAATCAAACACAATTTATTTGACTAATAAAAAATACATAATTATTAGGGTGAGCTTGGCTCAATATATGTCGCATCTTGAATTAAATCCATACATGCTAATTGGTCTATCTCAAGATCCATATCACCACCCATTGCAAGATCAACAAAGAGATCTATTCCACTACTAGTGGACTCTCCATCATCATCCACTATCATCATCCCCACTTTCATGATCATGCTCGGCTTCCATTAGTTGTGCACATTTTGATTTGAGATATCTTCATTATCACCACCTTGCACTTGATCCTCGGCGGTATGTTCATCTTCAGCTTCCATTGATGCATGCTCATCTTCGACTCTAACCTCTTCAATAAGCTCTACAACATCCTCATCTTGAAAAATAGTCTTTGAACGAGAAGCAACTTGTATGACATACCACCATTTCTTGTCATTTAAGTCTGGTTGAAACACAACCTAATAAAAGAAATACATCAAGCGTTAAGATTTTTCATTATAACTTATAATTTAATCTTTATTATTAGTTTTGTACCTGTTCACAATGTTGAGGTAGCACAAATGTGTCCTTCTCTCCTTGCCAAAACTTTGTAGAATCTATTGCCATAATTCCACTTGGATGCCTTGTCACGGTTGCATGAGGACCTTGACACACCACATCCTTGAACCACTTAACATCCAATATGAATATATGGAATGTTCTATATTCAATCTTGAGGATCTTTTCAATCATGCCACAATAATCAAGCATTGCTCCACTTGCTTGCTAAAAACTTGCCATGATCCCACAATCTTGTGTATTCCTCTTAGAATCTTACGAGCGACGAGTGCGAAAATGCCTTCCCTCGGATCACATGGCATTGTATAGAGTATACGACATCAATACCAAAATAAAAATTAAATAATAATTATTATTAACACAATATGAGTATAATTGGACTTAAGAAGAGATAAAACACACTTGAGGTAAACATGCTCTAGCATACTCCCATTCCTCTTCAGTGATCTTCTCTCCATCTTTTTCTACCTTGTCCATTTCATCATCTAGCCATTGAAGGCTACAATCCTTCGGAAGTTGTACTAGGTTAGATGGAAAAGGCACACGCCGCCTAAATGACATCGCCTAAATGCTCCTCTCTTCCTCTCTTCATCTCTTATTCTCCTTACTTCTTCATATATTGCCACCCACTTCTTTATCACTTCACTATTGAGAATACAAAATGTATTCATTTTCTTGAGCATTGATCGATCCATGGTCTTTTCTCTTCCTTTGCCATGTGGTACATGAGACACCATCCTCTCATCTTCATCATTACTCCATAATCGTGGCATGGAGGGATCCACTCGAGAGAGATACTCGAAAATGTACACAAGGGATTCTTGCACCAACCAACCCTCCGCCATGCTTCCTTTTGGCCTTGCTCTTTGTCTCACAAAATCTTTTAAGGTCTTCATGAACCTCTCAAGGAAGAACATCATCGAGTGTGCACCACACCACACATGGCCACCTCATCGACCAACTGTACCATAAGATGTAGTTGACTAGTGAGTATTGATCTCAAAAAGTTTTTCTCAATCATACACACCGCTTCCACTGCCATTATGTGAGCTGCATCAATAGAGGATGGATCTATTTCCTTTGAACTTATGTACCTACAATTAAGATGATCATGAAACTATATAATAAGCATAATGAATCGTCACTAACTATCACAAAAAAAGCATATAATATTAGAGTTTACTTTACCTCACAAGTTCTTCCATTTTGTATATTGTCTCACGTAATTTTTGATCTCCACACCCACAAATGCATATAGGAAGAATGAACTATATAGCATAAAACATCAAACATGTTAATTGTGTCATTATAATTACATTAGCATAAGAAAGTAAAGATCGAACATACATGTAACATCTTATGCCAATCGTGTGTTTTTAGACCATACAATTGTGCTGCTCCCCGCTTCTTTGTTTTTGTGAATGCACCTTTTAAAGAATGCATGCACCCCGTGGGAGTACGAAAGGATGCAATTTGATCCTTTACTCTTCTCTCCTCCTCCTTCGTCTTAAGATCCAAGGTGCGACGGGTAAGACCACTTTTCCATTCGGCCTCTCCCTTGGCCAAGTGCTTGGAAGACGCTCAATCGATCTCAAGTCCTCTTGAACCGCAAGATAATCTCGCAAGTGGTCCCAAATATTGGATGCCACATTTTTGAAGATATGCATCGGATCTAGAAGATGATTGATCTTTAAGTATGCCCAGTATGGGAGGCGAAAGAAGATCGAGTGTCTCGTCATCCTCGATGGTGTCAGCTTATCCACTCCTCTCCAATAGATTCCCAATTGTCGATGCTTAGTGAGTGTGGTGGAACTCCTTTCCAAGATGGAACAAACTTGTCATGATGAGTATGTGGAAGAAAATGGTGATAATTTTCATACACCACTTTCTTGAGATGGTCCGGTCTTGAGGTAACAAGTAATGGTCCACATATAGGGCAAGCATTGTATCCAGAGGTGGTGGGACCCAATTGTTGCAAATGATAAATATGAAATATATCATATATCTTCAACGGCATGAATGAAGAAAGAAAATAATATAATTGGAAGTAGAATAGAAAGCATATTAGAGCACTTGCCATATCTTGGAAAGTCATGCATGGTCCACATTAAAATAGCCTTCACCTCCATATTGCATTGTGAAAGTGGTTGAGACACATCATGGATCCCATAGGATTTCAAGCTCCTCGATCAAAGGCTCAAGGTAGATATCCATGTTCTTGACCTTGTGCTTTTCGGGAACAAGAAGGGTGAGCATTACATGACCCTTCTTGATTGTCTTCCATGGAGGAAGATTGTAGTTTACTACTACCACTGGCCATGTGGTCCATGAGGTTGACTTCAATCCAAACGGATTGAATCCATCCATCCCCAATCCAAGCTACAAGTGTTGTGGATTCTCCTTGAATTCGACCCACATCTCCTCTATGTGTTGCCATGCCGGTGAATCCGCGAGTATCCTCATCTTGCCATCGGTGGAGCGATTGTTGGCATCAGTGGAGCGATTGTTGGCATGCCATGTCACGAGCTTCGTAATAGATTTTTATCGAAACATGTGTTGAATGCGAGGTATGATAGGAAAATGCCTCAACACCTTACGAGGAACTTTTGTACCTTGTAGATTGCACGGTAACAAGACCCCCACATACTGGACAAATGGTAGCATGTTGGTGAACTCCCCGAAATAGTATGCAATCATTGAAACATGCATATATGCGCTTGTAATCCATACCAAGCATGCATATATGCGCTTGTAATCCATACCAAGCATGGTCACTACACTCCTTGTTTGTTCCCTTGTTGTGGGCATCTTATTGTGCTTTGGAAGCATTTTCTTCATAAGGCTAAACACAATTGTCCGATATAAGTTACTTTTGGATAAAAGTATTTATAAAAAACATCAAAACGATAAAAAACATCAAAACGATATTATAGGACACTCACCGAAAGAGGCTTGTAACACGAGCGTAGCTCCATCCATATATAGTTTGTAAGCTTTGAGTAACTCTAGGGAGGCATGAAGAATGGAGTATGCACACCCATTGTACAGTGGAGCACTCGATGCTTCCTGTAGAAAAGCTTCATTCGATGTGAGACATTCATCATCACCTTCTCCTCCTTCTTCTTCGAAGAAATCATCGACCATCTCATCCATGGCTAAACCCTCCTCAACTTCATGGCTAAACCCTCCTCAACTTCATGGGGCATTGATGGTGGTATTTCTTGTACATATTGGGGATCCTCGTTCATTCGGTGCACACCCTCATGCATGGCAAGTACTTCTTTTGGTGTAGTCTAATTTCCCTCCATAAGCGTCCACTTGTCATAGAATAATGAGGCATTGATTCCACCATTCTTCGACGAGCTTCCTCTTCATCCTCAGCATCATCATCATCCTAGTATTCATGCATAAATTAACAATACTAAATCAATTTCTACAATTAGAAACAAAATTTGGTTCATAAAGCATACATTCACGCCACTCACCGAGGAACTCCGATGTCTAAGTTCATGTCATTCACCATAGTCCTCGAGATGCTAAGTGTGATTCGATGAAGACTCACAATTGCTTCTTTTCATCTTGTGCATGGACACCGAATCTTTTGGTTTAACCATTTACTTCGATTTTGTATGGGAGGTGTCAAATGTTCACTTGATGACAAAGAGTGTGTTATATATAAAAAAACTATACATTATCAACAATGCTCTCTGTTTTTTCTAGGCAAAGCGGCGCGGTTACTGGCGCGCAGATACTGACCCAGTCCAAGCGGCGCGGTTACTGGCGCAGATACTGGCGCAGAGTTACCGGTGCGGCTACCAGCACAGCTGATCCAGTTACCGCGCCACCTGGAAATTTTTTTAGGATTCCGTCGCTTCTTGCGCCGATGCTAAGAATAGAAAACTTCCGAAAAATAGCTATGGTGAACCGATTGCTTTCTTCTCTCTTCTCCCTCATCTTCCTACTCCTATTACCTACTCTCCCTCATCTTCTTCTTCATCCCCTTGCTCTACCCTTCCATCCCTTCTTGCTTCTACAAACAAGAGGCCTCTACTTCCTTCAAGGTAAATGCTTTCTATGCTTCTATTTCTTGCTTTCATGGTTTCTATTGTATGCTTTTATTTTTTCTTTTCATGCAAACATAAACATGGCTATTAAATAGAATATAAAGAAACAGGGTTTTGGTAGACTTACCTCCATGTTCTTGCTTTCTCTCTTGTCCTCCTCCTCCTTCTCCTTCTCCTTCTCCTTCTCTTTGTTTTCATTTACTATGAGAGATTAGGTCTTGTATACTTTTTACACTCAAACCATTTAAGGTAAGTATTCTTATGCTCAAGCTTGGTTTTTCCTTACTTTATGTATACAAGGAAGTGGCCCTCGTGCCCAAGATTTTTTTTTTTTCAAAAATAAGCATAAGAGGCTTATGCTCATGCAAGAGCCTATGAGCATAAGCTTCATGCATAAGAGCCTATGAGTTCATGCATAAGTTGGCTTATGCTCATGCATAGGCCTCTTATGCGTAAGCCTCTTGCATAAGAGGCTTATGCATAAGAGACTTGTGCATAAGTCTTATGCATGTTCATAAACTTCTTATGCATAATGCGTAAGGCTTATGCATAAGCCAGCTATGCATAAACCTCTTGCATAAGAGGTTTATGCTTATGCATAAGACTCTTGCATAAGCCGGCTATGAATAAGCCTCTTGCATAAGAGGCTTATGCTTATGCACAAGCCTCTTATGCATAATGCATGAGGCTTATGCAAGAGGCTTAAGTCATTGAGGTAAATGCTAACAATATTCTTTTGATGTATAGTGTTGGTGTTCCACCTTTGCATCCCCTGTACACACTACTCTTTTTTTAGAGGTTGTTTGAGGTAAGCATATGGACTCTTTTTTTCCTCTTCGATTCAAAGAGATGGCCCTCATGCCAAGTGTTGGTCTTTTCTTGTTGATAAGGCTCTTATGCATTGTGCATAAGCCTCTTATGCATCATGCATGAGGCTTGTGCATAAGAGGCTTATGCATAAGACTCTTATGCATAATGCATAAGGCTTATGCTTATGCATAAGAGACTTGTGCATAAGTCTTATGCATGTGCATAAGCTTCTTATGCATAAGCCTCTTATGCTTATGCTTATGCTTATGCATAAGATACTTGTGCATAAGTCTTATGAATGTGCAAACAGTCGAAGAATAAAAAAAACAATCAAGGAATATACAAAAAACTCATAAAATAATCAAGTAATATACAAAAACTCACATTTCATGCGGCGTGGGAATGGATGGAGACTGTCGTGTAGGAGGTGGAATATCGGTTCAGTAGTGTGGGGGTAGTCGGAAGTTGGAAGGAGGCAAATAGGAGGACGGGCAAAGCGAAATCGATAAGAGGACGAAAAGGTGGCGTGATTAACGGCTTTGATTAGTCTTTATAGCGTGTACATGTGCCAGGTACATGGCGGGCTGCCACGTGGCATTCATGGAATGGCGGGTGAAAAGGCGGCACTGACGTGTCGTATAGCATTAAAGATAGTTTTTAATTGCCTCTCTTGCTTTGATTAGTCTTTAGAGCATGCACACGTGTTAGGTACATGGCGGGCTGCCATGCGGGTGAAAACGCGGCGTTGACGTGTCGCATAGCATTAAAAACGGTTTTTAATTGCCTCTCTTGGATACCCATCTGATCGTATTCTCATTTATCTCCCCACCAATGGCCTTCATCTCCATCAACGACTATCTCCTCCAACCCTCCTTCATCTCCATCAACGACTATCTCCTCCAACCCTCCTTCATCAATCATCCTCCTCTCCATCTCCTGCGCGACGACCGTCGATTCGTTTTCCTGGTATTTTTATCTCTTTTGTGCTTCCTTCTCCTTTTGTTATTTCGTTCTCTTGGTTTCATTCTTGGAACTCCTTGCTTTGTTTTTTCATGATAGAAACGTTATGGTGAATTGAAAAGCTATGACTCCTCGCATTATGGTGAATTGACTCACCACAATGCGAGGAAGACTATTTTAATTAGTTTGGCACCTCCTCTCTTAGTATGGGTACATGAGAAGTATCTTTATTTGTAATTCACCATAACTTGAGAGGCAGCGCCAAAGGATGCAAAAGTCCTCATGTAGCGGTGAATCAATTCACCATAACGCGAGCGAAGGTCCCATAAGAAGCACAATATGCCTCCTCGCATTATGGTGCATCGATTCACCATAATGCGAGAAGAGGTCCTTGATGAAGCTGCAATTTTATTTGCGTTAGGGAAAATAGATTCACTACAACGCGAGGAGGAATACCTAGCTTCCTCTGGCATCTCCTCTCGCGTTATGTTGAATCCATTCACCACACAGATTGGGTATTTAAGACCGACTGTCTCTTGATTCATTGCTTGAACTAATAATTTTCATGTCTTATCTACATCCTTGAATTTAGCCATGGCGCAAGTTCAAGTCGAGTTTGATGTGAACGAAGAGATTAAAGAAACACCTGCAACTCTGTTGTATGACTCCCTCTACAAATGTGGACGTCATGATTTGCACCCTTCAATTTCGTTGATGTTTAATTGCGATTTTTCTTTGGAGGATACACTTTCTAGCCATCCCGAATACTTTGAAGAGGCAAAGCAAGAGTTTGATGAGCTCACAAATGAAGATACAGTGATGATTGATGGGAAAAACTACATTCATTTTAATCTCAAGGTGTCGCTGGAGAAGAAGCAGAGGTTAAACAGGGATTGGCACAAGGTACCATGTGATAAGAAGAGAGCTTTGCCATGCCTTTTTCACAAAAGAAAATGCCGCTTGATGGAATACTCTTATGCCTTCTTATGCTTCTTACACATGAACATGCAATTAACAGATGAAGAATGTACAGAGCCGCATGCGACAAATGAAAGTGAAGACGGTTTCTCGTCAGGCTAGTCCCACCGTTGAGGATGTTGCGGAAGAGGACACTCCACATGTGATTGAGGAGTTCAATGTTGAAGAAGAGAGGAAGCTCTACGGCGGTTGATATTAAGGCAGTGAGAGGACAAAACACTGACGTAGGCCAGCCTGTGATTGAATCAGATGAACACTCCCCCATTCCAACGTCATTGCTCCCCTCCTACCAAGTAGGAGATTCAGAGTATATATTGCTGACAGACATACAACATGTATTTAACTTAAGGGAGGACCATTGCATAGCCTTCATAGCCCAAAATCTGGAGGTTGATGACAATTTTGTAGATGATGATGGGATAGATAAGTACTTACTGGTGGATAGCCATGTGAAAGATACCGAGTTCCTATCTGCTGCAGCAACACTAAAGATGATCTATGCTGATGCCCATAAATATGAAGGAAAAGATATCACAGAGGAAGAGCTACAAGAAGCAAGGGAAAGACTGAATATTACCAACATGGGAGAGTTTAGGGATGTGCCAAGTAAGACAACGGAAACCGTACCTAGTTCGAGCACTAATTTATGGCAAGACGCCTTGCTTGAAGCAGATGAGAACCAAGAGGTTATTTTCTTTTGTTGTGTTTTCGTACTTTTGTTGCGGATTTGGCTTTATCAATTGTCTTGGATTGTTTGGTGATGTTGTTTCTGGGCTAATGCTTCTTTATTTTTTCAGTTGGAAATATATGAAGACACATTCCTCAAACGTGCTTTAGGCAAGCGTATGGCGGGATTGGGCCACGATGTGACACTAGGAACATATATACATCGCATAAAATTCCCTCAAATTACAATATTTCAGGCTAGCTTCTCCAAGGACAATGCAAGTTTTCCTCTGAGGGCAATAAAGACTCTATCCAGGTATTTAGGTGGCTATCACTTAAGGCTGAATGCAAACAAGGCAATACTTCTGGAGCGGCAAGCAGCTGTTTGATTTTTTGGGGAGGGACCAGGAGTATATTCATTGAGATATAAATATTATTTAACATATGCTGCTTACGGCTTGGCATGTGGAATCACAGATACTAATCTGTTGAGTGATTGCGAGAAGAAGCATCTTCTTAGAACAACAAGGCCAATGGTCCCTGCTGTAGAGGAAGAAGAAGATGTTGTATAAATATTATTTAACATATGCTGCTTACGGCTTGGCATGTGGAATCACAGATACTAATCTGTTGAGTGATTGCGAGAAGAAGCATCTTCTTAGAACAACAAGGCCAATGGTCCCTGCTGTAGAGGAAGAAGAAGATGTTGTAGAAACTTAATCAAAAAGGGCTCGTCGGCTGGGGGATGTCTCTGCTCCACAACAATAGATTTAGATGTTCCAGTTGTTAAGAAGTTTCTTCAAATTTCTCGATACTCTTCTTGCTTACCATTAAAAACTATGAAATGTATAACTATTGAAAACATTTGTATGGGACATAGATGAAAGCTCTTGTTCTTTTAAAATCTTTTGAAGTTACATCATTGTTTTATAATATGTATTTCAATGATCAATTTTCTTCCACACTCTGCCTTGTCTTTGTCGTTGTCTTAGCCATTCAGCATGATTCTGCCTCCCCTGTGAGGAGACATATATTGATCATCTCCATTCAGCCTACATCTCTCTTATTGCACATGACACAACTGATTTAGACTGTTTGATCTTCACACGAGCCCTCACTTGAATCCGTCTATACCACCACTGACATAGTTGCTTCATGGGATTACTTTTCTTTACTCCTCCTCCATGTTGAGTGGCGCACAACGTGCTTGCCAATGAGATCTTTCCATGCCTTGGGTAGACCAAATCCCAAGGCTTCCACACTCTTCCGCAAAAAAGGGTCCATGTACATGCAAAATTGGCTACAAATGCTCAACAACAACAACAAGACATTTAGTATCGTACAATATATTTTGAACAACAATAAAAACTCAAAGCTGTAGGTATTCAAGTAATAACCATGTATTGTGTCAAGTTTGTCGCACCTCAGGACTTTTCATAGCTAGTGTAGAACTCTGTCACAACTGCCTCAAATTTCTCAACATCCCCATCTTCAAACCTGGCTTTCTGCAACAAAGGTGCTAGGCGATCAAGTGCCAACCACGCTTTGGCCTTTGCCACCCTTGCTTGTCCTGAAGAGCCTCGATCAAGTACAGCTACATGAAGCTTTCTCCACACCTCAAAATCTGTACCCAGGTGACCTGTCTAGGTATGATTAGATAAGAACTTTCTGGCTTTTGCACCTCCAAAACATGGTTTGCTAGGAACATTTCTTGTCTTCCCTGATCTTTTCAAGTCCTTCTCAATCTTCACTTGACCACAATGTAAACCTGCATCTGAAAGTACTTGCTCTATTTTTTTAATAGTTCTTTCACTCTCCAATGTTGGTTTCATAATCCATGCAAATTCGATGTACATGTAGACTAGTTTCTCAATTATTCTAACCAGCGCATGCAAAACACAAATATGAACTCTGATCAAAGAGATAGCAAGAATTGGATCCCAATTAGGATCCACTTGTGGAGCATCACGATTTGGGGCTTGACGCCTATTACTGTTTGCATTTAGGCATTTCCATTCTCTCTCTTTTCCTCCTTTGGAGACACCTCGTTCGGCCATGCAATACAGGCAAGGATACTTGGCCATTGCTCCTTGGGAAATACCAAACATGCATTTCAAGGTTTTAAGATCTGCAGGCAGCAGCCAGGTGCCATTCAACCTCATATTCACCATATCCTTCTACATAAAGCTTTTCGCCATTCGACTGCTCTTCTGCTGGATTGGAAGGAAGCTTAGTCTGGTTAAAGTACCACTTTAGAATTTCATGGTCTCTGTTGGAACCTGTTAACAAGAGGCCAGTTAAATTGTCTACAACTTGTAATGGATAGTAACATAATATACTTTTTTTAAAAATGGATAGCACCTCACCTCAAATGCAGCCAGTCACCAAATCTCATTTTTGGATTGTACACTAAAGTGCCTCTCATCAGCATTACTGTGATACTTGCATCCAAAGCTCTATTCATTAAAGTCAAGCTAACCCTTTCCAGCTTCTGTCCTTTGATCACCTCACTCTCATCAAGTTTTAAAACAAATTTCAGCCTTCCATTGCACTCATGAACACTAATTTTACCATAGCCATTTGTAATTTCCGAACATCTATAATGAAATTGGTGAACTCTTTAAGCTCTATGATTTTCTGTTCCCCGCTCTTTTTAGTCACTGTCAATGTACTAGACATGTGACAAGGCTCTCCAACAAGTTCGACCATTCCCAAGTTGAGAATATTTTGAGCTTTGTTCACGTGAAATGGTTTTTGAATGGGAATTACTGTTTTTTTCCCAAGCTTAGAATTGAACCTTCTTTAACTTTATTAAACATCGTGTAAGACTTTGTGCTTATGCCAGCCATGTCACATATACCTTGTGCATCTGCAGGAGTGAATGCTTCACTCACCTTCTGCAAGGATTGCTTTGCTATGTCTGATCAAAGTCGTGCAAACTTAGAATGATGTATTGCTGACTCCACGATGTCTTTTGTCAGAACTTTGCCAAATATATCAGAACCTTGCTCTTTTGGACCCACAACATCTGTGACCATCCTGAAGCAACAACGATAGCTATTTCAGTCCATCATTCATCTAACTATACCACCCCCATACCCAATCCCCCATCTCCAAAAAAGGAACTAAAGATGAAAATGAAAAGTGAGTGCTCAAACAAATTATAGATCCCATAATACCTGCAAACTTTTACATGACGCTGACTACTACGAGAGCTACTACAGTACACTTATGCCAAACATGCCATAAAACATTGGATGATAAACCGGATAGCAAGGAATTCCCACCTCCCATAGCCGAAAGACTCTGAGAACTGGATGAGACCACATTGATTGTGAGACTAGATGATGGATCCACCATGAAGCCTAGGTCTTCTAGGGGATTTGAAGATCAAGATTCTCACAACCAATTTCCGACATACCTTTGTGGTGATGAAATTTGGCTAAGATCCCATTTCCTATGATTTCATCTTAGGATGACCCTTTATGAGAGAAACCAGGATGATCCATGACTAGGATATGGATCACATTTACATTCAAGAAAAATACCAAATGCTAAAGGTCAACCTAAGCACTTGGAAGATCCATCCAATGAGTGGGGTACCCTTGGCAGAGAACTCAGTGACTACTATGAGAGCTATTGCAGTACACTTATGCCAAACATGCCATAACATTGGATGATAAACCGGATAGCAAGAAATTCCCACCTCCCATAGCCGAAAGACTCTGAGAACTGGATGAGACCACATTGATTGTGAAACTAGATGATGGATCCACCATGAAGCCTAGGTCTTCTAGGGGATTTGAAGATCAAGATTCTCGGAACCAATTTCCGACACACCTTTGTGGTGATGAAATTTGGCTAAGATCCCATTTCCTATGATTTCATCTTAGGACGACCCCTTATGAGAGAAACCATGATGATCCATGACTAGGATATGGATCACACTTACATTCAAGAAAAATACCAAATGCTAAAGGTCAACCTAAGCACTTGGAAGATCCATCCAATGAGTGGGGTACCCTTGGCAGAGAACTCAGTGACTACTACGAGAGCTACTGCAGTACTCTTATGCCAAACATGCCATAAAACATACGATAAACCGGATATAGCAAGGAATTCCCACCTCCCATAGCCGAAAGACTCTGAGAACTGGATGCACATCCTTGCTACCATGGACATTTTTCCAAAATGGATGGGGACAAGATTTTCCAGGGTTTATGCATAAAAGATCACATCCCTCTATATGCTCAGTGTCGCCATGTATGCACAATGCTATGAGCCATGAACTTGTGAGCCTCAAAGAGGAAAGACCGTTACGAGAAAAACACACTGCAAGACCTGTAAAACAAATGGCTTCACAAGAAGGTTAGCTTACATCTTCTCATTAGAATCTTGGCTGAGATATGTGGAGGCTATTAACACACGTTCAGACTTCTACGCGAAAGGAGCTCGACGAGTTCCCCATTCTAGTTAACACTGTGGCAAAAAAAAAAAAGAATCAATTGATTCCCAATTTGAACCCCAAAATATTTTCCTCTTTATGTGTTGAACACGAAACAAAAAGTTGGCACAAGCCAAGTGGGAGGCCAAAAAAAGAATGGATGAGAAAAACACTAAAGTTGAGGAGACCAAACAAGTCCCCAAACACTTCAAATCCTACAAAGGTAGGAGACCTTTTGTACAATACAAAAAGTCCCAAGACTTTATATGGAGGGAAAAACAACAAATCTTCTTGCACGATGATTGACTTCTTGGGGGCAATTCGCAACTTACTCTCATACAAAACATGCGTGAAGTTGAAGAAGCTAGAGTTAGGGGTAACAAAATAGCCAAAGTTAAAACTGTGCATGCCAGAATAGTAGGGGCCTTAGGAAGTTTAAAATTTAATATTTCCTCCAAAAGAGAAGCAACCCTTGGCCATGTGAGGTTTTTGTAATGCATGCAAGAGTGTGTTGGAAGAGGAAATGTTGCTTAGACGAAGACAACACACTTATCATCCAAGGGATCCATATATGTATTGTCATTGTGGAGTTCCCTAGACTCAAACAACAATCTAAATTCTAAACAACCAAAGACAGCTAGGATGTTATTATGTCTTCCCACTCCAAAAGCTCCATACGTACCCCAAAGAAAGAAGGCCAGTGTGTCAAGCAAAAGAAAGAGTTTCACCTCACAATGAACCCTTTAGATCTAGAGGTCTCATGTTCACATCAATGTTGTATTCCTCCTAAACTACTACTAAGGGCACATGGATACTATGAAGGAAACAAAAAGGTGTATATACCCACACAACAAAGCAATGAAGTAACGCCATCTGTTTAAAAAGCTTACCATCAGCCAATTACCCAAACTACCACATCAAAGCTAGCTAGGAAGGTTTGGAAAGGAAAAGGAAGGCAAGAATGAATCCCTATTAGAAAGTCCACCCTCCCAAGACAAGTAACAAAGAAGATGTGGGTGCCGAAAAAGAAACCAAGTCGAAAACCTAACCTCACTAAATCTGATCACAAGGTCAAGTCCACTAAATATGTGACTAGGAAGCCACAAGAACCTTCCCAAATCAATGTCACACAAGATGCCAATCAAACTGGGGTAAAACAGGTGAATTGCACAATTCCTTTTCCCAACAAGGGAAAAGCTATCGTCAGACACACAAGAACACGTCCAAACAAGACATGTTCACACAAGAACCTACTACAGATTCTATGGATTGACTAATTCAATGGATGTAGCAAGAGTTGTTGTGTTCCAGAAATGAACTACAAGAGTTATATCAACACACCCCTTCTACATCAAGAGCTTCATCTAGATATACTTGGGCCTAATCAATGGAGGATCAGGCCACTAAATTAATGATGATCTTGAAAAATAGGCTTTGGAGGACTAACTTACTAAATTGAGTTCTAACATTACTAAACCCTATATAAATCACTTAAAACCCCAATCAGATTCTCCACCAGAATCACAATCGATTTTTGATCCCCAAAATCATGTCACACAACCAAAATTGAACTATAATGAGCCCTCAGGATATGATTGGTGATTCTTGCTACGTGAATTACATTATTTTGATGTTTCTCACCTCTAACGTTGATGAGTTTGGGAGAATTTTCCTTTATAGTCCTGTCCCGAGCACACCACCATTGGGAGGAAATAATCAACAGCACCACAACCCAGCAGAAACAACAATAGAGGGCACCAAGACACCCAGTTGGCAACCCTTGATCCTCACTTAGGACAAAAGAGTACTTCAACACCCTCCTAGACTCCCTATTTAGTTCAACTGCTCACTCAAATTGTCCTCTTAGGTCATCTCTCACTACCTATAGCTCTTATCCACCACCCAAGAGCACCTCCTGACCTTAGCTAACTCCCAGTTGACCAAAATAGCTTTCAGTGCTGCTACAAAATTGGCTAGAAACTACCTTCAAAGTCCTCTATTTGTTTCCTGTCAGAGATCCACCCTCTAGTTTCCTAGAATGTCCTCCACACTCAGCTAGCCTCACAACCTTGTTTTAGAACCTCTCAGAACTAAGAAGCTACCCTCACCTGACCCCACTGGCTGACAACAAACTCTCCTGATGACTGCCTTAAACAATTCAGATACTCATTGTTTACCTACTTTTGAATTCTAGTGGTTTTCCTCAGTCAAAAAAATGGGTCATCTAGTATCCTCTATGATCCTCCAACAGTGGACTTTACAGCCACAATCCCTAGACCTTTTTGGTTGTCATGTCGACCCTCTTCCGACCCTTCTTCAAACCTCCACTTGCTGAGTTATGCCTCAAAACTTTGGCACAGAACCGTATGTTGCCTCATAAGCCTCCTTCAGTAAATCAAAAACTTCCCAAAATGTTCTCCTACGCCCACACACCCTCAAGTATCTCTCAACTTGAAGGGATATCACACAATCAACTCTTTGTTGACTACAGCTAGCCCCTAGCTGCCTCCTCTAAAGTGACTGTCACCAGGCAACTAACAAAACTGATCCAGTAGATGCTGGTATCTTCTCCTCTACGTCAGCCATCCCCTCTAGAGCCTCAGAACTCTTAAGCCAAGATAGAACCCAACCTTTGAATCTCTCAGCTGCTGCTGACAACAAATGTCTCCTTCTGCCCCAGAAACATTGTTAGAATACCATATCTTTGATTACTAACAGTTGTCCTCTAACAGATCTCCATCCGTCTCAGCAGAGCAGCTGAGCCTCAGAATCACTTCCCCTCAACTCCAACAACTCAAATCAAGGTCTCTACATCCCCTATTGACTACTCTGATGTATAGCTAGCTATGGTTGATGCCTACACGGGTTAAGTGACCTAGCACAGACTCAACCAGAGTCAAATCTTCACTTACAACATTATCTTCAATAAAACTCCATCTAAACAAGACTGATTTGAACCAAAAATAAACAAAGAACTCAAGACCACACAACTTGATTCCTATATACTTTAAGAAATCTATGCAATTCACAATAGACCTTGGGAATTGAGAAGATGAGAGAAAACAACAACAGATTGAGAGATCTCTTAACCAAACCTCAAAAGAAACCAGACATATATTCTCAATGCTAATAAGATCAACTATAAGATCTACAACAATAGCTTGCATGCTCCAACAATCCAATTACAATTGGGAACAACAACAACAGATTGAGAGATCTCTTAACCAAATAACCTCAAAAGAAACCAAACATATATTCTCAATGCTAATAAGATCAACTATAAGATCTACAACAATAGCTTGCATGCTCCAACAATCCAATTACAATTGGGAAATGTTTTTTAGCAATCCTTAAAACCAATCCAACTTCCAACAGTGATACAATCTAAGAGGTTCTCGGACACCACTATCCCACAAAGAACCCTCAACCACCTCTGCAATCCCTACTCTAGATAGATCTAATTCTTCTCTACAATCCCTCGTTGCCTTCTTCACAAAACAAATGCACAGATAGCCAACAAGCTTCATAACCAAAGCTAGCTCTCTACTAGTCTCTTCTTCAACACACACACCCTCACATAGCTCTCTCTCACATACAAGATTTTCCTCTTTTTCTTCTCTATGCAACTACGTAATATCTCCATGCATTCATTCTCAACTACTCTACCCAATATATTTGGCTATTCACCATGCAACAGTCCTAACAGCAGCAACTAATCAACTAGTCTACTAATACGTAGATATCCATGCAACAATGAATGGAGTTGATCATCTAAATCTGCAAGCTAATAAGTACCATTCTCATAAATGTGCACAACCTTGAAGGGTACTTCCCACTTGATTTGGAACTTGGTCTGGAAGTTGTTATCCAATTTGTTACTGTACCTAAGCACTAAATCACTCTCTTTGATGCCTTTATACTTTAATGTCTCATTGAAAAGATCATCTCTCCTATTACTCAATTGTATCCAAAGCTTCTTCTCTAGCCAGTTCTAGCTCTTGAAGATCCAACAACCTCTCTTCATACTCATCTGTTAACCACATATTGGTTAACACATTCCTATGATAACTATGTCTGCACACTTATGTAATGGGCGCCCATGCTATATTGTAAATCTCGTCATTTGATGAGGGAAATGCCATAAAGACGCTACCAAGTAATGAGCTTAAAAGGAAAGACAAGAGGATCTTGGTCAGTTGGCCAAACCATAGAGAAAGCTGTAACTATGTTTTGGGTGCCTCGGGTCACTTACTCCCCAAGCGGCCTAGTGGGAAAAGTCTTGGAACTATAAAAAATAATTTCTCTTGTTTGTAACTCATTCTCCCATTTGTGCAATAGAAGTGGAGTGTTCTCTCTCTCTCTCTCTCTCCCTCTCTCTTGCAACTCTACTCTAGCATGTGTGGTGTGCTTAGGGTTACGGTTTGGGAGTGCTAATCACTTGTTCCCTCTTGCTTCCCTCTTACCTCCTCTCTCTCTCTTGAGTGATTAGGCTAACCAACGCTATCCTCTTCCACACAGAGATCCCACATGATCTTTGCGAGAGAGCTCGCATCACCCATTGGATTAGAGAAACCGCCTCGGTGTGACAATGAGTGAGGAAGGACGGTGACGAGCGGCTACGGTGGAGCTCTTGAGCCATGCTTGAGCTCGACGGATAGACAACTTCCCACAACGTGGTTAGGGTAGGGTATCCTTAACATTTTTGGTGTCGTTGTTGGGGAGCACCATGCCACTACTTATCTACGCCATCTTTGATTCGAATCCGACGGAGCCTCCATAGCCCGCCGGTGCCAAGTAGGCTCTTCGGCATGCATATTTTTGACTTTTTGTTGTATTTTGATGTTTTGCTTGGTTTTTTTTAAAAATGTTTTTGTAGTGATTCCTGTATGGCTTTGTGTTTAGAGTAGGATTATCACTTGTTTGAGTAAAAGAATTTGTGATTTGGGTGATTAGAGAGTCTAATTTAAGAGGGTTTTTGCTTAAACCTAAACTATTTTTCTTAATTTTTAGCTTAATCCCTTTGCATAGGTAGGTTACCATTACTAGATAGAACACTAATCAAACAAAAAAACTAAAAAAACCATAAACTATCTCTTAATTTTTACTAATTATCACTTATCTACTAGTTAGTGTGATTAGTAGACTTAAAGAGAGTAAAAAGCCAAAAAATTGAGCCTAATTGCTTGCAATTAGACTAATGGGAGTGACATTAGTATTCTAAACACTTTTCTTAACTCAAATCTATGCTTGGTTCACTCCAATTAGGCTTTAATTTGTAAGAATTAGCACTAATTTGGTCTCTTTTGTCTAACTTTTTCTCTTTTGAGTAGATTAATTAGAGACCTAGTTAGAGAGATTAATTAGAGATAATCACATCATTGGATGAGCATTGATATTGCTAATCCACCCATCTAATCCCCGTTTCAAAACTCCTTCGCATTACATTAGAGGCCAAAAAGAGGATTATGAGGTTAATTAATAGTTTGTTAACCTTACTTAATCTCTTTGTTATTTTGGAGAATTGCTAAGTTAGTGGGAAACCACTAGCTTAGAACTTTTCGTAATTTGGTGATTCTTGAAAGAATAAAAAACAAAAACAAAAACAAAAAAAACCTACAAAACAAAAACCAAAACACTAGAAAGAAAGAAAGAAAAAAAAAGGGGAAAAAAAGAGAGAAAGAAACCAACAAAACAAAACCAAGATCTTGCCAAAAAAAAAAGACCTGACGTCACCCCACGGATCTACAAAACGCAACCTATATAAATAAATAAATAAATAAATAAATATATCCACTCGTGATGTATCCCGCCTGCCGCGCCAACCTATAAAATGGCAACCACAAACTAAGGGTGTTTACACACCGCCTAAGGGTGCCCCAATACTACCCAACACGTGGTAGCCAAAAAGTGCCCTGTGCACTCTTGAATGGGCGTACCCCATTAGACACCAACTGCCCATGCGTGCGATTATTAAAAATGTGACTGCCCATGCATGGGCGCCCCCTTTACACACCGCCCGTTACACAACTTGCATGTCCATGTACCCAACAACCCGAGTAGCTTGTTGACCTATGTGTACATACAACTCCACCAGCCCCCCCAATAGCTTGTTAACCTACGTATGCATGCATCTCCACTAGCCTGTTAACCTGTGTATACATGCAACATGTATCCATACTGAGTCAGTGCATGCCTAGTCCTGATCTGGTGCTCAACACATACGATAAAAGTCCTTGCATGATAAATGATTGTAAATACAAGTGCAAGTGCAAGTGCTCCTAGTGTCTTACTATACTATGGAAGAAATAATTGATAATCAATAATCACTTATCGGAAATGATAATATCTGAAACCATGCTTGACCCCCCATTTGAGTTCACCCACAAACTTACATGCTTCACCCCATAACTTACAAGATGCTCCCAAACTTCATCAATACCCTGCAAAAGCAATTTCGATCCACACAAATAGAGAGTTGGGGACTTGAACCCCGTCACGACAGTTATTGTGGCTACACCCTAGTCTCTTCGAGAGGAGGGGAGGGGATGAACTAGATTTATCTTACCCCCTCCCCTCCTCCCATCTACAAAAAAGAATGAGAATCAGTAGGCATATGAGATTTAAAAACCAAATAAACATCCAAATACCAACATTGTGTCTAAAGTCATAACATCCAAGCACTATTTCATCTCCTACTCACTATTGTCACTCTCATATCAGCCAAGTCATGATCACCAAATACAATTCTCACATTTATCCTCTCTCTCTCATTAAACATGAGTCTAGCAAGATTGTCTCTCCTTTGTGTGCCGCCAACCTAGGATGAATCAGGCGGTGCTGGTTCTGATGATTGTGCCCTCTGTACAACCGTTGAGGTCTCTGTCTGCAACAAAGTTGTAACCTCAACAAGACCCACTTTCAGCCCATTCTGAATGATTGGATCCAAATCCAATGCATCATTGTTTTCTCTCTCCACCTCCGCTTGTGCCTCTCAAAACCAACCCTCATCAAATGAATCTTCATGCATAATGCACATGTTATGAAGAAGGACCAAACAAGTGCTAACCCCCTTTGGCACATTTTGCAATAACATGTCACATCTCTTCTATAAAATACGAAAGCGATCTTTTAGCATTCCAAAAGCCCACTCCACAGGCATCTGTAAACTAGATTGAATGTATTTCCAAAAGTACTGCTTAGGGGATAATCCATCTTTACTTCCTTTGAATGGAGGAAGCATCCAAAACCTTGCAGGGTAAGCACAATCACCAAGTAAACAATAATTGCCTATGCTGTTTGATTCACACCTTTGTCCTAGATCACTTCTTTGGAATACATTCCAATCATGCATAGAACCTACCCAACAATTGTCATAATCCCAACCAAGCAGTTAGAAGCAACGATCATCTGTAAAATTATAGAATGAAACCCCTTCCGATTAAAGTAGTCCTCATGGTGCACATGAGGGGCAATACTTGGAACATGGCTACCATCTGTAAAATTATAGAATGAAACCCCTTCCGATTAAAGTAGTCCTCATGGTGCACATGAGGGGCAATACCCATCCACTACACCAATGACAAACAGAATGCCATGTATTGCCTGAAATCCTTCAGCCATTATACGCATGCTATTTGAAGAAGGCCATTTAATGTACAGTTCATGAAGACCTGATGTGGAGATTGCATCATAGAACTCCATAATGATCTTCTGGCATGAAGACGTGGAAACCCCATACAAATCTGCAATTACTTATAAGTTTGATCCGGTAGCTAGACGATGCAAAGCCACACATACATGCTTCTCCACACTAATTACCTTTTGATAGTTAGTGTTAGACCATTGGTGCAAGCGAGGAGCAAGCCATGCAGTCAAGAAGTGAAATGTTTCCTTGCTTAGGTGGAGCCTACTCTTGAACATTCTATCTGAGTAGCTTCCAAGCAAACCACGCTCCATAAAAGTTTAGGGTCTAGGATAAGCCCAACATGACCACCACTCATGTCTCCTTCTAGCAATCCGAGCTTGCCATGCAGGCAAAACTCGAGCCATGCACTGACTCAGTATAGATACATGTTACATGCATAAATCGTCCTCATCATAATATGAATCCATCATCTCAATTATTGCAATCAAAGAAATGATGATTGCAATGAGACAAACTGTGAGAATCAATTCGTCTTCCATCCCCTACAATAGATGGAAGAATGGCTAAATTCTTATGATTACATAACATTATTTAATTTACATGTTAAAACTTGAAATAAGCTGAAAAATTAAAGTGTTTCATTACATGATGATTGATTTCAATTACAGTTAAAACACCATAATTCAGTGATAACAAAGTGAAATCACTCCTTTTTAAAACTTTTCATTACATCCAAAAGGCCAGTCATAGCTAATGTGGCCAAGAATTTGCAACTTTTGGTCTTTTGCTGCCTTACGATCCGCAAGAGAGTCCTTGTGTTGATCTGCCCCATGTGTTAACCCATGGCGGACATTGCGACATACTATATTTTACGTCATTAATTTAAATATTCTGAGTCATGGGCCGGGCTTGTCGGCACCATATGTTAAGGATGAAGGGATTGGGTGATCGCCGATGAGAGGCGCACCTTGAATATCAGTAGGATAAGGGTTAGGGTCGACCGGCCATGTATGGGCGCCCAAGTGTGAACGGCCAAGTCAGCTATAAGAGTCAAATGTAACCCTAAAATCCTCATTCTCATGTGTTGTGAATAGAAGAGTGCTCTTGCCTTATCTCCTTGGTTTCCTTCTCCTGCGTGTGTGAGAGAGAGAGAGAGAGAGAGAGTGAGAAAGCGATCGAGCGCATTGTGTAGCGGCACGGCGAGACGGCGGAGAGGCGGTAGAGCGGCGACGGCGGCTCCTCCTTCACGGCTGCGACGCGGGAATCCTTCAAGGCAGCAGTTAAGCGGTGAGTGACACACCCTTTGGCATTCTGTTTGAGCTTCCTTCCCTGGTTGTATGCTTGTAGCCATTCGTGGCTCGCATACGGTGTCTGGCAAGTCCCCAGCTACGACCTGTGCGGCAAAAGCGCACATTTTTGGCGCCGCTGCCGGGGAGTTGCCCTGCACCAAGCTCCAGTTTGCAACTCGGCTGCTGCGTGAAGTTTAATCTACACTGTAGGAAAGGCGTCTGTGTTGCTGTTGAGGTGTTTCTGTGGTTTTCAATCTCTGTTTCTGCAATTTGTCTTCTGTATTCCTGTTTCTTTTGTTATATTTTCGCTCCGCGTGTGGGCGTACGTTCTGTTATCTGGTTTTTGCGTGTGAGAGGGATTTCTGAATCCCCAGATCTGTGCTGTGTGTGCGAACTGCACCGCGGCCAAGGTTGAACCCTAAGGAAACCCTAGGAAACTTATCTCACAAAAAAAAACAGAAAATAAAAAATAAAAAAATTATAAAAAATAAAAAAGAAAAAAAATAAATTTTATTTTCAAAGAAAGAACCAAACATGTGGAGAGGAAAGATTTTCTAATTGGAGAAAAAAATTTTGAAAAGAAAGAACCCCAATCGACCCACGACCCCGGCCCCGGTCTCGGTCTTTTGATATATATATATAGGAGAGTGAGCCTCCATAGCTTTCTCTCAAGTGAGAGCTTATGGGAAGTCGTGCCCTATATGTAGCCCACTCCCCAAGGAGTAAAGTGAGCATGTGGGATAAAGCCCTCACCCTTTCCTCCACAAGCAAATAGGCTTTTGCCCCTTCCCCCCAAAGGAAACGGACTATTTTGAGAACTACAGGAGCTCTAGATAGGCGAACACGGTGCTGTAAAGCACACTAGGATCCTTTAAACGATACGCTCGTTTCGAGCTATCACACGCCCTAACCGTAAGTAAGGGGGTCAAAAACGAGTTAAAAACAATCTAAAAACAAGTAAAAACGAGGTGCAAAATACCCTAAGAAACCACTTGTGTGAGTTTCAAGGGTAGTTACCAACGCACGTAGGGTACCCACATCACATGCATCTACGCTCTGGTCGGGTGCTGGAGTCTGAGCCACTAGAAAGCATTTCAGTCTACGCAGGCTCACACCATCCCTCCACGTTGGCATCTTGGCCTTCGGCTGGAACCCAAGGGAGTGCAACCCAAGATCCACGAATAGTGGATAGTGACTCATCCTCTGACTCGGAAGCCATGGAAGGGCACCCTACCAAGAACCCTGAGGAGACAAGCCAAAACATGCCAGTGTGGGCCCCACAACTCGGATCTAGCATGTTTAGTCGTCTAATAGAGACCTTTAGTAGAGCTACACGCTCTGAACATGCGACAAGCGAAGTAAATGAGGAAGGAGGGGTAGTAGATTCGCCATTCACATCTTATGTAGACCCTACCCTCCCAAAGAGTGTCCATGTGGATATTCTACCCACTTCGTTTAATGAGGGCCCTACTGAGCTACCACATTCCGATGCTCTTCCTAAAGTAGAGGTCCCTAGAAGCCAATCCATAAGAAGTGACATTGCGTCCACTTCAAAAGAACCGTTTGGCACACCAAGTCTGGATGGGATATTTCTCAATGAAAATTGGGAATATGATCTACACACAGAGACTCTAACGGACCTATACACGGGTTACACATATCATGTAGGTTGGTTAGAAGTCCTACGATCTACATCTAGCGCCACTAATCTAGAGGAGCAACAACACATGATATGTGAGGTGATTCATAGAATTATCCAAATTGAGAGGCAAAATAGGGGAGTGAACTTAGTTTCCACTGGCCCTATGAGATTTTTGGATACGGGCAAGGCAAAACAACCAACCCTATCACAATTGGAGACTCCCTCGGTGAGTCCCATAGACCCTTCATATGTTGTTTCCCCTGGAGTCTCAATGCAGGTTGAGCCCACGAGCAGTAACTTTAGCTTTCCAACCTTGGCTCAACTTTCCATTAGGGAATCTGCAATGCCTACCCCGATGATGAGCATAGCTGAAAGTGCACCTGTTGCCGCTGTAGTTAGTACGACACCGCTACCTACTAGTGGAACAGTACCTACAACAGTGCGTGCAAGTGCCTATCGGCCTTATGTACCTATTGTTACTCATGCTCATGTAGCTCCTACGCCTCCTAGTATGCCAATGGCGTATGCTCCAAGACCGCCTTATCATAACCATTATCCAAGGGGAGCTAGGCCTAGTCACATATCATATCCTACGTCATTTGCCAACCTACTCAGACCAACGCCAACTCCTATCAGCCAGGCTATCCCAGAAGTGCCTCCACCAACTATGCCTGCTCACCTAGGTGATCTCGCAGCGTTTGCTCAGACGATCGGACGATCTATTGCGGAAAACATGCGGGGTATGCCTGAGAGAGAACCTAGAAGCAAGGCAGTACAAGTGGCTAAGCTCACTCAAAACTTCAGTGGTAACGAGGATGTTAGGAAGCACATTGAAGTCTTTGAGCACGTGTGTGATTCCTTGGAAGAACACAATGAGCTGCATAAGTGTAAAGCCTTAGGCTTAACCTTGAGTGGGAAGGCCGGAGATTGGTATCGAACCTTAAGGGTTGAAGAGCGCACTCACTACCCCACTCTCAAGAGATTATTCTTGAAAGAATACATACGTGAGGGTGTGCTTTGGGGAGTAGCATCTCAACTCCAAAAAGCTGAACGCGAGGAAGGGGAGTCAGTGAGAGACTTTATAAGTCGATTGAAGCATCTAAATTCTCGCTGCACTCCCGATGAACGCTTCAATAACAACCAACTCCTCGATAGATTCATCCGAGGATTGCGCCACGAGGACATTTACAATGGCCTAGTCATTAGAGGTCTTACAACGTGGGAAGCAGTCACTGCCAATGCAATCCAGTTAGAAGACAACTTGATGATTGCAGGTAAAAAGGTGTCTTCAGAAACAAAATCCGTTAGTTCGCAAGTATCTGGGCACGAGCCAATGACGGTAAAACCTATTGCCAAGGAGCCCAAGATATCTGAAATGTCTGTGACCGACCTTACTAAGGCTCTCCAAGAATACTTTAGGGGTAATCGAGCTCCTCAGAATAGCCATATGTACCCAAGGAGAGAGCAACAATGGTGTTCGGTGTGCTTAGGACCACATAGCACGAGTGAATGTCCCACATTTAGAGTCAAATTCAATGGAAATTGCAATGCATGTGGTAAGTATGGCCATCAATCTAAAGATTGCCTAACACTTAAGCGAATGTTGGCAAACCAGGCACCACTAGCTTGGTCAAACACACCTCAAGTACCCGCGCTAATGCCTGCACAACCTATCGAGCAACCGTCACAGCACATAGTTCCAAGGAATCCGAATGTAGTCCCAGTCTGTGCCGTTACCACCGCCAGTGCTAGGACCACAACCTCCACATCCAAGGATTACCCCAATAAACCAGATGGGTTGTGAGTCACATAGTGCATGTGGGGATTATGAAGAGGAGATAGACCCTACTGCTCCATACGGGATTGATACGTTTGAAATGATTCCCCAGTACTACATGGAGGATCATTTCGGGCAAGTCAAGCCTGTATATCAAGCGGCTGCTCTCGCCACAAGAGGGCAAAACCTTAATACCTTGGCAAGGAGACCACCTCTTCAATGTTACGAGTGTGGTGGACCGCATCGTGTAGCAGAGTGCCCTAATAGGCTACAGAAGATCTCTACTCAGATGCCACCAAATCAAGCGAGCACATCGGGAATGCCGGTACTTACATGTAATCGTTGTGGCATAGATCATTTGATCGCACAATGTCCACATAATCCTAATGCACCCAAGATTACGCCATTGAATTTGGTTGAGGTCACCAACCAAGCACGAAGAACCACACCCGTTGTACCCGCGAATGTAGTTACACGGTCAATGCTTCAAAATCAAAACTACATTCTTGAAGAGAGGGATACTGCATCAATCGCTCAGGCAAAGAAAAAGAAAACACGGCGAAAGAGATCGCTTAATGCCACAAGCTCCAAGCCCAGTTCAAAGACTAACATAGGGACAGGAGACGACCCCGTGTATATGAATGATCCTGAAGACGATTCTGATTCAATAGAAACCATGGGGACCAAAGCCACTACCTTAAGGGAGGAACCCACACGGGAGCTCAATGAAGGAGAATCAAGCGAGTACATAAATAAGGGGAAACAGAAGGAAACTTCCTCGGCCCCACAACCAAGTCAGTTAATGCCCTCTCGATCACCCAAACTGACTGAGACTCCCCAAGACAAGCCACGTGGGCCAAAAACCCTCAAGAAAAAGATTGGAACTTACCCAAACCCAGTTGAGGAGATTGAACAAGTACAACACTTAAGGGGTTTGGTGGAAGAAACACAAAGAGAACTGGAGCCAAACCCGAGAAAAATCAAAATTCCAGACACAGTGTTTCCTACGCAAGTTCAGCCTCACAGGAACCATAAACCGTTAGATATACCTAGTATCATTCGGGAAGAAAGTGAGGATAGGACATCAGGAAGTGGGCAAACACCCTTCTTGCTGGAAAGAATGTTTAGTGAGGGAATGCCTGACCCCATCGAAGAGGAAGTGATTCCATCTTCACCGATCCCTAGTCAAGGGGCGATGTCTCGAAAAGTACCGTTGAATGTGTCTAAGCTAATGGATTTCATGTCCTCTGAGATCAGAACCACGATCATATCCAAATTATACGGAGATCCTGAGCTATTCTTAGCTCTTCGGGCATTTCTCAATGGAGAACTAAAGGCGGGGCTACCACAATTTGCAAATATGGATAGACCCGACACGCTTCAAGATGAAGGGGAGCATTGGGATCTACAACCCAACTTAGATGAAGATTCGGTCGTTGAAATACCTGTTAACAAGTTGGGACAGTACTTTGAAGGTGACGAATCTAATGCAACCCTCCCCATTACTACCAAGGGATTAACTCTAAAGGGAATCCTTGATGGTGGTGCTGGAGTGAGCATTGTGACTAAAAACTGTTGGGAATCTATGGGGAGACCTCACCTCGAAGTCACAAACATAGTGGTTAAGATGGCAAACGGAACCATAGCTAAACCTATTGGAATGTTAAGGGACCTTAAGATCAAGGTCCTGGGATACAAGGTAAAACATACCTTCATTGTAATGGATTTCTCCAAGCATCCTATGTCATATCAAATGATCTTAGGACGTCCTTTCATGAGGGAAGCACAAATGGTGCATGACTGGTCGAAAAACCATGTCTATCTACAATTCCAAGACTCTGTCATTCGAGTTGATCTTGAGAATGGTCGTGCACATCCTTTAGGAAGCAAGGTTATCATTGATAATCGATCGGATACCACTATTCACTCCGCCCCATTAAGGTATTGCTATACATGCAAAAAAGAGACTGATGATGGGAAAGATTCTCCTTATATGGATGTCCTACCGGGTATGACTGAGTCGGATAACGTGGATTGGGTACACCTAGCGGCAACCATAGACACATGGGAAAATAGAGGCACAAGTTGGGTAACACCTGAGGGGCAAGATATGCCACCGTTAGTGCCAATAAACATGATAGGTGTTATGCACTTGACTCCTGATGGCGAGAACGTGGCAAACTCCACCGACACTGAAAGTAGCGAAGACTCTGACCAATGCAACTCTGAGTATGAATCTCAAGAAGAAACTGACCCTGAGCCTGATGGGGAAAATGAATCAAATATTCACCCAAAGGTGGAAGCAAGGTGCTCAAGGCCTAGGACAGTGACCTCTTGAAGTTCATCCGAAAGTGAAGATCGACCAAGTGAGTTCGAATCTGATAGAAACAAAAATCAAAAACTTGGTAAGAAGAAAACGAGACATAAGCGCCAACGCTATCGAGCTAATGTACGAACTGCAATAAACAAGGAGCGATCCACTGCAGAATGGCTTAGTTATGTAGGAGCCATTGATGCTCACCGGAAGATAGCGGATAATTGGGGACAATACCTCCAAAGTGTCATGTGGTGTATTCTGCAACCTCATGACGTCGCCCAATTAGAAATCGAAGAGAAGCCAAAACTAAGTCGTACTGCAAGAAGGCGGCAAAACCAAGAGTTGGCTCAACAACAAAAGGAGGCGGAATTAAAAGAAAAAAACCGGGCACAACAAGAACCAGTAGACTTACATCCCGCACCCGAGCATTTCAAATCATTCACCACAGGGGAACGTAAAGTAGTCTACACAAAAGCCCAACGAACGCCTACCAATGGGAGTAGCGGTGTCTACGATGGCCCTGCGGTAGTCAAGGAGATAGACTTAGCAGATCTGGGTGAGGAGTCTAAACCAGTTTTTATTGCTCAAGACCTCACCAAGGCGGAAGAAGCTGCACTTACGAAGCTTCTTAAGGAATTCAAGGACATATTTGCCTGGACATATCATGATATGAAGGGTGTCCCACCCTCGGTGGTGCAACACACGATTCCAATGATTAGCACTGCTAAACCAGTCCAGCAACGTCCCTACCCAATGAATCCTAAGTACGCAAAGATTGTACAAGAGGAAATTGAAAAGCTGGTAAAATGTGGATTCATATACCCAATTGAGCACTCAGAATGGGTTTCTTCGATAGTCATCGTGCCAAAGAAGAATGGGAAACTCAGAGTGTGCGTTGATCTCAAAAAGGTTAATGCAGCCACCAGAAGGGATCATTACCCCTTGCCATATTCTGAACATGTGCTTGAAAGAGTGGCAGGCAAGGAGGCGTATAGCTTTTTAGATGGGTACTCGGGTTACAATCAGATCACAATTGCAGTCGAGGACCAAGCTAAAACAGCATTTATCACGGAGTTTGGAGTGTTTGCCTTTCGCGTCATGGCTTTTGGCTTGACCAATGCACCTGCAACATTCCAACGATTGATAAACACGGCCTTTAAGGAATATCTAAGGGACTTCTGTGAAGCTTTCTTAGATGATCTTTGTGTTCATTCCTCTTGGGATGAGCACTTGATGTGTTTATGAAAAATATTTGAAAGGTGTAGATTATATCGCATCTCATTGAATCCTTTCAAATGCCAATTCTGGGTTAAACACGGAGTTATCTTAGGGCATATAGTGTCCAAAAATGGGATTTCCACAGACGAGAGTAAAATCAAGGTCATTCTGGAACTGCCACCACCCACCAACTACAAGGGAGTCCAACGCTTTATGGGCCACGTTGGTTATTATCGAAGGTTTATTCTCTTCTTCGCCGAGATAGCTCGACCATTGTATAAGCTTCTCATCGAGTTTATTTGGACCGAAGAATGTGACCGTGCCTATGAGCTATTAAAGAAGGCCTTGGCGAGTGCTCCAATCTTGAGAATGCCTAACTGGGATTTACTCTTCCATGTGCATATTGATGCATCAAACTTTGCTATTGGGTGTGTGTTAACTCAACCTGGAGAACACAAGCTAGACTACCCCATTAGCTTTGCCAGTCGCCAGTTGAACGATGCTGAGATGAACTACACCACTACGGAGCGAGAAGGGTTGGCAATGATATATGCAGTAAGGAAATTTCGTTATTACCTCCTTGCCACCAAGTTTGTTTTCTATGTGGATCATCAAGCATTGTTGTATCTGGTAAACAAACCATGCTCCACAGGAAGAATCACACGATGGCTATTGATTCTTCTTGAGTTTGATTTCACGGTTGTTGTGAGACCTGGCAAGAAACATGTTATGGCTGATCATTTGTCTCGCATACCCAATGGTGAGGCTCCTACAGGGGTTGATGATGACTTACCGGACACTTCCCTGTTCATGGTGGAGACAATGCCTGAATGGAGTGAGAAGATTGTTAACTTTTTGGTTAATGGCTTCCCACCCAAGGAGCTTCGTAAAGATCTAGCTCGAAAGCTAATCAAAGAATGCGAACCCTATTGCCTGATAGCCGAGACTCTTTATAAAAGAGGAAAGGATGACGTTCTTAGGCGTTGTGCTCGAGAGGATGAGTATCTATACATTTTGCAAGAGGCACATATGGGTATAGCCGGTGGTCACTTCTCAGGAGACTTAACTGCGCGAAAGATCTTACAATCGGGGTATTGGTGGCCCACTATGTTCCAAGATGCATCACTCTTTGTGAAGGGTTGCGATGAATGCCAACGATATAAGAAACCCCAGAGGAAAGATCAGATGCCCCTACATCCAATCAAAGTAAACCAACCATTTGAAAAGTGGGGTTTAGACTTTGTAGGTCCAATTAGTCCAGCGGCCCGAAACACACAATCTCGCTATATTATTGTGGCCACTGACTATATGACCAAATGGGCTGAAGCAAAAGCGACACGTAAGGCAGATGCGAGGACAACAGCCAAGTTCCTCTTTGAAAATATAATCACACGATTCGGTTGTCCTTTTGAACTTGTGAGCGACAATGGTACGCATTTTATAAATGAAGTGATTAAGGAGCTCACAACAAATTTCATGATATCCCATCATAAATCTACTCCTTATTATCCGCAAGCGAATGGCCAAGCCGAGAGTACAAACAAGACATTAATCTCTGTTTTGACAAAGACAGTTGAAGCTCATCGCACGGATTGGGATCTAAAGCTTACGACAGCTTTATGGGCCTATCGTACTGCGTACAAAGTGGCTATTAATTGCACACCATTCAAAATGGTATATGGCCAAGAAGCAGTCATGCCGTGGGAATTTGTCATTCCTAGTCTTTGTGTTGCTACTCAAGAGGGTTGGGATGGTAATCCCTTAGCAGAGCGTCTGTATATCCTTCAGCGGCTAAATGAAGAAAGACAATTGGCTGTGTACAATGCCCTTGTGGAGAAGGATAGAAGGAAAAAATGGTTTGATCGCCACCTAAAGGACAAGGACATCAAGGTTGGGGATAAAGTCCTGATGTATGGAGTGCGAAACGAAAAGAAAAAGCTCAAATATGCTGGTAAGGGACCATATAGAGTATGTGAAATTACCCCGCAAGGTACCATCAGAGTGGAGACTCTCGACGACGGAGTTGAAACCATTGGATTCCTTAATGGGAGTAAATTCAAAAGATACTATGACCCCCTAAGCCAGGAGGAGTTACATGCAATCCATCAAAAGAAGGCAGCTAAAGAACAAGCTGAGCTTAAAAAGATACAAGCGAGAGTCGAAGCCAAAGAACGTCAACAGCGTGCTAGGCGACAACGAGAAGCCAACTTGGGAATTACGCAAGTATTTTTCAAGGAAGCAGAGGAGGATGCACTGGAATCTGACCCACCTCTAAGATACCCAATTGAGTTACAGAGTCCTTACGAGGAGGTGCTGTATAATGCATTATTGGATACAGGAGCTCAACATAATTTGCTATCATATGGCGTGTGGTGTCAACTGGGAAAACCACCTTTAACCAAGAGTTCTATCCAAGTTCAAGGAATCAACAAGAAGAAAACCCCTGTATCAGGAATTCTGCACACTCCGGTTGCCTATGACAAGGGAACCATAATTCAAAGCTTTTTGGTTATGCCTACTGGTACCATGGGAGGGACTGTAATCTTAGGGCGCAAATGGATGATGGCCACCAAGTGCAATATCGATTGGGCAACCAGACAAGTCACAACGCAAGAACCAACACTAGGTCTGACCGCTCAAAATCCCGCACCTAAGTCATCCACTCAAATATTAGATAACGAAAAATCACAAAGTCCAGTGGCAAAACCATCTTCGATTGTTGGCCACCCCTCTAACGCTTCAATGCCAAGAGTGGAAACAGGCAAGGTGGTCCCTAAAGCTTTACTTACTATGCCAAAGAGTACATACAAATGGGTCCCCAAAGCTTCGTTAACAGCTACTTCCCCTGCTCAATCTCGTTCAGCCACCAAGAAGCCTCGTAAAAGGAAAGCAGCTACCTACCCGAGAAAGGGCAATGTAACATCGCGATGGATCCCTAAAAAATTATTAGTAGCCCAAGGGTACTATGAGGGAAATGACCAGATTTGGGTCCCTAAACATAAGCTGAATCCCTCTACATCACCTATAAAACCTTGCAAACCAATTGTTGCCACCCCAACGATAATTCAAGATCGTGGTAAGGAAAAGGTAACAGAGTGCTCCACACCACTTCTTCCAGAGTTAGTTTAGATTCCCAAACGATATCGATCATTACCACCTAGCTCAGGAAGGGGGGAGCCACATGAAGCTTCTAGCTCCTCATGCCAGGCACACGCTGATATAGAAGTTTCTACATGCTCTACACCTACTCTTGTCAACACCCAACAAAAAACTGATGAGTCTACGTCTCCCCTTGTAATAGTATCGATGGAAACCATTTCCTCCATTCTTCAATGGGAGCATACACTACCATCTCTACAATTGGATGTGGCCACAAGGGTCATAAAAAGCTATCTGCCCACATCACAACCTATGACCCGCTGGACAAATTGGTTCCAAGAGGCTGCAACATCATTGCAAATAATATGATCTACCCAAGGAAAGGGGGAGCATATACTCATGCTCGACATTCTAATGCTTCCTCCTTAACCTTCTCCCCTGACCATGTAATTGCCAAATTCAAGGGGATGTATATATATAGCTTCATACATTATAAAAAACAAAAAAAAAAAACAAAACAAAGAAAAGAAAAACAAAAAATAGTAAAAAGAGCAAGAGCACAAAAAGAGGATAAATATCTGTATACAATCAAGAACTAGATTGACCTATCTCACAAACCTACTGATGCTATATCTGTGTTTGCAGATATGGTAGATGCACGATCATCATACACTTCATCCACTCCCGCCTTTGATGAGAGGTATCGTCTGTACCTTTCTCAGATATTTCACATGTGCTATCCTGTTATTGAAACTGAATGGGATCATATAGATGTACTGGCCAGAGAGGAAAATGTTGAAGAATTAGAATGGCTAATTCGCCTATTGACCATGACTGACCCCTACTCCGTAGAGGAAATATCCCCGATAGCCCAATGCTTTCCTTTTCCACAAGATGACTATCCTCGCATGGTTATATTCTTGATGAGTTTATGTGGATGGGAAAATGAAAAGGAAATATCTGACAATGATGAATGGACGGATGAAACTCATGGCACTACTGAGGTTGACTTTATTTGTTTGGATGATGCGGATAGAGGCTTAGCCTTAGGGCTAGAGCCAGGACTCTACAACATCCTCTTACCGTATTCTCAGTAGTAGTGTGGTGACTGGTAGGTAGGTTAGTGTTTTCAAGTTTTTTCTAGTTTAGATTCCTTAAACGAGTCTTGAAATTTTCACACTGATGTGCCTCTCGAGGTATAGTGCTTGTTAGTTGATTGTACAGGTTAAAAAGTTTGAGGTGGGTTCGCTTCCATATCTTGAGACTGCCGCAACGATCATCAAAATATATCTACATCACATTGCAAGCTGTCTCATCAAATCAAGGAGATCTCCAATTTCAGGTGTAATTCTTCCATACCCACTCTCTTTCGTTTTTTCTGTTCAATTAATTTCATAAACTATACGGCATGACCACATGGAAATTGTCACTGTACTACTTAGTTTTTGAAGTTGCTTGCATGCTAGTGTAAAACATTAATGAGCTTAACTTTATTGGAAATATTCCTAGGCAGCATGATGTCTTTAGTTAACCTTGGAATACGATTGTCTTAGGTCTAGGGTCAAACCATCTTAATGTTTGACACCTGGCCATGTGTGTGTTGACCTCTAGGACATAGCTTTTACCCCTTGTTGAAAGGATGTAAGAACACATTTTAGTTCAGGAGCAAAGATCAAAAGAAATAGATTTTTTAAAAAAAAAAGCCTACAATAAATGGCAATACAAGGGTTAATGTGCTTTAATGTTGGCCTATCGCCTTATTGATACTTGGTAGGCGAGGAGTATTCTACTCCAGACCGCCGATGCCTTGGTTGGTAGGGGGTAGCCTTGCCTAAAGTGAGCTAATAGATTCCTGGATAATGCCTTGTGTTAAACATGGTACCAGGATCGATGTTAGTTTTGCCTTAGGAAGGTCGCCATTGTGTGTAAAAATTGTCACGTGCATTAAAAAAAAAAAAAAAAAAGAGGCAAAAGGCTCCTGTAACTGTGATGCTTCTTGTGTCCCTAGACGTGTGGTATTAACTTGTTCTTAGAGTAGACACAGTGTGGTCATCTGTTTATTTATTAAGCTTGGTTATTTTCCTTGACTTAGGCCAGTTATAAACCTTGATTAACCTGTGACACCTTGCTAACTCTTGAATTCCTTTCAATAATTTTAAACTCCTATTAATTTGCTACACTAGCTCACTCATGTGACCTTTAAACTAAGTTCTCATAGCAACATCCATTGTGGTCTCACATGCTTGAATTTATACACTTTATATCTTTTGAATTCTAGCATACCTTCACTCTACTTCCCTGTTTTGCAGACGGTCTACCACAACCACCCTCTCAACTTACCATACCTTAGCTTCCGAGGACGGAATCTACATCAGGAAGGGGGGCATGTTAACCCATGGCGGACATTGCGACATACTATATTTTACGTCATTAATTTAAATATTCTGAGTCATGGGCCGGGCTTGTCGGCACCATATGTTAAGGATGAAGGGATTGGGTGATCGCCGATGAGAGGCGCACCTTGAATATCAGTAGGATAAGGGTTAGGGTCGACCGGCCATGTATGGGCACCCAAGTGTGAACGGCCAAGTCAGCTATAAGAGTCAAACGTAACCCTAAAATCCTCATTCTCATGTGTTGTGAATAGAAGAGTGCTCTTGCCTTATCTCCTTGGTTTCCTTCTCCTGCGTGTGTGAGAGAGAGAGAGAGAGAGAGTGAGAAAGCGATCGAGCGCATTGTGTAGCGGCACGGCGAGACGGCGGAGAGGCGGTAGAGCGGCGACGGCGGCTCCTCCTTCACGGCTGCGACGCGGGAATCCTTCAAGGCAGCAGTTAAGCGGTGAGTGACACACCCTTTGGCATTCTGTTTGAGCTTCCTTCCCTGGTTGTATGCTGTAGCCATTCGTGGCTCGCATACGGTGTCTGGCAAGTCCCCAGCTACGACCTGTGCGGCAAAAGCGCACACCATGACTTTGGCCGTGCAGGCCATGTCGACAAGGGAATCCCAATCTTTTGATCTTTTCGTGTGCTACCACGTGGACATTGATGACCCGCCTAGGTGATAGCTTCCGCATCTACACCACTGGCATGGTTGGTGAGATTATGGGTGATATGTGGCTAGTGGGATGACAGGCTGTGTGACAGCCATTTTGGATTACTAGAGACTGGCATAGTTATAGCACCAGCTCATTTAGGTGGGTTCACATTATGGACCGACCCTTGTATGTTGTAGTAGTTGAGTACAAACCCATATAGTGTGTACTCTTATCTTTATGTTATTTGATTGAGTAAAGAAGAAGAAGATAAAAGAAAATTCAGCCATCCATCTCTCTCGTGTGTCTTTCTCTCTCTCTTGTGTGTGTGTTTGCTTGCTAAGGTTTGAAGCTCTCCCTCTCCCCCACATTCTCTTTATGGTATCAGAGCTTGGTTCTTGTGAGAGCTAAGGAGGCAAGCAAGAGGCAAGAACAAGCAAGGAAGGACACAGTACTACACGGGTAAGGGCACCATCATCTCTTTCCCCTTCTTGGTTTAGGTACAACACCCCCTCAGTAGCTCTGGGAGCTAAACATCTCCGATTGAGGAGCTATCTTCACGGGAGCGGAGCTAGAGGGCAAGTATACTACCCTATCAACTTAAGTTTTTTGGGCTTCACTGGCGTTTCAGGTGCATTACGGGCCCTGTTTCATCACTCTACAAGGTATTTTCGACAGTTTTCTGGAAGTTCTGGTAGAGAACTGTTTCTGCTCTAAATCTGGTTATTGCAATGTAGTAGTGCATTTTGGAAGTGCAGACAGGGTTTCCACATGTATTGTTGATACTGGGTGTATGTACATGTACTCTAGTCACATTTGGTGACACACAAGTTGTGCTAAAGTTCCGCTGCCTACTGTAGCAGCTACATGAGATATTGCTGTATTATAGGTTGCATATAGAAGTTGTCTGTTTGCAGGTCATTTGATTGTTGTAAGAAAACATGTCTGACAAAATTAATCAGATTGTTAGTGAATAAGAATAACTTCCATGCTTGGAAGTTCAGAATGACCAATTTCCTAATGGTGGGTAAAGGATTTTGGGATTATGTAGAAGGAGACAATGAGGAGCCTCTAGAGTTATCTGAGGAGAATGCCCCTCCTGTAGATATAAAGGCATTCAAGGATTAGAATCAAGGTGCAAGAAAAGTCATGTACTGGCTTTCAATTAGTGTCATAGACACTATGATAGGACACATATAGGATGCAAACACTCCAGCAGTTGCATGGCAGAATTTGGTTCAGATGTTCCGGAGGACTAAGACAAAGGCAATGAAGTTGCAGTTAAAGCAAGAGTTGCATACTATGGAAAAGAAAAGCATGTCCATCAATGAATATGCCTTAAAGATCAAGGGCATTGTTGAATCCCTTGGGTCTATCAAGTATCAGTGGAGGATGATGATTTGGTGAGTGTTTGCCTGAATGGGCTTGGCAAAGAGTACAAGCCATTTAAGACCTCCATTGCTAGAGGCAGAGGTAGAGGCCGTGGTCAAGGCCAAGGTGGCGGCCAACAAGGAAATCAAAATTCTAGACAGCAACAGTCCAATGATTCACACAGCAATCATACATAGGTGGAAGAGGCCAGTCTAGAGAGAGAGAGAGAGAGAGAGAGAGAGAGAGAGAGAGAGAGAGAGAGAGAGAGAGAGAGAGAGAGAGAGAGAGAGAGAGAAGTTTTTTCAAGTTTTTTAAAATGTTTTTTTAATGCCATACTATGGATGTTGCCATATTATGAATGTTCTATCAAAATATGGATGTTTAAAATTCTCTTTTGAGTAATTTGAAATATATTTAAAAGTTTATAGAAAATGTATGAATGTTCTATCAAAATATGGATGTTTAAAATTTTCTTTTGAGTAATTTGAAATATATTTGAAAGTTTATAGTTTTTTTAAAAATTTGAGTAGCAAGTGTATTTGTGTGTGTGTGTGTGTGTGTGTGTGTTTGGGGTTGATTGTGTGTGTGTGTGAGAAAGAGAGAGAGATAGTGAAAGTATGATGTGTGTGTGTGTGTGTGAGAGAGAGATGCCATATTATGAATGTTCTATCAAAATATGGATGTTTATAATTTTCTTTTGAGTAATTTGAAATATATTTAAAAATTTTTAGAAAATGTTTTTTAAATTTGAGTAGCAAGTGTATTTGTGTGTGTGTGTGTGTGTGTGTGTGTGTGTTTGGGGTTGATTGTGTGTGTGTGTGTGTGTGTGTGTGTGTGAGAGAGAGAGAGAGAGAGAGAGAGAGAGAGAGAGTGAATGAGTGAAAGTATCATGTGTATGTGTGTCAGAGATTGTGTGTGTGTGTGTGTGAGAGAGAGAGAGAGTGTAAGTATCATTGTGTGTGTGTGTGTGTGTGTGAGAGAGAGAGAGAGAGAGAGAGAGAGAGAGAGAGAGAGAGAGAGAGAGAGAAATTTTTTCAAGTTTATAAAAATGTTTTTTTTAAATGCCATATTATGGATGTTTTTATCAAAATATGGATGTGTGTGTGTGTGTGTGTGAGAGAGAGAGAGAGAGAGAGAGAGAGAGAGAGAGAGAGAGAGAGAGAGAGAGAGAAGTTTTTTCAAGTTTTTAAAAATGTTTTTTTTTAAAACCATATTACTGATGCTACCATATTATGAATGTTATATCAAAATATGGATGTTTATAATTTTCTTTTGAATAATTTGAAAGTTTTTAGAAAATATTTTTTAAATTTGAGTAGCAAGTGTATTTGTGTGTGTGAGAGAGAGAAAGAGAGAGAGAGAGAGAGAGAGAGAGAGAGAGAGAGAGAGAGAGAGTGAAAGTATCATTGTGTGTGTGTGTGTGTGTGTGAGAGAGAGAGAGAGAGAGAGAGAGAGAGAGAGAGAGAGAGAGAGAGAAGTTTTTCCAAGTTTTTTAAAATGTTTTTTTTTAAATTCTATTTTATGGATGTTTATCAAAATATGGGAGCTAATAATTTTCTTTTGAATAATTCGAAATATATTTGAAAGTTTTAAGAAAATGTTTTTTAAATTTGAGTGGCAAGTGTATTTGTGCGTGTGTGTGTGTGTGTGAGAGAGAGAGAGAGAGAGAGAGAGAGAGAGAGTGAAAGTATCATGTGTGTATGTGTCAGAGATGTGTGTGTGTGTGTGTGTGTGTGTGTGAGAGAGAGAGAGAGAGAGAGAGAGAGAGAGAGAGAGAGAGAGAGAAGTTTTTCCTCACACACACACACACACACACACACACACACACACACACACACATAATGTCATTACATACTAAGGTAGTCCGGGGCGGGCAACAAGAAGAGCGGCCTCTAAGCACTCCTCAAGGCTCCCGTGTTGCTCAATGGGCTTGGGGCACAACGCAACACAAACATAAGAACCCCAAAACCACACACTCAACAACAAGAAAAGGGGCACCACCTAGTTATGTGTGTGAACTAGGACACCAAAGATCTTTCCTTGTAGCCAATCAATACAAGCTAACCATATACATCAATCAAAAGGCACACACACCCTCAACAAACACTCATAACATATGGTATTGTGTGTGGAGGAGACTAGCATAACACAAATAGATGCACACCAAACTTGGAGAAGAACTTAGAGAGACAATATAAGCTTGATTTTGTTGTCGGTATACACATGGTCTTAAGGTTACGGGAGCCCTCTCACCATACAACCCTCTTACCATGGAATGAAAGGCAACAAATAAAAAACAGGCCCTCAAGCCGCCAAGCATAAAATCACACCACAAATACAAGGATCGAATTTACCTTAAATCAAACATCGGACCGCTTTGCTAAATCAACTTTGGAGATGTAGGAGTCCAAGATTTTGTACACAATTGCACCCAAACTACTAATCTTATTTATGCAACAAAGGCAAGATACAATTATGATAGGGAATATGGCATCACTCAAGCCCTCACAATGACATAACTAGCTTCAAGCTTCTCTATGCAATCAAAGGTATTGATGTATAGAGAGAGCTCACAAGTTCACTATCTCCTTACACACCAGAGTTGGGAGTGGTGTACAATGTGTGTAATCCAATGGAGAGGCTCTATTTAAAGGTTTGAGAAGCCTTAATTAGGATTAAGCCTAATTAATTTTATTTATGAGAAATCATAGATTATGGATTTTTTATTTTGGAATGAGAGTGGGCCTCTTCTTATCCCTTGAGTCACATGGATGTCGGCTCAAGGTGAGAGAATTATTGAAGATGAGAGGAGAGTGTGATGTAGAGGTTTGAGCAAATAACTTGTAGTAATGCCTACTCAAAAAGTAGTAGAGTGGGTGCTTATTACATATGTTAGTGGTTAGTAGTTAGTAATCACTATAAAAGGTTAGTAGTACAATGTACAAATGGGTGAGAAGGGCTCAGAGGTCGAGTGAGAGGAGTAAAGATTTGGAAAGATCCTTTGTGTGGTTGAAAGCTCGAAGAAGCTTGGATTCACCCATGTTAAGTTAATCGCCAGTCTCCTTCTTACATTCGATGCCACAAAAGTTGATTGAGGTGAAGAATATGGGGGTTTTTGTAGATGGAAACCCCATATTTGCAGAGGTTAATATGATACATTCATGCTGAATTTTTATGTATATTTTAAGATTGAAAAAATAATTTAGTAATATGGGAGTAGTAGGGAAAGAAATGGAGATGAGGTATGGGTGTAGAGTAGATATGAGAGCAAATGGAGATGGAATGAGAGGGCAAAAGGTGGAGAGGGTGAGAGAGGACATGAAGTTTGCACGTTTGATGGAGTGAGAAAGGAATAAGTGTGTAGGTGATGAATGTGTAAGGGAGGTGAGAAGAGACTAGGTGTACCTTGCCAAAAAGTGGGGAGACTAGGGTCCAATAAAAAATTCATATCTCACCGCCATTAGCTCTAATAATTTTCAAAAAATTTGAGCATATTCCTGAGCTTTGGAGATAACTTTTGTATTTTGATGACCAGTCCAAATTTGGAGTGGAGGTGGGCACAAAAAATTCAGCTGAATCATATATTTTTTAAATTTTTAAAATCTTTGTGTGGGTCCCCATTGGAGGAATTTCTTGATAGCTCCAAGAGTGAGCCCCCCAATACATCATACCCTGACCTTAGAGACTCAAGTGTATGTGGACACTTGCATGGAGGAGATTTTTTTCCATTTTATAAAGATATAATAAGAAAAAAAACAAGCTAGTATTTTAACTAATCAACATATCATGACAATATGGTTATTATGATAGGAAAATAAAATAAACAAAGAGATCTAATTGTGAAAAAAATACTAAAATAAAATATATAAAAATAATTGATATATGAAAAAGTATTTAATGAAAATATATAAAATATTTAATAGTAAAAAATATATACAAAAATACTAAACTATGGAAGTCAAAAGGGAGGGAGACCCTCATTATTTTAGGGTAGATGAGAGAATAAAAGATGAAATAGTCTAAGGGAAAAAGTGATTTGGGTAGTAGGCTTTCTACACGGTGTGGGTAGAAATGTGAGAGCATAGGATTTACTTATGCATGGTGAAGTTGAAGCATATGTACAATGATGGTCCAAAAGTATCATGAAGAAAAAAATAAAAATAAATAAAATATAATTAGGTTTTGTAATACACACACCTAATGAAGTATTTACATATTTGAGAAAATAGAGACTCCCATATTTAGGCCCTTATATGAAATGAAATATTTACACAAAATGGGCCGTAATAAATTTATTTGAGTAGGTAGCAAAAACTTTTTTTTAATAATATAAAAAATATATAGAAGATATGGGTAAAGTACCTAATGCACACACTCCTATTTACAGTGAAAAGGTATTTATGACAAAGAGTTTATGTGATTTTCCTTGGCCGAGGTAGCTCCCTGTGTGGCAATGTGGATAGTCGAATGATGGTATATTTATGTACCATCATCTAGTAGGCCTTCTAAAGCAAGTGGTGTAATGTGGTTCTCTTGTCCATCTTTCTTATGTTCCTCGTGTTTTGCACCACAGACATTACTCAAACCACAGAACTTAAATGCCCTTTTATCTCCTTTTTGTGGGTGCTTTTGTGAGTCTGTTATTAGTAGAATGCGACTCAAGTATGGCTTGAGTCTGTAGCCATTAACCTTCTTGGAATGTTCTTTGCCATCTAAATCCATGAGCTGATAATAGCTAGAGTTGAAAATCTTCTTGACAATGTATGGTCCCTGCCATCTAGTTTCAAACTTGGCATCAAACCGGTTATCAAGTCGACTGTCATACTTTAGCACAAGATCTCCTTCTTTGATGCCCTTGTCTTTCAAAGTTGCATTGAACTTCTCCGCTGCTTGCATGGCTTTTCTTCTATAACACTTATATGCAGCTTCTCTTTTCCACTCTAGCTCAACTAAAGTGAGAAGTCGATCCACCCATGCATCTTGATCTCCTAGTCCACCTTTTCCATGTAGCCGCATTGTTGGGATGTTGAGCTCAATAGGCTACAATGCTTCTTGACCATAAACCAAGTGAAAGGGCGTAAACCCCGTTGCTTCTCGATAGGTAGTCCGGTATGCCCATAGTGCTCCATCAAGGAACTCGTCCCAAAGCTTCGTCTTGTTCTCCACCATCTTCCTTATGATTCCTGCAATGACACCATTAGCCTTCTCTACTAACCCATTTGATTGGGGATAGTAGGGTGTGCTATGAGTGACGATGTGAAATATGAAGCTCTTCACAAACTTCGGTGAGTAAACCTTTTCTAAAACCTGGATCATTGTCAGAAACAATCTCCAAGGGTGTGCCAAATTTGCAACATATATGAGTGTAAACGAATCTGCTTACAGTCTTTTCATTCACCCTTGCCACACTTTGAGCATCCACCCACCTAGTCATGTAGTCTATGGCCACTAAGATGTACAATTTTCCATTTTTAGTTCTAGGTAGTGGACCCATAGCATCAATGCCCCAATTTTCAAATGGACCACTTGCAATGATTAATTGGCGTGGACCATGTAGCAACCTCTTAATACCATTGACTTGGCAGTTATGACAGCTCCTACACCAATGTTGGACATCCACATGTAAGCTTGGCTAAACATACCCAGCACGGCAAAATCTTTTTCACAGTTAGTTCTTGAGCAAAATGGCCACCACATGCTTCTTCATGCAAACCTTCTAAAATGGCTGGAATCTCCTTGGTTGTTGGTACTCTTCTGCACACTTGATCTTTTCCTTTTTGGTAGAGGGCACTTTCTAAGAACAAGAAAGAACTTGCCCTCTTCATGAGACTCCTCTTTTGTGCCCTTGTGAAGTCTTGTGGGTATTCACCTTCCAAGATGTAGCTCACTATGGGAGCCAGTGTCTCCATTCCTTGGTACCGTGGTTGCTTAATAGCCGCTGTAGCCAAGACTACTTGCATTTTCTTCTTAACACATGCAACAGCTTGTTGTGCAAGTAGATCAGCATCCTCATTTTGTTTCCTAGGAATATGATACAATTGCACCTCCTCAAATTGATTAAACAACCTACGGATAGCATGAACCTTTTGCCTTAATATTTCATTCTTGCATGCCCAAATGCCTAAAATTTGCCTTACAATAAGAAGTGCATCCCCTTTTACCAGGAGACGTTGTATCCCTTGATTGATGCACACCTTCAAGCCATGAAGTAGTATGTCATACTCTGCTTCATTGTTGCTAGTAGAACTTGGCAAGTTGACCTTCTCCTTCATAACCACCTCTCCATTTGGGTTGAGCAACACTAGCCCTCCCCCTACTTTACCTGTGGCTTTTCTAAAAGCTCCATCAAAGAACAAGGTGAATGCATTAGGTATAGTTTTGGGTGGTGGCAATGGTAGGGTCTTTGCTTCAGGCACCTTAATCTCCTTTTCATGCACTTTATAAGTGAGAATCCCTGCCAATTGTGCACGCACACTATCTGCTACCTTGAAAGAGTATTGGAATTCTTGCAATTCCATAACCCACTTTGTGATTCTAGCACTGATAGTCATTTGAGAAGACACCCAAGGAAACAAATTTTCTGCAGTGAGAATTACAAAAGGTTTTGGTAACAAGTAGGATCTAAATTTTCTCACCGCAAAGCTGAGAGCAAGCATCATGAGTTCCGCTTCCGTGTAGCCTTTCTCCAAGACATTCATGACCCTACTAACAAAGTAGATGGGCCGCATCCTAGTACTATGGGGATTTTGCTGTAACAAAACTGCACCCACTATTTCCTTTCCAACACTAGAGCTAACAAAGAAAGTGTACTCCCAACAAGGAGGCATGAGTGTTGGTAGCTCTGACAAAATGACTTTAATGTTACAAAGTACTCCTCAAGCTCATTAGACCATGCAAACTCTACTTGTTGAGTCAATTTTTGCAAGGGGTGAAGTAACTCTGAGGCTAAGTGAATGAAGTGTGACATGTACTTCACCTTTTGAATGAATGAAATGGCCTCCTTGAGACTCTTTGGAGATGGTAGATCGATAAGAGCCTTTGCCTTTGTAGGATCCACCTCAATGCCTTTGGAAGAAACCTTATGACCAAGCAAGATTACTTCATCCTCACCAATATGACATTTGTCGGGATTGAGTTGGCCCCCCATGTCATAGAGTTTCTTCAAACCTTCTTTCAACCTCTGCACATGCAATGACTTAGAGCTATAGATGCAAAAATCATCTATGAACACTCTGATGGATTTCCCAAAGAATGCTTGAAACACCATGTTCATGAAACGTTGAAATGTTGCTGGAGCATTGGGTCAAACCAAATGGCATGACTCTGAAAGCATAACAACCCCAAGGAGTGATGAAGGTTGTTTTCAATTGATCCTTCCAATGCAATCCCAATTGGAAAGTAACCCGAGTAGCCATCACATATCGTATACTTCTCATGACCTGCTACCTCATTTAGGATCTCATCTTGAAATGGGAGAGGAAAGTGGTCCCCTTTTTGTCGCCTTGTTGAGTGGACGATAGTCCACACACACCCTCCATTTTGTTGAAAATACAAGTGAATAGGGTGTGTGCGGGAACAAGTCCTTGGTTAGAGGCTGTAAAAGAGAATGAGTAAATGTGAAAGAACCTGTGAAAAGGTGAGAAGAATCTACTGGGAGAGAATAAAGGGTAGCATGAGAAGATTTAGGAAGTGTGGAGATATTCTGGGAAGTGTGGAGATATTCTGGGAAAAGTGAAGAGGTGGAGAGAATCAGGAAAAAGAGGTGAGTGAATCATGGAGAAATCAGTGGGATTAGATGCTTGATGTAAACTCTATAAATTGAGACATAGCCCTAATGAGAATTTGCTAGTTTTTGAGTATCCATGCCTACATTAATCTATTTGCTAATTACCCACTAATTACATGTTAATTATTTGCTAATCACTTTATTAATGATATTGATTCTAGTGTTTGATCCACCATAGCTCATCACAATGCTCAAATTTTAACATGGTATCAGAGCCATGCCTAGAATCCATCAGGTTTATGAGCCCATTATTTAATTAATCAAGGTTAGTAGATAATTAAGAAATAATCTAATTTTTAGTTAGTTTTCAACTCATCTCTGTACCCCCAGCCAGTGGAGGAGTCCATTCTCCTTGCACAGTCAAAATTAGCCCTAGTGCTTCTAACCATAGCTAGCCATCTCAAGGCTCTTCAAGCCCATCAACTCCATGCAGCAAACCGCCGACGGATGCAGTCGAATTTATGAATTTAGCACGCACATTTTTCTGAAGGAGATTGGAGATTTCTTCTTGATCAGTTCAAATGTGTCTGATTCCTCCTAGCCCAAGGTGTTTTCAAGCATGCTCTACAAGCTGGTGAAGACAGAATTTAGTTTCATCAAGTCTACAGTGAGATCCAAGCTCTTCATCAAATCTGCAGGTGTGACTTTGGTAAAACAGCGATTAAGCTTTCAATATTTGGTCAAATCTTGTGTTTCTTGGCTTAATCCTCTACTAGACTCATTGCTATTGATGTCTTTGAAAGCATTTGAGCTCATTTGAAGTCTAAGGCACCAGATTTGGACTCCTCGCATACTTTATTTTTTGCACACAAAATAGTGGATTAATTTGCTAATCAGTGATTAATCAATGCTAATCACTGTATTTTGCTACAATTGAGGATACAAATTAACCATTAGGTATCTGATACAGATCCTTATAACTTCAGATTACAATTCGGAGTTGGTTTGATACTCCAACCATTCCGTACAAATTGGTTACCCTTGATTTTGATGTAATTTCTGAAAAAATTATGCTAATAAATTTGTGATAATCATCATTTTGCATTTAACCCTTGGTTAATGCCTGTAAATCTCACTCAAATTCAAGATTATTCATAGCCAGAGTTGCATTTGGGAATGTGCATCAGAATGAATGCTATACGCATTATGTATTGGGCACATTACATCAGTGTAAAAATGAGAACAGACACTGCTCTTGTCCAAAATAAGGCAAGAGGTAAGACCTCCAGCATAAATTTGGGTTTGCATTGCATAATAATGATACAAGATGAACATCAAAAGCCCAAAGAAACTGTCAGCAAAACATTGAAACATGTTGCTCACATGGAGCAAAAAAAACCTGAGTGACGGACAAGCTCATGGCCCCAGCCATGAAAGAAGAAGAACATCTCCTTCCAAGAGGAAGATCCACACTAAGAAAATCTAAAGGAAGCATTGAAGGAAGACATGGACACGAGAAGAGAAGTTGCCCCAAGAAGACTGAAAGAAGACATGGACGTGTGGAGAGAAGTTGCCACGACAAGAAGACTGAAGAAAAGAGAAGATGTGAGGCTCCAAAGAGTGAGGAGCCATGTGAAAATCTCTGAGAGAGAGAGAGAGAGATACCCTACAACCCAATGTAACCTGCCCCAACAAAGTAAAACCACCTCTGAGCTACCGATGATGTAGGCCACGTGGAAGATAGATGTATGTGTGAGCACTTTAGTCAAGGTCGCGGGCAACTATAGTAAGCCTTGGACACATAGAGAGAGAGAGTGTCAAGGACTATGAGTTTAGGGACTTGAGGCACTGGTCGTAGGCTATCAAGTAAGAGAGAAACTTGATATAGGGTCTAGGTGTGCTAAGATAACTTGAGGGGAGGTATGCTAGACACTAGTCGCGGACTATCAAGTAAGGGGAGGCAAACTTGGTATAGGGTCTAGGTGGTCTAGGAGTATTCACTTGAGGGGAGGTGTTGAAAATACAAGTGAATAGGGTGTGTGCAGGAACAAGCCCTTGGTTAGAGGCTGTAAAAGAGAATGAGTAAATGTGAAAGAACCTGTGAAAAGGTGAGAAGAATCTACTGGGAGATAATAAAGGGTAGCATGAGAAGATTTAGGAAGTGTGGAGATATTCTGGGAAGTGTGGAGATATTCTGGGAAAAGTGAAGAGGTGGAGAGAATCAAGGAAAAGAGGTGGATCGAATCATGGAGAAATCAGTGGGATTAGATGCTTGATGTAAACTCTATAAATTGAGGCATAGTCCTAATGAGAATTTGTTGGTTTTTGAGTATCCATGCCTACATTAATCTATTTGCTAATTACCCACTAATTACATCTTAATTATTTGCTAATCACTTTGTTAATGATGTTGATTCTCATGTTTGATCCACCATAGCTCATCACAATTCTCAAATTTCAACACATTTGCCATTCTTCTTGGGAGTGACCACCACGACGGGAGAGACCCACTCTGAATTTTCTACAGGATATATGAACCCCGCTGCTAGAATCTTCCTCACCTCTTTGAGTAGTGCTTGCTCCTTGATGACTCCTAGTCTTCGTAGCTTTTGTGCCTTAGATTTGGCTTCTGGCTTTAGCTCGATCTTGTGTTGAATGGCCTCTACGCCACGCACATCTATGTAATCTTTAGCAAAAAACCTAGGAAATTTTCTTAGTACAAATTTAAACTCCTCTCCTTCCTCCGATGTAAGCTTTTTTGAGAGCATAGCATCAAACATTTCTTCATCATGCACAATTTGGTCTTCTTGAGAGCCTGTCTCCTCCAAACCTTGACAGGGTGTCTCTTTGTCTTTTGCTCTGAATCTTACCCCCATGACTTCAATGGAAGACTCCTCTTCCATAGTGCTACTGTTGCTTTCTTCCTCTGAGGTGTCATCGGTCCAATCCTCCTCTGTTTCACCTTGAGTAGATTCTTCATTTATCTCCTCTCGTCGTTGATCCTTCATGTCAAAGATAATCTTCTTATGATTTTCATTCCTATAAATTAACTTTCCATTTTCCCAATCCTGCAAAGCTCGCATTCTCATTAGCCATGGTCTACCTAGGATAAATGGATAACCACTTCCCTTGGTAGACATAACATAAAAATCAACAACCTTCTTGATGCCTAAAATTTCCATAGAAACATTCTTACAAATCCCAAGACACTTTGCTTTACTATTGTTTGCCATTTTTACCTTAATTTCAGGTGTTTCATGAAGATGCATGCCTAGTCTTTGCATAAGGTCCTCTGTCATGATGCAAATTTGTGCACCCCCATCTACTAGACCCTTCTTAACTAGCCTTCCCTTGATGTAGCAATCTAATATAGGTGTAATGTCCTCATCCCTCTCGGCTTGTGAAATTTTTACAACATGCACATTCTCTTTTGTTTTTCTCCTAGTGCTCACGGCCTTTGTTAATTCTCTCCTAACTTGTGGACATAAGGCTAGAAATTGACACCACAAGATATCAAGACCCTTACCTCTCACGTCTTCCAAAAGGTTGTATGGAGCCATACCATGTACAAGGGAAAATCTTGGAGGTTTATACGACGTCGTCTCCTCTTGACTTCCTTGTTTTCCTTCACTTTCTTTCCTCGTCCATGGTCACTTTGTGATGCCACACCCTCCTTTTCCTTCTCTTTTCCACGTCCTCGCTTGATACCATTTGCTTCAATGTCTACCTTCTTGGCCTTTGTTACCTCTACTACATGTACATTTGGGTCCGGCAAGGGCGGCACTCCTTCCACTCCTTGTGGAGGTGGTCTTGTTGCATTGGGCCTCTGCAAAATTATCAGTTGTTGTTGACTAGTGCCTTCACCTGCATTCATCTAGATAATTCATGTTAGGCTTCCCTGGCTCCCCACGAGGCCAAGGACAATTATACATCCCATGCCCTGACTCTTCGCAATTCCAACATTGCAAGAGTCGCCTAGGTCGTGGCTCTCGTTCTTCAACCCTTTTGGCTTGGCCCTTCTATTCCACAGCTTGTGCAAAGTGGATAGAAAAGTTATTTAAAGACTCATTTAACTTTTCTATCACCTCGATTGTGACCTCAGGTAATTCTCTACAAGTGCAAGACTGTACCTCTTCCCTAGGCTTTGAATCATCAAAGATAAAGCCCCCCCTAGCATACACCTCATCTTTTGGAGTTTCTTGGTAGCTCTAGCCTTAGCAACATCAAATGTTGTGGGCTCTCCTGACTCTACTTGCAATTTTAGTGATGGGTACATCCCTGCAATAAATCTCTCCTTCTTCAAGAATTCTGTACCATCTCCAGGGTTAGGAAGACTACACAACCAAAGAGTCCAAAGACGTAAGAATTCTTGCTTATAACTCAAGTAGTCCTCTAGATCCTTTTGCTTATGAGCAACTATTTCTTGCCATAGATTTTGTGTGTTCAAAGGAGTGAAGTAATTGTCTCTAAAAAGTTGTATGACCCCCTTGTAATCTACTCATGCGGGTACAGGTAGAGATTGAAACCAAGTGGAAGCATCTCTTCGTAGGACCAACTCAAACATGTCTAAGCATTCTTGGTCTCCTACCACTCTCTTTATGTGGAGTGCCATTCTAAAGTTTGATAAAAGAACAACTTGGTGTGAGCTGAAAAAAACAAAGAAAAGCCTGCCTCTATAGCTCTTCCACCTCCCAAACTCGGAAACACTACCACGAACGGGGCACCACCAGCCCCACCGGCTGGAACACTCTCTCACCATTCGCCACCCACCCACACCATAAGACAGCTCAGAATCACAACGAACAGATGATCATTCAGCAAAACACCTATACAGCATCATACACACTGTATAACACAGCAAATACACCAAAGACCAGGACTCTGGCCAGGATTTACTGCCAAGGGAATACACCCTTGCGTCTGACGACAAAGCCTCTGTTTCTCGGTACCTGTAATCTCCAGAGGGCGCCCACACCAGCAACCCTTCTTCACTTCCTCTGTAGCCCGACTACTCTCTGTCCCCAGCTGCTACCTACCAATTGTCGTAGGCGAGCCCCACTGTCTCCAGCCCACACATCAGCACCTCTATTACAACCAACACACACAAAAACCCAAGGCTCTCTCTCTGGTCAGCATCCATGCACTGCCTGCAATCATCGCCCACACAAGACCAGCTACTCTCACCAGAAGGCGCCCACACCAGCTAACCTTCACTCAGCAGCTCCCACTCTCTGTATGTCGTGACCAGCAGCTTCACCAACCACCAGAGCCTCTGCACAATCCTCAGCACCACGACTAACTGCTCACCGCAGCATCACCTTCCCTTGCCCTTGTATCTAGCCCAAGCCACATCATTCCAATTCCTGCCAGCAGCCCTCTCTCTACTGCTCAAATCACCAGGCTTACTGTCTCCCTCTACAGCCATTAGTTTTGCTCTCCTCAATCACTCCAGGGCCTCCATGGTTGTGCATGCAGAACCAGCCCGGCTGTATACTTACATCACCAAGGCGCCTCCAGCTTTTTAGTTCTGCGCCAGCCTTCCATATCACCAACTTTGTGATCAACCCTTCGCATCTGGCTGCTGTTCACTTCATCTCGCCTCTGCAGACTCACAGGCGGCAACCTTGCTGGGCCTCTCAACTCGCCTCTCGTAGCAATGATACCCGCCAGCCTGTCACCTTTCAGCGGCTGCGCCTTCTTACCAAGTCCCCACCAGCTCCCACACGGCTCGTAATGATCGCCTGCAGCCAATACACACAACAAACCACTCCTTTCAAACTAGGCGGCTCCCAACTCTATCGCTGACCACGCCGGTGCTCCCAGCTAGGCTCTTCCAGCTAGCCCTCGTACCAGGCCAGACCCACGTCCAGCCGTCGCTAGTCTCTTCTTGTCACCAAGGCCAGCAGCTGCATCTTCTTTCTCCACCCAGCTCCCTTTCTAAAGACCTGCGGCTGCTCCAGCCCTTGCGCTAGGCGATCCTCTCTCCTCTTTTCTTCAGTTTTGTAGCTACGCCCCGAGCAAAGGCGACCACACCCACACTGGCTCTCCCTGGCGTCTCTTTTCTGCAGCGCCTCTGCTAGTGTTAGCCGTTACTGGATCCTTCGCTCCCTTTTTCGAAACGGCCACCTCCTTCCTTCACGCCTTCGACATCCTCTAGACCTTCGAGCTGGCGACCCATAACACCCCCACGTGGCCTTTAATAAGGTGGCCACATATACATATGTGTTTTATTTTTTTTAAAAGCCTCAAAGCCGCCAAATGATGACCACCATCCAAACCTTAATACCTTGCTTCTCAAGTTCAAGTGCAGCACCACGACTTTCCAAAATTATGCAACATCTGCCCACGGTCTCGAATCATCAGCATCAACTTACCAAACCCGACAATTTCCAGTCGGTGCTATGCATTTAGTAACCACCCGCACATCACACCGTTGCCATAAAAACTTCAGATCTCCAGCACTTTCTCTCAAAAAAAACACGTGCAAATACCGGCTCACAACCAAACCACTCGGCCTATACACTTGCCAGGGCATTCAGGGCAAAATTTATTCACAAACCATTCACACCACATGTACACTGACCAAAAACACCTTTCAGATTTTAGCCTGACATACTTTGCCCAACCCCTAGCCTGCTGAATCATTCATGATCAGCAGAAAACATATGACCACGTTTCCCTCCATCAATTCTCTGAGCATCATACAGTGTAACCAACACATCTCTATTCCAGGTGATCCAAGAAACTCTATCATCTTCCACAGGCATAATTTTCCATCCCATATCCCACAACATAACACCAGAACTTCTGGAAACAAAGCCTTTGACGTACACACCATCCTGCCTCATCTCAATCCCAAAATCCCTGATACGATCAGCACCAATATCGGAGAACCAGTGCAGCAACTCTTGCTGGGGGTAAAAATTGATGAAAGCTTCCTCAAGAGAAACCTGCTGTACCATAACACTTTCCTGTCCATCAGCATAAGAAGCCTCACCATCAAAACCGGCCACTATAGGCAAAACAAACTCCTCTTCAAAAGGCACCATTCCCAAAGCATCCACCTCAGTCCCTGTATCCTCATCTTTATCAAGACCAAGAAATTCATCCATTACAGCATCCATAGTCTCATCTATAACAGTAGCATCATTCAAAGCCTTCTGGTGTTTCTCTTCCTTCATAGCCTCAATTCTGGTCATGGCTTTTTTAACATTTATGCACATCTGGTCATCCAGCTCCAACTCAGGCTCCTCATCCTGTAGACTGTCTATTTCCCACTCATCCCACACAGGTTCATTCAAAGATACAAAAGCAGACTCTTTTACATCACATGCATACCTTTGTTCATAATTCACTTGTACCTCCTCGCATTCTTCATGTATGGCTTCTTCCTGTTCAGCAACCTCATCACCAAGCACTTCCTCATCAATAACCAAGGGATCCATCTCTGCATCCTCCTCACTGGTGGATGAAGTATCCTCTGTTCCCTCACTAGTAGTGGTGCTACTGGTCGTATCATCACTCGAATCAGCTTCACTTTCCTCTTCATCATCACGAACAGGCTTCTGGTTATCCATATTAAACTGCTTCTTATCCCCTCTCCTGTCATACAGAGTAATGACCCCTTTCCTCCAATCCTGCACAGCCTTCACTGCTCTCAGCCATGGTCTTCCCAAAATGATGGGGAATGCACCCATTCCTGCAGGCATAACATGACAATCCACAAACACCTTCACATCAAAAGCTTCCAATTCTAATTCCTTGATCATACCTAAGCATTTGACTTTCTGCCAGCCGAATTCGAAATCCAGACGCTTCAGTAAAATCAAGACCAAGCCTCTCCACAGCTGCCAATGTGATCACACAAATCTGTGCTCCACCATCTATGTATGCCTCTCCCAGATTCTTCCCTTTATACCACACATTCACCACCACAGGACATATATCAGGCAACTCCTGAACAGATAGAACAGTCACTATCCCTTTGGCAGGCTCCTTCTCTCTCGGGTTCACAAGTCTTTTCCACTGACGCTTCAAATTGGGAGCTAATTCTATCAATTGCCCAAAAGTAATGTTAGCCTTCCTTTCAGCCATGTCTTCCTGCAAACTGTAGCTATCCTGCCCACCCCCTAGTGGAAAATCAGTTACCTGAAACTTCCTACGAGACCTCCTCTTCTGCTTGACCTTCACATCTTCTCCTTCCTTCACTTTACCTTTCTTCTTGCTGGGTCCTGCAGCATCCTTGCTTTCCCTTTCTTGTGGCATCCGTTTCCCCAAAGGCATCACATCAGCTTCTGCCTCCTTCGTCCTCTCAAGCGTGACCACATCTATCACCTTAGTTTTACCCTTCTCTTCAACCGTGATTCCACTGGGACCTGCTTGATCCCTGATATCAATACCATAATCATTTGACCTATCCGGTAACTGTGAAGGTAGTGGGTACATATCACCACCCATACGCTGAGGCTTATCACAATCTGTACTCAGATGACCAAGCTCACCACAGTTCCAGCATGTAGGAATGAAATGACGGCCCCTATCGCGACCACGTCCATACCCTGATTGTCCATCTCCCCCTTCAGGATTATTGCCTCTGCCTCTACCACGTCCACCACCTATACTTCCCATTAAATTTAAGCTCAAATTTTTCATAAGATCAACCATCTGTTTCATATCCTGTCGCAATCCCTCATCAGAACCTGCAGGAACCATAGGTACTCCCTGACTAGCTTGAGGCACCATCTGCATAGCTTGGGCTTCAGTGGGCTTCATCCTCTCAATCACAGCATTCATAGGTGTAGCCTCCACTCTACGAATCTCTGGCTGTGCCACAACTGGAATCATCCCCAGCTGATTCATTCGTTTGCAGCTTCCAATCTTTTGACTTAGCAATTTCTACCGCATCCTCAAAAGACCTGGGCTTCTTCAATTCCACCTTCCAGCGAATACTCCTCTTAAGCCCGGCTACAAACTTGTTCTTCTTCATCATATCAGGCGGTACCTGATCTTCTCCCAAAGCCCTGCATAAAGTTTCCCATAGCAAAGAAAATTTCTTCATATAATCATCTAATGATTCAAACTCACCTTGTGTTAGAGCTTGCACCTCATGCCAAACCTTGTCAGGGTCTTCCACCTTCTTGAACCTGTTGCTAAGTGCTGTCTTCAATCCATCCTCAGTCATCTCAATGAGTGGAACAGCAACCCTCAATGACTCCTCATAAGCCCTGTACCAGGTCCTTGCATCCCCTTTCAAACAAATGCTTAGCAGTCGCAATACCTGTACCGACTCATTAATATGGTTGCTTATACATGCAACCTCCATCCTTTCCAAGAAATCTGCCACATCCTCATTCAGACCACCATAAAACTCTGGGTAAGACATCATCTTGATCCCCAAACTTCACTTCAAATCCAAAGAAAACCAGAAACACCTTCCTTCAATCTCTCACTCTGGGGCATACACCCTCGTAAGAGAAATCCCTGAGCAATCCTCAGTGGGGGCACCAGAAGGATGTGAGGTGAAAAAAAGAAAGAAAAGCCTGCCTCTATAGCTCTTCCACCTCCCAAACTCGGAAACACTACCACGAACGGGGCACCACCAGTCACACCGGCTGGAACACTCTCTCACCATTCGCCACCCACCCACACCATAAGACAGCTCAGAATCACAACGAACAGATGATCATTCAGCAAAACACCTATACAGCATCATACACACTGTATAACACAGCAAATACACCAAAGACCAGGACTCTGGCCAGGATTTACTGCCAAGGGAATACACCCTTGCGTCTGACGACAAAGCCTCTGTTTCTCGGTACCTGTAATCTCCAGAGGGCGCCCACACCAGCAACCCTTCTTCACTTCCTCTGTAGCCCGACTACTCTCTGTCCCCAGCTGCTACCTACCAATTGTCGTAGGCGAGTCCCACTGTCTCCAGCCCACACATCAGCACCTCTATTACAACCAACACACACAAAAACCCAAGGCTCTCTCTCTGGTCAGCATCCATGCACTGCCTGCAATCATCGCCCACACAAGACCAGCTACTCTCACCAGAAGGCGCCCACACCAGCTAACCTTCACTCAGCAGCTCCCACTCTCTGTATGTCGTGACCAGCAGCTTCACAACCCACCAGAGCCTCTGCACAATCCTCAGCACCACGACTAACTGCTCACCGCAGCATCACCTTCCCTTGCCCTTGTATCTAGCCCAAGCCACATCATTCCAGTTCCTGCCAGCAGCCCTCTCTCTGCTGCTCAAATCACCAGGCTTACTGTCTCCCTCTACAGCCATTAGTTTTGCTCTCCTCAATCACTCCAGGGCCTCCATGGTTGTGCATGCAGAACCAGCCCGGCTGTATACTTACATCACCAAGGCGCCTCCAGCTTTTTAGTTCTGCGCCGCCAGCCTTCCATATCACCAACTTTGTGATCAACCCTTCGCATCTGGCTGCTGTTCACTTCATCTCGCCTCTGCAGACTCACAGGCGGCAACCTTGCTGCGCCTCTCAACTCGCCTCTTGTAGCAATGATACCTGCCAACCTGTCACCTTTCAGCGGCTGCGCCTTCTTACCAAGTCCCCACCAGCTCCCACACGGCTCGTAATGATCGCCTGCAGCCAATACACACAACAAACCACTCCTTTCAAACTAGGCGGCTCCCAACTCTATCGCTGACCACGCCGGTGCTCCCAGCTAGGCTCTTCTAGCTAGCCCTCGTACCAGGCCAGACCCACGTCCAGCCGTCGCTAGTCTTTTCTTGTCGCCAAGGCCAGCAGCTGCATCTTCTTTCTCCACCCGGCTCCCTTTCTAAAGACCTGCGCGGCGGGCGGCTGCTCCAGCCCTTGCGCTAGGCGATCCTCTCTCCTCTTTTCTTCAGTTTTGTAGCTACGCCCCGAGCAAAGGCGACCACACCCACACTGGCTCTCCCTGGCGTCTCTTTTCTGCAGCGCCTCTGCTAGTGTTAGCCGTTACTGGATCCTTCGCTCCCTTCTTCGAAACGGCCACCTCCTTCCTTCACGCCTTCGACATCCTCTAGACCTTCGAGCTGGCGACCCATAACACCCCCACGTGGCCTTTAATAAGGTGGCCACATATACATATGTATTTTATTTTTTTTAAAAGCCTCAAAGCCACCAAATGATGACCACCATCCAAACCTTAATACCTTGCTTCTCAAGTTCAAGTGCAGCACCACGACTTTCCAAAATTATGCAACATCTGCCCACAGTCTCGAATCATCAGCATCAACTTACCAAACTCGACAATTTCCAGTCGGTGCTATGCATTTAGTAACCACCTGCACATCACACCGTTGCCATAAAAACTTCAGATCTCCAGCACTTTCTCTGGAAAAAAACACGTGCAAATACCGGCTCACAACCAAACCACTCGGCCTGTACACTTGCCAGGGCATTCAGGGCAAAATTTATTCACAAACCATTCACACCACATGTACACTGACCAAAAACACCTTTCAGATTTTAGCCTGACACTTGGCATCCTCACCGGGCTCTCCAAAGAATAAGGGGTAGCCACTCATTTGCCTAGTGGTATCCATGCTTAAGAAAAAGAAGCACAAATATGATTGCACAAAGATCTTCCTTCACTCTCTTTCTCTCTCACTCTTTTTTTTTTCAAAGTAGAATGAAAATGTAGACATCAAAGCTTATGTCATAACGAATCAAAGGCAAAATAAATGGATTAACTGAGGCATTAATGGCTGCTACTTGCCTAGGTCCAAACATACGAATGACACGTTGAAATTGCAACTTACTACCAACAACTATGTGTATTTCTTGCCTAGCATAAGAAATTAGCCTACGGTATAAGTCTTCTTGATTCATAAAACTAAGCTAAAACAAGATGAAACTATGCACATCAAAGGAAATGGTGTAATCTATAATGGGAAGTATGACATAGGATTAGGTGATGCTAAAACCTCTCTTAGTCTTTCTGGACCAAAAAGAAGAACCATGCGTTGTTGGTAGAAAATTTCTATCAATGCAAACATTCACTCTAATGGAGCGCACCCAATGAAACTGGTTGAATTGAATTGAATCCCAAGAGGATTAGGAGGAGGTGGATTATTCATCATGAAAGATCACACAAAAGTACCAACTTTCCTTCTTAAAATATGATACCCAACAAGCACACAAGGAAATTTATGTGTTAAAGAGATCGATGTACCTTAAATACGCATTCAAAAACTGCTCGTCCTCAGTGGGGGCACTAAAATTGAGGCAGTTTGGGGCGGGCAACAAGAAGAGCAGCCTCTAAGCACTCCTTAAGGCTCCCGTGTTGCTCAATGGGCTTGGGGCACAATGCAACACAAACATAAGAACCCCAAAACCACACACTCAACAAAAAAAGGGGCACCACCTAGTTATGTGTGTGAACTAGGACACCAAAGATCTTTCCTTGTGGCCATACAAGCTAACCATATACATCAATCAAAAGGCACACACACCCTCAACAAACACTCATAACATATGGTATTGTGTATGGAGGAGACTAGCATAACACAAATAGATGCACACCAAACTTGGAGAAGAACTTAGAGAGACAATATAAGCTTGATTTTGTTGTCGGTATACACATGGTCTTAAGGTTACGGGAGCCCTCTCACCATACAACCCTCTTACCATGGAATGAAAGGCAACAAATCAAAAACAGGCCCTCAAGCCGCCAATCATAAAATCACACCATAAATACAAGGATCGAATTTACCTTAAATTAAATATCGGACCGCTTTGCTAAATCAACTTTGGAGATGTAGGAGTCCAAGATTTTGTACACAATGGCACCCAAACTACTAATCTTATTTATGCAACAAAGGCAAGATACAATTATGATAGGGAGTATGGCATCACTCAAGCCCTCACAATGACATAACTAGCTTCAAGCTTCTCTATGCAATCAAAGGTATTGATGTATAGAGAGAGCTTACAAGTTCACTATCTCCTTACACACTAGAGTTGGGAGTGGTGTACAATGTGTGTAATCCAATGGAGAGGCTCTATTTAAAGGTTTGAGAAGTCCCAATTAGGATTAAGCCTAATCAATTTTATTATGAGAAATCATAGATTATGGATTTTTTATTTTGGAATGAGAGTGGGCCTCTTCTTATCCTTTGAGTCACATGGATGTGGGCTCAAGGTGAGAGAATTATTGAAGATGAGAGGAGAGTGTGATGTAGAGGTTTGAGCAAATAACTTGTAGTAATGCCTACTCAAAAAGTAGTAGAGTGGGTGCTTATTTACATATGTTAGTGGTTAGTAGTTAGTAATCACTATAAAAGGTTAGTAGTACAATGTACAAATGGGTGAGAAGGGCTGAGAGGTTGAGTGAGAGAAGTAAAGATTTGGAAAGATCCTTTGTGTGGTTGAAAGCTCGAAGAAGCTTGGATTCACCCATGTGTAGATCTTTAAGTTAACCGCTGGTCTCCTTCTTGCATTCGACGCCACAAAAGTTGATTGAGGTGAAGAACACGGGGGTTTTTGTAGATGGAAACCCCATATTTGTAGAGGTTAATATGATACATTCATGCTTAATTTTTATGTATTTTTTGAGATTGGGAAAATAATTTAGTAATATGGGAATAGTAGGGAGAGAAATAGAGATGAGGTATGGGTGTAGAGTAGATATGAGAGCAAATGGAGATGGAAGGAGAGGGCAAAGGTGGAGAGGGTGAGAGAGGACATGAAGTTTGCAGGTTTGACGGAGTGAAAAAGGAATGAGTAAATGTGTAGGTGATGAATGTGTAAGGGAGGTGAGAAGAGACTAGGTGTACCTTGCCAAAAAGTGGGCAGACTGGGGTCCAAAAAAAAATTAATATCTCATCGCCATTAGCTCCAAAAATTCTCAAACAATTTGAGCATATTCCTGAGCTTTCGAGCTAACTTTTGTATTTTGATGACCAGTCCAAATTAGGAGTGGAGGTGGGCGCAAAAAATTCAGTTGAATCATGTATTTTTTGAATTTTTAAAATCTTTGTGTGGGTCCCCATTGGTGGAATTTCTTGATAGCTCCAAGAGTGAGCTCCCCAATACATCATACCCTGACCTTAGAGACTCAAGTGTATGTGGACACTTGCATGGAGGAGATTTTTTTCTATTTTTTAAAGATATAATAAGAAAAAAAACAAGCTAGTACTTTAACTAGTCAACATATCATGACAATATGGTTATTATGATAGGAAAATAAAATAAACAAAGAGATCTAATTGTGGTTATTATGATAGGAAAATAAAATAAACAAAGAGATCTAATTGTGAATAAAAATACCAAAATAAAATATAAAAAAATAATTGATATATGAAAAAGCATTTAATGAAAATATATAAAATATTTAATAGTAAAAAATATATACAAAAATACTAAACTATGAAAGTCAAAAGGGAGAGAGACCCTCATTATTTTAGGGTAGATGAGAGAATAAAAGATGAAATAGTCTAAGAGAAAAAGTGATTTGGATAGTAGGCTTTCTACACGGTGTGGGTAGAAATGTGAGGGCATAGGATTTACTTATGCATGGTGAAGTTGAAGCATATGTACAATGATGGTCCAAAAGTATTATGAAGAAAAAATAATAATAAATAAATAAAATATACTTAGGTTTTGTAATACACACATCTAATGAAGTATTTACATATTTGAGAAAATAGAGACCCCCATATTTAGGCCCTTATATGAAATGAAATATTTACACAAAATGGGCCGTAATAATTTTATTTATTTTTGATGAGTAGCTAGCAAAATTTTTTTTTTAATAATATAAAAAATATATAGAAGATATGGGTAAAGTCCCTAACGCACACACGCCTATTTACAGTGAAAAGGTATTTATGACAAAGTGTTTATGTGATTTTCCTTGGCCGAGGTAGCTCCCTGTGTGGCAATGTGGATAGTCGAAAAAACGGCTATCAATACATACACACAACTCTAAATATTATAGTCCATCCTTAAATCCCTAATCCATAACATTATAAATGTGAGATCCCTGTCCCCACCGCGCAACGAATTCAGGGGTGCTAGTAGTGGAAGTAGTACTTCTTGAGTGGGGCAAGGTCCCTCACTCGGGGCCTCGCCCATGGATATCCGGACAAGAGACTAATCCATCGGTTTTTCCAAAACTGAACCCGAAAAAACTTCCCTTACCTGGAAAGCATGGGGATTCCTCGAGGATAATTTGTCTCTAACGTAGTCAAAAGCCTTAACTAACTGAACTGTTCTGACTGAACCCATAAGTCCCATAGTCAGATCAGGGAAAAGATTGCACTTGGATCATAGAGACCAATGCTTTTTTCCTCATTGAGAGGCACAGCCATTGATTCTTTTCCATAGAACAATTTTTGTCGGAGATTTACTTCATCTATCGTACCATAACAGAATTGAGTCTCAATTTAGGGATCCATCAGTATAGCCTAACCCTATCCAGTCCCGTGGGTTAGCCAACTGCCCACCAACCGCTGTAGTGATGGGATCCAATTAAGAATTTGGTTAGGTTTTGTCCCGGGTACTAGGGAAAAGATTTCCCAGGTCCCCTAGCCGGGTATTCATGCAAACTTAAAATTAGACACACCACCTATCTACCCAATATGAAATTGCCTTTTTGCACAACATCAGCTGTCTTTAAAACAATCATTTAACATAATCATAGAGTCACTGTTCATAATCCTCAAAATCTCCGGTTGAATTCTTAATTCTAATCATTCCTTCATCGGTGTACCTATGGCATCATTGGCAACCAGAATGCCCACCACCTGTCCACTCAGGGGGCCTTTTCGATAGTTCCTAGCTCATAGTAACCGGCAATATATTCACATATCAAAATGGGATCTCCGTTGAAGATCAGCAAGGTCAACTAACGGATCCATATAAAAGAGCCATGGACTCATCTGTTTGAGGACCAGCAAGGTCAAGCAACTAGATCCATGCCCGAATTTAGAAAACAACTCTTACTCCTTGTTCTAATATCTTCCTCGACGCACGCATGGGTATCATCGGCGACCCAGAGCCCGAACACCGTATGGTCAGCACCCTCTAGGATCCTTTGCACAGGTGACCTAGCACTTCACTCATAGGCCGCTTCCTTGGTCCCTCATCCACCGTACCGGAAGCTCACCATTTTAATTGAACCGAGGCTGGTGAAGACCTCGGCCGAGACCTTGCTATGCAAGATGTCCTCCATTGACTCCCCGTCAACTGTTGCAACTTAACAGACTAGGTCTCCCACAACCTCATTCACAAGACGGTCAAAATGCTTCCCCAGCATTCTTGACATAAAACAACCATTTAAAAACAGGTCATAAATACAGTTTCTATCACGAACTCTCATCTTTCCACATTGTTCCACATTAATTCTCATTTATTTCATGTGTATTCCCATTCTCATCACATCATTTTCCATTTCATCACATCTTTTTTTCATTTATCTACATCAGATCTCATCCACTCGCATCTAACCATATCCACATCTCATCACATCGCATGCATTCACATCTCATCCTTCAGACCACATCAAATTCACTCACATCACATCTCATTCATTTTACCTCACATCTCATTCATTCACATCTATCCCGATTCACATCATTTTCCATTTCATCACATCTTTTCTCATTTATCTGCATCAGATCTCATCCACTCGCATTTACCCATATCCACATCTCATCACATCGTATTCATTCACATCTCATCCATTCAGACCACATCAAATTCACTCACATCACATCTCATTCATTTTACCTCACATCTCATTCATTCACATCTATCCCGATTCACATCCCATCCCATCACATTCACATTCATTCATATCCATCATTTTCACATTCATTCATATCCATCACATTCACATTCGTTCATATCCATCACATCCACATCCACATATATTTATGACACATCACATCTCTTTCCATCACATCACATCACATTCTTTCACATACACATCTATATCCATTCTTTCACATACTCATTCACATCAATTCTTTCACATATACATTCACATCCATTCTTCACTTATATATTTACATGCATTTTCATCACATATTATCCACTCATATCCCATATCATTCATTTACATCCTCATTCTCCTGACATCACATCTCATCCATTCATGCACATCTATCTGATTCACATCACATCTTATCACATCTACTCACCTCACATCTCATCACCTCTATTCACATCACAACCACCCATCTATTCATTCACACTTATCTGATTCTCATCACTTCTTGTTACATCTATTCACCTCATATCTCATCACCTCTATTCACATCACATCCATCCATCCATTCACATCTATCTGATTCACATCATATCTCATCACATCTATTTACCTCACATCTCATCACCTCTATTCACATCACATCCATCCATCCATTCACATCACATCTCATCACATCTATTCACCTCACATCTCATCACCTCTATTCACATCACATCCATCCATCCATTCACATTTATTTGATTCATATCACATCTATTCACCTCACATCTATTCACCTCACATCTCATCACCTCTATTCACATCACATCCATCCATCAATCCATCCATCCATCCATTCACATCTATCTGATTCACATCACATCTCATCACACCTATTCACCTCACATCTCATCACCTCTATTCACATCACATCCATCCATCCATTCACATCTATCTGATTCACATTACATCTCATCACATCTACTCACCTCACATCTCATCACCTCTATTCACATCACATCCATCCATCCATTCACATCGATTTGATTCACATCACATCCATCCATCCATTCACATCTATCTGATTCACATTACATCTCATCACATCTATTCACCTCACATCTCATCACCTCTATTTACATCACATTCATCCATCCATTCACATCTATCTGATTCACATCACATCACATCACATCTATTCATAGAATTTAAACATAGAATTTAAGAGAATTCTAATTTTTGATATAAAGATTCTTTACGCATCTATTTATGCATAAAAATGAACTTTAGTGGGAATAACACTTTTATAAAAATCCTTTTATGCATCTATTTATGCATAAATTTAATTTTAAGAAAAATAACAATTTTGAAATAAAATTAAATCCTTTATGCATCTTTCTAGGCATAAAATCAATTTTAATGAGAATAACACTTTTGAAATAAAAATAAATCCTTTATGCATCTTTCTATGCATAAAATCAATTTTAATGAGAATAACACTTTTGAAAGAAAAATAAATCCTTTATGCATCCTTTTATGCATAAAATCAATTTTCATGAGAATAACACTTTTGAATTAAAAATAAATCCTTTATGCATCTTTCTATGCATAAAATCAATTTTAATGAGAATAACACTTTTGAAATAAAGTAAATCCTCTATGCATCTTTCTATGCATAAAATCAATTTTAATGAGAATAACACTTTTGAAATAAAAATAAATCTTTTTATGCATAAAATCAATTTTAGTGAGAATAAAACTTTTGAATTAAAAATAAATCTTTTATGTATCTTTCTATGCATAAAATCCATTTTAGTGAGAATAACACTTTTGAAATAAAAATAAATCTTTTATGCATCTTTCTATGCATAAAATCAATTTTAGTGAGAATAACACTTTTGAAAGAAAAATAAATCTTTTATGCATCTTTCTATGCATAAAATCAATTTTAGTGAGAATAACACTTTTGAAATAAAAATAAATCTTTTATGCATCTTTCTATGCATCAAATCAATTTTAATGAAAACAATACTTTTATAATAAAAATTTCCATTATGCATCTTTCTATGCATAGAAATTAAATTCAATGAAAACAACACTTTTATAATAAAAATATTTTCAATATACATCTTTCAATGCATAGAAATTGAATTCAATGAAAATAACACTTTTATAATAAAATAAATTCCAATATGCCTCTTTCTAAGCATAGAAATTAATTTCAATAATTAATATCAACAATGATATCCATGCATATTCATAGATGAATATGTACATGGAGTAAATAAAAATATTTCTTTTAGAATGCACAAACGGTGGGGATTACTCTTTTAGAATAACATAAAGATAAACGTTATTTCCACAAAATTTAAGAAATTTTTGCCATAACCTCCTTTGTATGGCTGACCATTTCTCAATTTTTACATTCTAATATCACTTTAAAATTAATCCTAATTTGAAGAAAAGTACTCTAATCTATTCGATTTTCACTTTCTAAAGAGTAAACAATAAGAAAAGTTTAAATCAATTTATTTGTTACACATATTAGGATAAAGAAGGGCTGAATTCTTAAGGAAGAGAAGGGGGTAGCCTTTTCATCAAGGCATATCATCAAGATTCACTAAAAGGCAAAGAAATCAGAAAACCATAGATTAGAAATTAAAATAGTAGAGTTTTTAGCTTACATGGAGTTTTGTGAGCTTTCCTTGGCTTGAGGGATTGAGGTTTCTACTCTTGTTTGGATCAAGAGTGGCCACCAATTCTTTTGGAAAGGATTTAGTAAAAAACAATTGAATTATCAAGTGAATTCAATGTATTTGACTTTGGGGAGGAGTAGAGCAACAGTGCATAAACACTATTAACCTTTTACAAAGGGGGAGGCTTCTATTTATAGGAAAAAATGAGCCTCTAACCAAGCAAACTAATTCTAGAATTTTCCAGATCAGTTTGGTCAATTTTTGACCATTTTTGGGTCAGTTTAGCTTACTTTTTGGATCTAGTTGAAACATGAGAGAGGAGAGATGAAAATATCTCATTATTTATGAGTTTAAAACTGCTCCACACATGTGAAATAGGCACCTCCTTCATGAGGGGAGATCCCCACACTGAGGTGTCAAAAATGCATCATTTCTTCTAAATATCTCTTCTTTTTTAACCTTGTCCTTAGTCAACTCTTCATCTTATGTGAGCATTTACTCATTTTTGCGGGATTTTATTTTATTCTTCAATTTATCTCCTCCCTACATTTGGATTAATCTTATTGGTCCATAGGAACCTTAATTGGAGCATAATTCATTTTTTTTGAAAATCTGGACTCTTAGGCTAAGGTCCTTTATACCTATTTTTAATTAATTCCAATTGCACATTGGAAAGTTCTTCTTGGATTTCTGTTTCAAGGGAAATCATTTTAGATACTAGGAGGATTTTTATATCCAAAAATATCTCAATTTTGAATTACATGCCTCTAGACATTTTCTCTCTCTAGGCCAAAACATGATCTTTCTTTTATTTCAGAGAGGGGAATAATTATAAGATCAGAAGGGGAGGTTCTTATACCTGCATACCTCAAAAGCTGGAGGGAGGAATCTTACATTCTACCCCACTTAAAAAACGCGAGATGTCCTCATCTCGTAAAATTAGCGGAGAACTCTTTATCTTTAGATCCAATTGATTTTGGGGTTCCTTATAGTCTGGTGAACCCAACAGAATAATCCTGGGATAAATATCCCTTATATAGAACTCATCATGAGATATCAATTCACTCAGATCATAACATTCAAATCCTTATCACAATAATAGTCCATTAGACCGAAATTTCTATGTGAATAGTCCTCCATGGGAATTTTCAATTATACAGATTTTTAATTTTACATCCCTTAATTTGATCCACTGGGTCAAGTGTTAACAGCAGCAGCAATCTGTCAGCACAATCCACTAATCTCATAGTGATTTGCTGAAGTCATTAACGTCATTCCAGTTATGAACATCATCACAAGGTCTCGTCCCATTCATCCTCATTGTGGTTTTGCTCAGTTTATTACTTTTTTCAATCAGAATCGAAATCAACTCATCAATTCTCAACCAGAATTTTAAAATCATATCAACCACATTCGAATTCATCATTTGGATAGTATCTTTGCTTATAATATCAAGATCTTAGATTTACTCGTATATACTGCCAGTAAAGAGCGTAGTTATACCCTCGGTATATACGGGTAGTCATGGTCCTTGGAACTATAAGGTAAATACCAATGTCTAGGTCTCAAGCAAGTCAGGGATTCCATGCAATTGCGGTACTTCCATCTGAAGACCCAATTACCAATTTATGAATTTTAGTCTGAATAACAATTTGTATCAATTTTACCACACAATTACAATCTTTTATTGCTACTTCATAAATTATTGACATTTTTGGCTTCTCGGTTGATCCACATTAGCCAATTTGCTCTGATACCAGCTGTGAGAACTCTGTCCCCACCGCGCAACAAATTCAGGGGTGCTAGCAGTGGAAGTAGCACTTTCTTGCACGGGGTGGCAGGGTCCCTCACTCAGGGCCTCACACACGAAAATCTGGACAAGAGACCAATCCATCGGTTTTTCCAAAACTGAACCTGAAAAAACTTCCCTTACTCGAAAAGCACGGGCGATTCCTCCAGGATAATTTTTCTCTAACATAGTCAAAAGCCTTAACTAACTCAACTGATCTGACCAAACCCGTAAGTCCCATAGTCAAATCAGGAAAAAGATTGCACTTGGATCATAGAGACCAACGCTTTTTTCCTCATTGAAAGGCACAGCCATTGATTCTTTTCCATAGAACAATTTTTGTCGGGGATTTACTTCATCTATCGTACCATAACAGAATTGAGTCTTAATTTAGGGATCCATTAGTCCAGCCTCTAACCCCATCCAATCCCGTGGGTTAGCCAACCGCTGTAGTGATGGGATCCAATTAAGAATTTGGTTAGGTTTTGTCTCGGGTACCAGGGAAAAGAGTTCCCAGGCCCCCTAACTGGGTATTCATGCAAACTTAAAATTAGACACATCACTTACACACCCAATATGAAATTGCCTTTTTCACAAAATTAGCTGTCTTTAAAATCATCATTTAATGAAATCATAGAGTCACTGATCATAATCCTCAAAATCATAGAGTCACTAATCATAATCCTCAAAATCTCCGTTTGAATCCTTAATTCGAATCATTCCTTCATCTTGGTGTACTTATGGCATCATTGGCAACCAGAACGCTCACCACCTGTCCACTCAGGGGGCCTTTTCAATAGTTCCTAGCTCATAGTAACTGGCAATATATTCACATATCAAAATGGAATCTTCGTTGAAGATCAGCAAGGTCAACCAACGGATCCATATAAAAGAGCCATGGACTCATCTGTTGAGGACCAGCAAGGTCAATCAACCAGATCCATGCCCGAATTCAGAAAACAACTCTTACTTCTTGTTCCAATATCTTCCTCGACGCACGCGTGGGTATCATCGGGACCCAGAGCCCGAACACTGTATGGTCAGCACCCTCTAGGATCCTTTGCACAGGTGACCTAGCACTTCACTCATAGGCCGCTTCCTTGGTCCCTCATCCAATGTACCGGAAGCTCACCATTTTAATTGAACCGAGACTGGTGAAGACCTCGGCCGAGACCTTGCTATGCAAGATGTCCTCTCGTCAACTGTTGCAACTTAACAGACTAGGTCTCCCACAACCTCATTCACAAGACGGTCAAAATGCTTCCCCAGCATTCTTGACATAAAACAACCATTTAAAACAGGTCATAAATACAGTTTCTATCACGAACTCTCGTCTTTCCACATTGTTCCACATCAATTCTCATTTATTTCATGTGTATTCCCATTCTCATAACATCATTTTCCATTTCATCACATCTTTTCTCATTTATCCGCATCAGATCTCATCCACTCGCATCTACCTATATCCACATCTCATCACATCACATTCGTTCACATCTCATCCATTCAGACCACATCACATTCACTCACATCACATCTCATTCATTTTACCTCACATCTCATTCATTCACATCTATCTCCATTCACATCCCATCACATCACATTCATTCATATTCATCACATTCACATTCATCCATATCCATCACATTCACATTCATTCATATCCATCACATTCACATCCACATATATTTATGACACATCACATCTCTTTCCATCACATCACATTCTTTCACATACACATCTATATCCATTCTTTCACATACTCATTCACATCAATTCTTTCACATTCACATCCATTCTTCACTTATACTTTTACTTCAATTTTTATCACATATCATCCACTCTGTCCCATATCATTCATTTACATCCTGATTCTCCTGAAATCACATCTCATCCATTCATTCACATCTATCTGATTCACATCACATCTACTCACCTCACATCTCATCACCTCTATTCACATCACAACCACCCATCCATTCATTCACACTTATCTGATTCTTATCACCTCATTCACCTCACATCTCATCACCTCTATTCACATCACATCCATCCATCCATTCACATCTATTTGCTTCACATCACATCTCATCTCATCTATTCACCTCACATCTCATCACCTCTATTCACATCACATCCATCCATCCATTCACATTTATCTGATTCTCATCACATCTCATCACATCTACTCACCTCACATCTCATCACATCTACTCACCTCACATCTCATCACCTCTATTCACATGACATCCATCCATCCATTCACATCTATCTGATTCACATCACATCTCATCACCTCTATTCACCTCACATCTCATCACCTCTATTTACATCACTTCTATCTGATTCACATTACATCTCATCACATCTCATCACCTCTATTTACATCACATCCATCCATCCATTCACATCTATCTGATTCACATTACATCTCATCACATCTATTCACCTCACATCTCATCACCTCTATTCACATCACATCCATCCATCCATTCACATCTATCTTATTCACATCCATCCATCCATCCATTCACATCTATCTTATTCACATCACATCACATCACATCTATTCATAGAATCAAAACATAGAATTTAAGAGAATTCTAATTTTTTATATAAAGATTCTTTATGCAACTATTTATGCATCAAAATCAACTTCAGTGGGAATAACACTTTTATAAAAATCCTTTTATGCATCTATTTATGCATAAATTCAATTTTAAGGAAAATAACACTTTTGAAATAAAATTAAATCCTTTATGCATCTTTCTAGGCATAAAATCAATTTTAATGAGAATAACACTTTTGAAAGAAAAATAAATCCTTTATGCATTCTTATTGGTCTATAGGAACCTTAATTGGAGCATAATTCAAAAATTTTTGAAAATCTGGACCCTTAGGCTAAGGTCTTTTATACATATTTTTAATTAATTCCAATTGCACATTGGAAAGTTCTTTTTGAATTTCTGTTTCAAGGGAAACCATTTTAGACACTAGGAGGATTTTTATATCCAAAAATATCTCAATTTTGAATTATCTCTCTCTAGATATTTTCTCTCTCTAGGCCAAAACAGGGTAAAACAGGATCTTTCTTTTATTTCAGAGAGGGGAATAATTATAAGATCAGAAGGGGAGGTTCTTACACCTACACACCTCAAAAGTCGGAGGAAGAAATCTTACAATAAGATGGAAGTTTATTAAAATGTTATTTTTGTAAAATTCCATATTATGAAAGCTTATCAAAATATGGATTTTTTTGAGTTACATGTATTAATTCAAACACACGTGCACATAGTAGTTGCAATTTGTTTATCTACATCCATGTGCATACATAGATTAGTTGAAATTAAAATTTACACTTACACACATAGTAGTCATGCATCTACTTATATGTAGTTAAAATTAAAATTTACACTTACACACATAGTAGTCATGCATCTACTTACACACATAGTAGTCATGCATTTACTTATATGTATGTATGTATGATTGACAGAGATGGAAGAAGTTACTTGCATATTTTTTGCGCACATGAGGAGTACTCTTTCCTTTGAGGAAAGGGTGAATGGCTCTACTGAATTTGAGCATCGTTTTTTTCATAGTCCAGCTTGGTCGGCGGACCATGGCCGGTTGAAGCTATTGGATGGAATGATGTTTATCAAATTAAAATACGTTTAGATTTAGATAAATTAGATGAAAATATTACGCTTATTATTATTAAAGAAAGCCTGGGCTTGATTGATTGTTATAAAATAGACCCTATTGTCCATGTTGAAAGAGGTCAAGTACGACAAGTATTTGATGAAGTTATTAAGTGTATCCCAAAGCATAAGATCCTCTGAAAATAAATATGTTTATTTTCTTCTTGAATGGATTTGGGTCTAGATTTGTTTTTGTATTTGAATGGATTTTATTTTTTCATTCTTTTCTTATCTCTCTTTGCTAAATACAAAAAAGTTCATGATTGTTATTAATGTATAGTTTCATTATGTTTTATGCAGAGACATGTCATTAAATATCTTAAAGTTGACTTATGACAATAATAAATTGTCAGATACTGTCTTCTTTGAGGAGATGCCACATTCAGGGTTTTTTGGATCCCAACCAAGCCCAAAATGGGAAGTGCTTGGATTTGATGGGTGGGATGATGTTAATCCTCGATATATATATATAGTTTTGGACCCTTATAGAGTAGATGAAAATCTCAAGCTCCTCTTAATCAAAGAAGCATTGGGATTACTAGATGGCTTTTACATTGTGGGTAGTCGATGTAGGAGCTTTGAGGAAAAGCATTTCATTTTTGGTGAAATTCTGAAGTGCATACCATTAAGGAAGTTGGTAAAGATAATGTATTTTAACTTCAAGATCGACCTGACTTGACAGCTCGAGTCTTTTATGAGAAACACAAGGACATGATGCACTTATTGGTGAAAAAAGAAATATTTGGAAAGGTGTTGGGATTTGTGTCTGTTATTGAATTTCAAAAAAGAGGCTTGCCATATATTATTGATATTAGAAAGTGGAAGTAAATCGGTGGAGATTGCACACTATGATATGTTGGTATGTGCTGAACTTCCTAATAAAGTGATGTTTCCTAGGTTGCACACCATAATTAGTCAATTAGTCATTGTAACATCCATGGACCATGTGGGGAACTAAATATGCATTCTCCTTGCATGGTCAACAAGAGGTGTGTCAGGTTAAAATCTGAAAGGTATTTTGGGTCAGTGTATATATGGTGTGTGTGGTGTGTGAATAAAATTTGCCCTGAATGCAAGTGTACAGGCTGGGTGGTTTTGCAGTGAGCTGGAATATGCACGTGTTTTGTTTTCCGAAAAGACGCTGGAGATCTGGAGTTTTATGGCAATTGTGTGATGTGCGGGTGGTTGCTAAATGCAGGGCATCGACGACTGGCAATTGTCTTGTTTGGTAAATAATGATGCTGATGAAGATTGCGGGCAGCTCTGGTATTGGAAGGTCCGGCCCGGTGTAATGATTTGAAAGCATAAGGAGAGAGGAGTCTTTTAGCACTAGGGTGGCCATTATTTTGTGGTTTGAGGCTTTAAAAAAAATAAAAAAATATAATATAACATGGCCAATTTAGAGGAGGCCACATGGAAAGCAAGGTGGATGCCAGATCGACGTCTAGAAGATGGGAGAGAAGGGAAGTTGGCCGCTTGAAGGCTGATGGTGTTGTTGCAGAGGAGCAAGCCCAGTTGCGGTAGGCAAAAAGGAAGAGCCGGGGGCCTTGTAGAGTGGGTGCGTGAGGCGCTGCAAGTAGGAGACCAGAGGAGAGCGTGCAGTTGCGCTGGAGTGCTGGAACAGACGGGGCCAAGTGGACAGGCAGCCGAGTTAAAGGGAGGGCTTGCTGAGGCGCGGCAAAGAGATGCAAAGAGGCGAGTGAGGCGCAGCGCTAGAAAAGGAGGTGGCCGCCAACGATGTGAGAGTAGCCGACTGGTGACCGCTTGGAGTGCAGCCGTAGATGAAAAAGGACAATAGCCACCTTGTGAAAAGCGAAAGGAACTGAAGGTGCTGGTGGCCTGGTGACAGTGGAAGAGCTACTGAGGGCTCTTGGGCGCAGCTGCCACAGCTAGAGGGAGGCCAGGAGTTTGTGTTAAGTAGCCAAAGAGTTGGCTGGCGTCAAAGGTTCTCGGGCGTAACTGCAGACTGCACAAGGGATGACTCTGGAGAGAGAGAGAGACAAGGTGGTGACTGCCTCGTTGTGGAGAGCACCCTGGTGATAGCTGCAGAGGGAGACAGTAGGGCTGGAGCACAGCCAGGTGAGCAAGAGAATCAGGCTGGTGTGGGCCTTGGGTGATGGTTTAGTGCGGGCTGGTGATTGGAGCAGTATAGAGGGCTGCTGGCAGGAACTGAAGTGATGTGGCTTGGGCTAGATACAAGAGCAAGAGATGGTGATGTTGCATTGAGCAGTGGTTCGTGGTGCTGAAGTGATTGTGCAAGGCTCTGGTGGTTGGTGAAACTGCTGGTCTCGACACGCAGAGAGTGTGGCTGCTGAGTTGAAGGTTTGCTGGTGTGGGCGCGTTCTGGTGAGAGTAGCTGGTCTTGTGTGGGCGATGATTGCAGGCAGTGCGTGGATGCTAATCAGAGAGGGAGCCTTGGGTTTTTGTGTGGGTTGGATGCAGAAGAGGTGCTGATGTGTGGGCTGGAGATAGTGGAGCTCGCCTACAACAATTGGCAGGTAGCAGCTGGGGATAGAGAGTAGCCGGGCTACAGAGAAAGTGAAGAAGGGTTGCTGGTGTGGGCGCCCTCTGGAGATTACAGGGACCGGGAGACAGAGGCTCGGTTGTCAGACGCAAGGGTGTATTCCTTTGGCAGTAAATCCTGGCCAGAGTCCTGGTCTTTGGTGTATTTGCTGAGTTGTACATGGTTGATGTTGTATATGTTTTTTGCTGAATGATCATCTGTCCTTCGTGGTTTTGAGCTGTCTTTATGGTGTGGGTGGGTGGCGAAGGGTGAAAGAGTGTTCCAGCCGGTGGCTGGTGGTGCCCCGTTTGTGGTAGTGTTTCCAAGTTTGGGAGGTGGAAGAGCTGTAGAGGCAGGGTTTTCTTTCTTTTTTTTCTCCTCACAAGGTGCAAACATCAGTAGCCTCGGAATTTTTGCGAGGCTACTAGCGTTGTTGATGACAATGGATATCCAACTTACATGCGGAGAGACGATGGTAGTTTCATACAGGTAAAGGATCAAAGGGTGGATAGTCGATGGGTTGTTCCATATAACTCTTTTCTATCTATGAGATACAAAGCCCATATTAACATTGAAGTATGCTCTACTATTACTGCCGTAAAGTATTTATATAAGTATGTATACAAAGGACATGATAGAGCTACTATAGAGTTACAAGACTCACACGGGGTTATTGATGAGGTTAGTCAATATTTGGATGCGTGGTACGTGTCTACATTAGAAGCATGCTGGCGCATATATCAATATGATTTGCATGATGAAAAGCCTGATATACAAAGGTTGCATGTCCATCTCCCAATGCAGAATAATGTGATATTCAATGATCAAGATGATTTGCATAATGTGATTAGTTGTGATAGAAACCAAAGAACATCTTTGACTGAATGGTTCAAAGCTAATCAATTGTATACGGATACAAGTAGCCTGCTATATGTTGATTTCCCTTGCAAGTGGGTGTGGAATTCAGATTTGTGCTCATGGACTAAAAGGAAAAGGAAAAATGTGACTGGTTGTATGATAAATGTTACTCCGAGTACAGGTGAGCAATATTACTTACGCATGTTACTTACTGTGTGCAAAGGTTGTAAATCTTTCAAGGAGGAATGCTAGAGAGCGATGAGGAGTGGTATATGTGTCTCCAAGAAGCTGCATTTCAAAAAATAGGATTCCAGCTGCGTCAATTATTTGTCATTTTATAATGTTTTTTTGTGAGCTTATATCCCCTAGACACCTTTGGAAATAAATTCTCCACCGAGCTTTTAGATGATTTTTTCTATACCTTGCAGTAGAGAGGGTGAACAGATGTTGGTGTTTGTCATTCTATAGCAAAGAATCAAGCTCTATTGAAAATGCAAGACCTTGTTTGCATGATTTCGAAGGGTTGCCTATTCCCAGTAGATCAAGTGTTGCCAGTGTCAACAATGGTTTGCTGATGGAAGAGATGATGTTTGATTCTGTTCATCATTAGCAGGCTGATTTGTCCGTTTCCATGGAAAGGAGTCTAAATAGTTGTCAATCAAGAGCATTTGACACTATCCTTGAGGCTGTTTCTTTGAACCAGGGTGGTGTTTTTTTCCTTGATGGACTAGGTGGATCAGGCAAAACCTATCTTTATAATGCCTTGCTGTCACGATTACGTGGAGAGAATCAAGTTGCATTGGCATGTGCATCATCTGGAATAGCTACATTGTTGCTTTCAAATGGTCGTACAACGCACTCATATTTTAAAATTCCATTAGTGCTCAATGCTTCTAGCCCATTAGTGGAGGTGTTGAAGCGTACAACGTTAATTTTTTGGGATGAGGCTCCAATGATGCATTGGTACACATATGAAGCACTGGACATGACATTGAAAGACATTATGTAGAGTGATTCAGTGTTTGGTGGGAAAGTTATGCTCTTTGGTGACTTCAGGCAAATCTTACCAGTTGTGCCAAAGGGATCACATGAGGACATTGTTGATGCAACGTTATGTCAGTCATATATTTGGAGATATGTGAAAGTTCTAAAGCTGATCCAAAACATGCGGGTTAGACACAGTTCTTATGATTGTATGGAACAAGAATTTATCAAATGGACATTATAAATTGGTGATGGCTCTATAGGCCATCCAAATAATGAAGGCAAAGCGGCAATACCACCATGAATGTTGATCCATGGGAACTCCATTTTGAGTTTGGTAGATTTAGTATACAAAGATCTTTAGAGGGTGGAGGAATATGGATGCTTCTTTAAAGACTGTGCTATACTTGCACCATGAAATCTAGAGGTTGATGAGGTTAATGAACTAGCCTTGAGTGCATTGCCCGGTCTTGAAAGAGAATACCTCAGTTCTGATTCCGTGGCTTCTTTCGAGAATGACGCAATATTGTACCCAATTGAGTACTTGAACAGTTTGAACTTGGGTGGTGGTTACCCTCCTCATTGCTTGATTCTAAACATCAATGCTCCTATTATGCTGCTTCGAAATTTGGATCCTCAGCGAGGACTTTGTAATGGTACAAGATTGATATGTAAGCAATTTCACTCAAAGGTGATAGAAGCAGAAATCATTACAGGTACCAACATTGGAGACAGGGTCTTTATTCCTAGGATAACTTTCATACCTACTATGCTGCAATTGCCTTTTGACATGAGAAGGAGATAATTTCCTATAAGGTTAGCCTTTGGTATGTCAATAAATAAGTCCCAAGGACAAACATTGAGTGTATTGGGACTTTAATTGGCCACCCAAGTATTCACACATGGACAGTTGTACGTTGCTATGTCACGTGTTAGATCATCTGATGCAGTGAAAGTGTGTGTAAATCATCATATGGAACAAGAAAGCTGCATAGAAGGTTCACAACCAATGTTGTCTACAAGGAGGTTTTCCAAATGACATAAATCAGGATGTAAGTAATCTATGCCCAAAAGATAGACAACAAGCTATTGATATAGCAGCTTACAAACGCTAGAGACTATAATCATAGACATATCTGTATCAATGGAAAAAATATTTTCAATGATTTGACACATGTAATCTATGTTGTCTTTCTGTGTAATCTTTCACATTGATGCTTCTCTTTGGTATTATTGAATTCATGTGTATAAATATGCTTGCATTTAGCTAAAGATACCATGTAGATCCACAAAGAGAGTGCCCCGTCATTGCTCAAGCGGTGGTTCTAATTGTTGAGACGGCGGACAGGTGTTGGTGAGTTCCTATTTATTATTTTTTGATATTTGGATTAGCAAGCGTTTACTTTTGACTTGCTTTTATTTATTTTTCTTGCTTGGCACAAAATACTAAACATATATATATATATCTCCCTCTCTCTCTCTCTCTCTCTGTATATATATATATATATATATATATACAGAGAGAGAGAGAGAGAGAGAGAGAGAGAGAGAGAGAGAGAGAGAGAGAGAGAGAGAGAGAGAGAGAGAGAGAGAGAGAGAGAGAGATATTAAAGTGTTATGGTAAATTATTAGTGTTGTGAGTGTTATATTTGATATCACAGATATAATTTGTAGGATGGAGGTGGCAAGGAGATCATTTCATTTGTTTATGGTGATGGCCAAGATATTGAAGGTGATTATTTTTTAGATTGCTATAATTCAAGTATTTTTGTTTTCCATAATTGTAGACCCTCAATTTTGGAAAGGAGAAGCAACAACATCTCTAATTATCGAACTGTTAGAGAGCATCGGTGTTTTACGGTATATATAGAAACCCAACTTTTCTGTAGGTTTTGTGTTTTGTTTGATGAATTTATATTGCTATTGATACATTCTTTTCGCAACAACAGGGAATATCTTTATTTCTTAGAACCCAAATTATTGTTGGGTTTGTATGGTCGAGACCCTTACAAACGAGAGCTTTGGGCTCCTTGGAATTTATAGTCTGAGATTACAAAAGATCACGGATCAACTTCATGTACATGTAATGTTTGTGGACTATGAAAAGTCTGATAGGTTAGATTTTCGAGTCATTGGCACTGGATAATACATAATTTTTTGGTTTATTGTCTACAAGCCTGTTCAAACCCCTTTCACCTCAAATATTGATCCACCAAATGAGTTCGGTAAGGTTTTGTTGTTTTCCTTCTTTTTTTCCATGAAAAGTTTATCTTGGACTAGCTAATGTTTTTTCCATTAATGTTTGTTTGTCAGATGGAGGCGAGGAGTATAGGCTTCCAAGGAGAGATAATCCAGTTGTTTGAAGATTGTTTTAAAGCTTTGTTCAGGTGTGTTGAGATTTTCGAGTCATTGGCACTGGATAATACATAATTTTTCAGTTTATTGTCTACAAGCCTGTTCAAACCCCTTTCACCTCAAATATTGATCCACCAAATGAGTTCGGTAAGGTTTTGTTGTTTTCCTTCTTTTTTTCCATGAAAAGTTTATCTTGGACTAGCTAATGTTTTTTCCTTTAATGTTTGTTTGTCAGATGGAGGCGAGGAGTATAGGCTTCCAAGGAGAGATAATCCAGTTGTCCGAAGATTGTTTTAAAGCTTTGTTTAGGTGTGTTGAGATTGACAACATTATTTTTGGGTTGAAATGAGATTGAGTGCTTTAGGAGTATATATATAGCAAGCATGGTGTGTTTATATATAGGTTGGCAAGTCAGGGAGGACCATGGGGCCCATTATGGGCTTCAAATATACGGCTTACCCCTACTTACCCTTTGAAGATGAGCGTTTTTTTTCAATTGTTTGGAATTAGATAGTAAGAAAAAAAACACACCCGTGCGTGCCATCGCTTTCGCCTTGAGGGCTTGAACACGTGATCTTGGAACTCCAGAGCAACACCTCTCTCTATGCACTGATTTGTGATCGACAAATCAGGGGACGGGTCAAGCCACTAGGTGTGTTAAAATTGTAATCATTTTATTGGGTTGTAATGCTAGATGTATTTTTATATGGAAAGGAAGGGTGACTTTACACATATTTCTTTTTTAATGGTGTGTCTAGCTCCTACCCACCATCAGAGACGGGTCACGACACTAGTATATATCATATCCGCTCATTGCCAGCTGTCGCGTTCTACGCCTACTAGCCTTCCATGCTTATCGAGACACACACCAACCAGCCTATGTGTGGCCATGCTCAAAAACGTTTTGCACAACGTTCCAAAATGGAACTTCGTACCGCATTCCAAACACAAGCCCGTGTTGCACGGCCGCCTTTCATGGAAATTGAATGCCCGTTTCAATTGATAACCCAATCTCGAACAGGCATACCAACTTGAGAACAGGCATACCAACTTGAGAAAGGGCATACCAACTTGAGAACAGGCGTACCAAAACTCGAATTGGCGTACCAAAAGAATACATAAATAATTACTTTTCTTTTTCTTTTCTTTTCTTCCTTTTTTTAAACCTTTTCTTTTCTTTTACTTTCTTTTTTTCTTTCCTTCCTTTTTTAAGACTGCTTTTCTTTTTATTTTTAATTTTCTTTTTATTATTCTTTCTTTTTCCTTTAACTTTTCCTTTATTTTTCTTTTACTTTATTGTATTTCTCTTTTTCCTTATCTTTTACTTTTACTTTGTTGTAATTCTCTTTTTCCTTATCTTAATTTTACTTGTTCATTATTTTATTTTTATTTTATTTTTCTTCTTTTCTTTCCTTACTTTATCTTTACTCTCTATATTCTTTTCCATTGTACCTCTTCTTTATTTTATTTTATTTTAATTACTTTACTTTTTCTTTATTTTCTTTTTATTTTTACTTCTCTTTGATCTTATTTTTACTTATTCTCCATTTTGCTTTTACCTATCTCCTTTTTTCTCTTATTTCCTTTTTTCTTTCCTCTTCTTTCTTTTTCCTTATTTATCCTTGTTCTCGATTTTTCTACATTATGTTATTTGTATTTTCTTTCTCTCTTTTGTCTTTTTGTCTTTTTGCTTTTTTCATCTCTTCTTATATTATTTTAATTCTTTTTCTCCTTTCTCTTTTATGTTTTATTTTATTTTTTTGGTTTCTCTAGCTCTTTACTTCTTCTCTCATTCCTTCTTTCCTCTTCTTTTCTTTATTTTAATCCTCTTCTTTCTTCTCTTTGTTGATTAGTTTTTCTTACTCTCTCTATTTTCACTTATTCCTATAAAAAAACCAAGATTATTTTAAAAATAAAAAATAAAAAAATCATCAAAGATAAGGAAAAAATCTAGACCGAGCTACTAGACGCCCACACACAAAATTCACAAGCACGGTGCCATTGTGCATGCTTCCTCCTCTTTCAATTGAGCGCACTGTCAAAGTGTCCCAACATCTCAATGCACACCATGGACACCCTTCGGTCATGGTTACATGCCCCCAATGTCTCCATTCCATTCAACAGCACCCCGGCCTCAATTGCACATTCACATACAGTCGCTACGCCACACACGTTTGGCCGTGAAGGCAAAGTGATTTTTGAAGAGCCCTCATCTAGTGGGGACCCTCCATACATGCACCCTGGCATGGATAGACTCCCCATGCATACTCACGTACCTTCTTCTCTATCCACCATGGAGCTATTCCCACCCCCCACCCTTGCACCACCTCCCCTTATGCCACAACTTGACATTTCGAGCTTAGCACAAGCTCTAGGAAGCCTAGGAGTGTCACAACACTTGCACTCACAAACATCACAGACAAAACCTATGGGTGAAAATTTTCAAACTTCTGCTACCCAAATTCCATGGCGTTGGAGACCCTGTATACCACATCGAGGTATTCAACCAAATCTATGAGGCATTTGAAAATTTTGACGATGCAACCAAAGTCCATCTCCTTGGACTCAGCTTTGAAGGCAAGGCCATGCATTGGTTCCAATCCTTGGACCCTTGGCATAAAGGCACTTTCAAAGCGGTGAGAGAGGCCTTCATAATTGGCTTTGCACCCTTCGGGCCCAAATGAAGCCCCGTCATCTGACTATTCCAATTGGAACAAAAATCAAAGGAAACATTATGCGACTACATCACACACATCAAGTACCTTGATTTGTTGTGAAGAGAGGAGTGATAAGTAATTAATGGACCGTTTCCTCTTAGGCTTGCACAATCCAAGGCTTCACGACCACATGTTGGTCAAGGACCCCTCCACCTTTGTCAGGCTTGCAAATGGGCTATCTTTCTCGATGAGAACATGCAAGAAAGCTATTCCATGCAATTGGCTACCGCACCAATAACAACCAAAAGCTCATTTATAGTGTTACCTTCCTCTCCTCCCGGGCCTAAAACCTTACTTTTGGCACCACCCCAAGCTAACTACTCACATAAAGCACCACCATGACCTTCTATGCCCCATCTTTCCAGTCCAACCATTTCCTCTTCAAGAAAACCCCATTGCTTTATGGAAAGATCCCAACCAGGTCTATAGCTAAACGTGTGGAGCCCATGCGCTCTGCCATCGTTGAGACACCCCTACCACCTGATCTCCCTCTGTCGGTGCCTCACATGGACCCTAAACCACTTGTGCACACTATAGGTGCACTTGCAGAGAGCAACCACCTCTTCTGTGTTTCCTCTACCATGAACCCCATAGAGTGGTGGACTGCCCTCAAGAGAAACGTCTACCAATGCAACCATAATGTCATGGCTGTAGAATCGACCATTACTATATAAGGATTTCCCTTTACAATCAATTTCTCATTCCACAATCGAAGGCATGCCGTCCCTAGACGTGTTGAGTGTTCAACATGGGAAGATATCCATTGTCCCATTGAATGTCATCACACAGTTGTAGGCCAAGCTAAATAAGGCCACATCCCAAAAGAAACAATACTCTAAGCATGTTGGCCATGATGACAATCGGGTTAGTATCCGCATGGGCTCAATAGAGACCATAATCATGCGTTGAACTGTCCCTCCCCCATGTAGCCCACCAAAAATGCACCAAACAAGAAAAACGACTGGCCACATATCCCAATGCCATTCTTGAGAAGCAATGTCTTCAGGAGGCCCAAGAACTGGTAGAGAAATACCAGGCTCAACTTGAACCGCCACCCATTTTCGTGAACTTTGACACCATACCAGAGTGAGCATCATCCCCCATTGAACCTAAACTTCCACACCAGGTCAGGCAGGAGCCCCCACAATCGCTCTAGGAGGCTGAGGAAGATCCATTCACCAACATGATGTTGACAAATGATGATTTTTCCCCTCATGTGCCTCCTCATCCTCCTATGCTTATTCCACAAATGGCTAAGCCCAAATCCCTCATTCACATCAAACAACTCGATGCAAACACTGACACAGAGTCCAACAGAGACTCATGAGGTCCGCACACCAAATTTGATGAGGTATTTTATCCTCCTACTGCAACCAACCACCTCTCGACCTCCACACTTGTCAAAATAAGGACCAAATTGAATTCAACCACCTCTTGATCTTTCCACACCCCTATATTCACTCATGCTACCCTTGATTCTCTCACATCACCAGTAGATTCTTCTCACCATTTCACTGCTACCCACTCAATTACAGACTCCCTTGTATGATCTCTACTTAAGGGCTTGTTCCCACACACACCCATTCACTTACATATTTCAACACCTCTCCTCCTCAAGTGAATAATTCTATTTGACAAACATTGAATGCTTAATCTCTGTTTTACCAAAGTCACTTGGTTGAAAATTTGATACAGAGCTTGATGCCACTTCTCCTTGAGGAATTTTAAAAATATGAGATCACCATCATGTAGAGCACCCTTGAAAACCCCTAGGGCTAAGAGGAATTAGACTAATTCCATTGGTGTAAGTGTAGATCTCAGTTTTTCTTCAGAAATGGAGCGTCGGGTGATTTTGCAATTTCCTAAAGCATCCAGGCAGTTTGGCAATTTGAGATGGCTGGCTCAAGCATGGGGAGTCTACTCAAGTGTGGCTAAGAGGAATTAGACTAATTCCATTGGTGTAAGTGTAGATCTCAGTTTTTCTTCAGTAATGGAGCGTCGGGTGATTTTGCAATTTCCTAAAGCATCCAGGCGGTTTGGCAATTTGAGATGGCTGGCTCAAGCATGGGGAGTCTACTCAAGTGTGGCTAAGAGGGTTTGGCCTAATGTTAAGGAGGCTGGAGGGAGAGGGAACTCCTCCACCAACTGGGGGTATAGAAACTAGTTGAAAACTGACTTAAAAAATGATTATCTCATAATTATGATTAATAAGCTAATTAGCAAGATAATTAGGCTCAAAATTTAGATTAATCCTGAGCTTGGCTTTGATACCAAATTAAAATGCAAGCAAGATGATGAACTAAGGTGGATCAAATGCAAGAATCAACATCATTATAGCAAGTGATTAGATGATGATTAAGATGAGATTAGTGAGCAATTAATTGATAACTTAATGTCGGCATGGATACTCAAAAACCAGTAAATACTCATCAGGCCAATGCCTCAATTTATAGTGTTTACATCCACAAGATGCTAAGCATCTGATCCCATTGATTTCTCCTTGATTTGTGCCACCTCGACCTCATCCTTGATTCTCTCCACCTCTTTACTTTTCCCAGAATATCTCCACAAATCCTAGATCTTCTCATGCTATCCTTTATTCTCTCCCAATAGATACCTCCGAATAGATACCTCTCACCTTTTCTCATGCTACCCTTTATTTTCTCCCAATAGATACCTCTCACCTTTTCACACTGCTACCCACTCATTTATAGACTCTCTTTTACAGCCTCTTGCTGCTAAGGGCTTGTTCTCGCACACACACCCATTCACTTGTATATTTCAACAGCCTCAAGTCCCTAACTCATAGTCCTTGACACTCTCTATCTATGTGTCCAAGGCTATTACAAGTGCCTATGACCTTGATTAAAGTGCTCACACATACATCTACCACATGGCCTACATCATCGGTGGCTCAGAGGTGGTTTTACTCTATTGGGGCAGGTTACATTGGGTCTCTCTCTTTCTCTTAGAAAAGATGTCCTGACTCCTCTACCTTAGGAGTCTCCATGAAGTTTGCCGATGTCGATCCTTCTTCATTTGGTTTGCTATATTAGCAGTCTCTAGCCATGTGTCCAAGCTTCCCAGAGTTGTGGCAAAGCGAAGGTCCTTCCTCCTGCCCTGCCTCTTCCTCTTCCTCGTCCTTGTCCTCGTCCTCATCCTCGTGCGAGGCCTCATCGGGTGTAGAATGCTTTCTCCTCACTCACCAATTATTGGTTCCAATCCTTTCTTCTCTTTGAACTTGTTCCCTTGCTCTAATAGAGCTCCTTCTATCTCATGTAGCTTCAGATCTGGTACATTCTTTAAGGTTGCCACAATGTTCTCATACTCTCCCTTGTCCACACTCTTTAGAAGCACTGCTAGTGTCTCGTCATTTTCTACTTTCTTCCCAATGGCTTCAAGTTGTTGTTTGATGCTTTTGTATTTGTTCAAGTGTGTGGTTAGAGGTTCACTTTCCTTCATTTCAAGTTTGTAGAATTGTATTAGCAAATTTATCTTTGAATTCTTTGCTTGAGTGCCAAATAATTTGTTAAGTTCATCCCATGCATCTTTAGCTTGTTGTATCCTTGTAATAATGTGGTGTGAATGATTTCATCATTTAAGCTAAGTGCAATAAGCCCTAATGCTTTCTCATTTTTGTTCTTCCACTCATTCTCCCCACTCTTCACTGGACATTCATATCTTCCCTCCCATAGATTCTTCCTCATGAGCAAATACATGGTCTTTTGCCATGTATGGAACTCCTCCTGATTGAACTTAGCTATTTCTTGTGCACTCCTCATGATGATGTGAAGGGGGTCTTACCTCTTGATCAAATTAAAGATTGAAGGGCAGTGTCTACCCTTTTACAACTCCATTTTGGTGTTAAATGATGATTACAACAAATTTGCAAGCATAAATACACCAAAAAATTCATAAAGCCAAGGATAATTTATTTGTACTGGATGGCTGGATTATCAAACCAACTTCAAATTGCAATCTAAAGTGATAGAGATCTGTATCAGGTACCCAATGGTAAGTTTGAACCATCAATTGCACCAAAGTCACTTGTGCAGATTTGATGAAGAGGTTGATGCCACTTCTCCTTGATGAATTTATGAAATTTGAGATCATAGGCTTGTAGAGCACCCTTGAAAACCCCTGGGGGCTAAGAGGAATTAGCTTGATTCACCTTGTGGGAGTGTAGATCTAGGGTTTTCTCCAAAAAGAAGGCGCCGACAAATTCGTGAATTTTTGTAGCATTCGGCGACGATTTGACGAATTGATACTACAGGCTGAAGCATGGGGATGTTGCCTAAATGTGGCTAAGAGCTTTTGATCCAATTTGATGGTGGCTAGAGGGAGATCAAGCCCCTCCACCAGCTAGGGGTGCGGAGGATAGTTGAAAAAAAGACTAGAAATGGGATTAACTTCTAATCTATAATTAGCCTAGTAATTAAACTTAAATATTAGCTAAATCCTAAGCTATGGCTCAAATACCAAGTTGAATTTTCAGCAATGTGATGAGCTATGGTGGATCAAATACAAGAATCAACATAATTAGTAAGTAATTAGAAGATGATTAAGATGAGATTAGTACACAATTAATCTAATAGCTTAATGTAGGCATGGATACTCAAAAACCAACAATTTCTCATTAGGCCAATGCCTCAATTTATAGGTTTTACATCCACAAGATGCCAAGCACCTAATCTCATTGATTTCTCCTTGATTTGTGTCACCTCCCCTACATGCTACCCTTGATTCTCTCATCAGTAGATTATTCTCACCATTTCATTGCTACCCACTCAATTAAAGACTCCCTTTTACGATCTCTATCCACCAAGGGCTTGTTCCCGCACATACCCATTCACTTGCATATTTCAACCACCCTATGATCAAGGTCCCGCCCCTCAAGAGGCCCCTACTCATCAATGCGACCTGGCCGGCCTCTCTGCCTTCCTTTCCTCCCAAATCCAAATGCCTATTATAGAACCTTATTTTAAAAGGTAGTCCAAATTTATAGAATGACCTTCAGGATTGCATGGAACACAAACTACAGGCTTATGTGGAGGAGGAAGCCCCAGATTCCTTGGATGAATCTGAGCCCCATCATCCATACTTACTCCATCACCACCGCCCACAACACAAAGTTGCACCAACAATTCACGTCAATACACTAGGACAATACTTTCAAGGTGATGACACAAGCACAAAATTTCCCATTTCCTATAATGGACATGTGGTCATAGGCATTGGATGGAGGTGCTAGAGTAAGCATCCTTACACAAACATGTTGGGAAAACTGGGGCCAACCATGCCTTGATCCCACCACATTGGTGATCAAACTTGCAAACAGAAACTCTACAAAACCCCTAGGCCTACTGCATTACCTCAAGGTAAAATTTTGTGGCATGACATTCCACCTCACATTTGTGGCATGAACTTTTGTAACACCTCCTATAATGCCATCTTGGGACCGATTGCTCCATGATTAGGACCTGCATTATGTCTACCATCGCAAAGCGTCTTAAATGCTTAAGGTCAACTTATATACCTGGCACTCACATCCCATGGCCAAATCTCCCCTTATTGAAGAATCTGTGACTACCTCCAGGAGAAATGATCTCTTGGTTTGCGATGCTTATCATCAAGCCGTGGATGATGCACGAGTGCCATGCACAGCCGCTTCTGTCCATACTACTGTGACGAAGTTGACCACAGTTGGCTGAAACTCCTTGCCACACTTGACACCCTCCCAGATCGCAAACTTGGCACACAATTTGTGCTCCCAAGCAGCGAGACCATTCATGAACCCTACAAGGCCATTGCCTTACGCCGCTTAAACACCTTGAGTGTAAGTGTAGCTCCACAATCTGAAACAACCACCCTTCGGTCTGGATAGATTTCCCCTTTGGTAGAAACATGCAAAGAGAATATGCCTTGCTGGCTCCCACAACTAGCCATAATCTTTTGCCATGAGAAACATGCGTCTCTCTGGGGAGCCTCCCCAACAATTGGTAAGTCTTCCACTACCCCCCTGAACTACCACTAGAACTCAACTCACCAAGAATATGGATTGGACTCCCGACTGAGAATGGTATACAATAGTGGGGCAAGCCCACATATATCGTATGGTCCACCCCAATCTCATATTCTTGGAGGCATGGAAAGCTCTTGGGAAAACCCACACTAACAAAAGAAGACACTTACATTCAAATCTCACATCAAATGTGTCTAATGATGGGTATTTCATTCCTAAATTTTCTATGGAAATAATAAGGTTGGAGTTCAGATTTCACTTTATAGATGCAGGAGAACTCCAAGGCCAAATTATCATTGGAAAAGAGTGGATTGATGCCACTCATTGCCAAATCAATTGGCGTGAAGAAATGACCACCATGGAAATCAACAACAAAAAGGCCACTGTCCTTTCGGGTCCCCAAGAGGAAATCATCCACACATTCTCACCCTCGACTACCCTTCCCCTCATTCCCCCTCCTCATCACTCGCAGTCTCCCCTATTCCCCCACCCCATGCCTTAGCTAAGCCGGTCAATTGGCCACTGTCGACCCCACCCACCAATGACAAACAAGCCTCGTCGTCAACATTGCTCCTCAACTCTACATCCTTGACCACCCACACTGCAAGCACCCCGACCTCATATCTTTATCATGACAACAATCAATGGTGGGTGCCCAAGAATCTTTTAGCCTCTCAAGGATTCTATGAGACGGATACACAAAACTCTGGATCCCAAAATGGCGATCCCAAAAACCCAAGTGCAAAAAGCCTACTAAGAAGACTACTAAGTGAACAAAAACCAACCGTAAGACTAAGCTTCAACGTTGGCTAGTCCTTGACTTCCTATTACGAGCACAAGGCTACTATGAAGGCAACACTTGCCTTTGGCTACCCAAGAACGCCACATGTGCTCATCCACCACAACAACTCCCCCCCAGGAAGCCGCGCGGCCCCACGGCCGCCGATTCGGCAACCCCAAGCACAACGAAGCCAACAACACTGGGTGCCTACCACCATACTCAAAGCTCAAGGCTTCCATGAAGGCAACACACAGCTATGGCTCCCCAAGAAGCCACAATCCAAAGCCTCTCCTCCATGTCGACAACCACATCATAGCTCAAATCCTTGTCAACAACAAAGCCGCAAGCCTCAACAACCACGGACCTTCATCACTCGGCTACATTGGGTGCCCAAATGTCTCTTAGAATCCCAAGGCTTCCATGATGGCAATTCCATCATTTGTCTCCCAAAGCATTCATCTCAGCCGTTCTCCCAAACCTCACCACCCAATACAGTACCTATCCAATCCACGAAGATGGTTTGGCGGCCAATGGGCAGGCAAGTCCCCTCCTCCTCAACAAAATTCTATGGACTTGCTCAGATCCAATCCATGGGCATTAAAAATCTCAATTTGCCCACCCCTTTTCCCCAATGGAGCCTCCTTCACGACGCTCCACCCTGCCCCTTGACTTTATCACCAAACAAAGGGACAGTGCTACAAATGGCTGAGCTTCTCCAACCACTCAAAGATAAACTCAAGGGTAAGCTCACAAATCTAGCCAAATGGGCTACTCCTCAGTACAAAACCCTCTTTAGGGGTGCTGACCAATAAACCTATGTAATTATTTAAATAGAAACTAAAAAACTAAAAAAAGAGAGTCTCTAGGTAATCAGGATCTAGGTGATTAGGACCATGGGCACACCTTTTTCCCTCTCCCATGCACGACACTTGTAATTCTCACTGGGCTCTGTCCGTCCTACATGCACACACTGCACAAAGCTTCATCATCGACAGCCATCTAGGTACATCTCTAGATGAGGGGACCATGGTATGACCCATCGCCTGGATATTCTTAATCACCCCTATTGCACTCGAATAATTGTGCTTCCCATCTAATCAATCCTACCCAAAACTTCTTCTTTGGATCAACACTTATGGATCCTCACCCCATCAACTACCACTCTTATCAAAACAGGATCCCATCTCCATAAGCTACCATGACAGAAGAAGACAAAGCACAAAAAGAAAAAAAGAGAGAATACCGCAAACTAATGACTCAACATCCATGAGAGCCAAGATACCCATCACGGTGTCTTGACAAAGATGCTAGAGCTTCATGAACATCTCGGAGTGCAAGCAGTCTCCATGCATGTTGCCTCCTTGTCCCTCCGGAATTCTCCCCTTGCCACTTGCTTACTAACCCCATTATTTTACTAGATCCTCTTTAATCATACCACCTACCACTAGGATACTGGTCATTAATTATTCCATGCTAGTCTATTGATTTAAGTACTCTGACTCCTCTAATGAGCATGTCCCTCTGCAAAGGTGATTTAAAAAAAACACCAAAAACTAAATAATAAAGAGTATTATTGGGCACATACAAAAAAGCAAACTCATAAAAGCCCATACGACTAGCTCGATACTTAATCACCCCAGTACTCCACTAACTTCTTTCCATCTGACTAACTCCCCCAACCCCTCTCTTTTCCAAAGAGACAGGAGAACCAACCAAGTGTGATAATTCCCCACATGCCCCAACAACCCCTCACTCACTGATCACGAAAATGCGATCGACTTCAGGAAGGGAAGTATCTTAACCACATATTGGTTAACACATTCCTATGACAACTATGTCCGCACACTTATGTAATGGGCGCCCATGCTATATTGTAAATCTCATCATTTGATGAGGAAAATACCCTAAATATTCTCCCAAGTATTGAGATTCAAAGGACAGACAAGAGGATCTTGGTCAGTTGGCCAGTTGGCCAGTTGGACAAACCATAGAGAAAATCCTTGTAACTATGTTTTGGGCGCCTTAGGTCACTTACTCCCGAGCGGCCTAGCAGGAAAAGGCTTGGAACTATAAAAGCCAATTTATCTTTTGTAACTCATTCTCCCATTTGTGCAATAGAAGTGGAGTGTTCTCTCTCTCCCTCTCTCTTGCAACTCTAATCTAACATGTGTGGTGTGCTTAGGGTTAGGGTTTGGGAGTGATGTGCTAATCACTTGTTCCCTCTTGCTTCCTCTCTCCCTCTCCCTCTCCCTCTCTCTATCTCTCTCTATCTCTCTCTCTCTCTATTGAGTGATTAGGATAACCAATGCAATCCTCTTCCGTTGAGATCCCACACGATCTTTGGAGAGAGCTTGCATCACCTGTTGGATTAGAGCAACCGCCTCGGTGTGACAACAAGTGCAGGAGGATGGCGGTGAGACGAGCATCTACGGTGGAGATCTTGAGCCATGCTCAAGCTCAGCGGATAGGCAACTTCCAACAACATGGTTAGGGTAGTCTTTCCTTAACATCATCTATGCCCCTTTCTTGATGTTTTAGAAGAAATTGCAAAATGGGAATTTCAACTTCAATGGGCATCAGTGCTTCCTTTCCAACAACCAAGTGATAAGTTGAAAACTCTATAGCTCTCTTGTAAGCCCACAAATTTGAAGGTACATGTAATTCACACTGTTTAGGATGCTATTCCAAACACTTGGTTAACATGGTACACAAGTCCCCATTGAATCTCTCAACCATCCCATTACACTGTTGATAGTAAGAGGTTGAAAACATGTGTGTGATATGCAATTTCTGCATAAGCTCTTGTACAATCTGTGCTTTGACACCATGCCCTTGATCTACCAATAGTTCTAATGGCATACCAGACCTTGCACAGATATCCTCAAAACAAATGTGGCCACTTCTTTAGCAGTAATACTTTTCACACATCTAGCCCACATCTGGTTAGTAGATAGTCCACTCCAATTAAGATCTAGGTCTTGCCTCTAGCAATTGTGGGTATAGAGGACTGATTGCATCTAAACCCCACTTTTCAAAAGCTCCATATGAAACAATGGTTTTCCTTGACTCATGATGTAACACCCTCCTACCTTGTTTCTGAAGTGGTTCACAGCTACTACACCAATGATAAACATCTTTCCTCAAACTGGGCCATACATAACATGTAGTCAGAATCTTCCTTAAAGTTAACTTCAGGGCAAAGTACCCTCCACAGACCTCTTCATGACATGAAGCCAAAATGGATAAGCTTTAAGGCACCAGATCTATGTGCAAAAACTAGACTTCAATTTCTTGTAAAATTCTCCCTTCCAACATAATTGGGATGGGTCACATTCATGGCATATACATCCAAACCCTTGCCTAATCCCCCTTTTGCTAATGTATCTATAGCTTGGCTTAATTCTCTCTTCACATGTTAAATCTATAGCTCTTGAAATCTCTACAACATCCTTCTTATTTGAAAGCACCATTCCTTTAACTTGGGATTCTTGGCCTTCCAAACAGTTTGCCGGATGACCAATAAGCTAGCTCCCTTGATAATAAGCTTGCTAATTTCTCTCTTTAAGACATTGTTGAAGTCCATACTCTAAAGTGGCATACTCAGCTTCATTGCTGGTTTGCACTTGCAGATTAATCCCTTCTTGACATACTACTGCACCCTCTGGGTCCAATAAAACTACACCTCCACTGGCTATCCCTAAACTTCTCTTAAAGGCTCCATTAAAAAAAAGAGTAAAAGCATTGGACAGATCTTCTTCTTCAGGTCCTTCCACCTGGGTACTTTTATTCTTCATTATTGTCTCTTCCCTCAATACTAAAGGATTCTATCTGTATGTTAAGATATCTGCCAATGTAGCTCTTATGCTATCCTCCACTATACAAGTGAATTGAAACTCTTGAAACTCAACAAACCATTTAGAAAATCTCTTGGATGAAATATTAGACTGAACCACCAGATGAGGTAGTAAAGAGTAATGGGTCAGTATAGTGAATGGCTTTGGAAGTAAATGGTCAGTATAGTGAATGGCTTTGGAAGTAAATAAGATCTAAATTTTCTTAAAGAAAACACAAGAGCCACCATTACTAACTTTGCCTCAAAGTAATTCCTTTCTCCTAATGTCTTTGTTCTACTGACAAAATATATTAATCTCATATAGGAATAATCCTTTCTCCTAATGTCTTTGTTCTGCTGACAAAATATATTGGTCTCATATAGGAATGATCTCTTCCCTATTGTTGGTAATAGTACTGCACATATGGCAACTTCTCCCACACTATGATTTACAAAAAACTCTTTACTCTAATTTGGGGGCATGACAACTAGTAGAGTGCTCAGAATTTCTTTAACTTGTAGAAAGGCTTCTTCTTCTTTGACTTGCCACACAAAGGGATCCCTTTGGGATGCTTATTACAAGGGATATAAAGCTTGAGACGACAGAAGATAAAGGAATTTGGCCAAGTATCTTAGCTTATGTATGAATGTCAACAAACTGCTTCCCATTTTGGGGTGCCTCTAGTAAAAACAAAGCTTCTATTTTTGCAGTATCTACCTCAATTCCATTCTCAGAAACCACATTTCCAAGTAACGTTACCTTGGCCGCCTGAGCCAAATGACACTTGTCAGGGTTCAGTTGACCACCCAAATCATCAAGTCTCTTCAGATCCATCCTTAGTAGCTTCCCACACAGTGAACCAATATGCCACTATAGATACAAAAATCATCAATAAACACTCTGATGAAATAGGGCTCAAACTCATAAATCTTTGGAAAGTAGCTAGAGCATTTGTAGGCCCAAAGGGCATAACAGTGTATGCAGAACACCCCCATGGTGTAATGAAGGTAGTTTTCTTTTGATCCTTTGGGGTAATTGAAATTTGAAAGTAACCAAAATATCCATCATAGACACTATATCTCTCTCATGCCTAGCTACACTATCCAAAATTTCATCTTGAAAAGGTAGTGGATAATGATTTCTCTTGGTCACAACATTCAGAGGCTTAAAGTCTACACAGACTCTTTAAATTCCATTCTTCTTGGGAGTGATCACAACTAGAGAAGCCCACTCGGAATTGTCAACTAGGAAGATGAACCCTAGTTTCAACACCTCTTCTCTCAATACCTGTTGTTGCACAACTCCCAATCTTCTCAGTCTTTGTACAACTAGTTTAGATTCTAGCTTCAATTGTATCTCGTGTTGTATAACTGACACCCCCTTAACTTGAGTATAAGAGGAAATGAAGAGATCTGGAAATTGTTGCAACATAGTAAGATACTCCTTCCTCTCAGCCATAGTTAGATCCTTGGCAAGCATTTTCTGTAAGACTTCTTCCTTATCTGGATGGCATCTCCACTTCAGCTATATCCTTGGCAAGCATTTTTTGTAAAACTTCTTCCTTATCTGACGGTATCTCCACTTCATCTTTCTCCTTCTCTCTTGCCTCTACACACGCTGTAAGGACATGCACATGAGATTAGAATCTAGCTCCAATAGTTGAACTTTCCCCTCATCATCCTCCTATGAGCTATCCTCCTGTATTTCCGAGTCCTCTGTGGAAGTGGTTTCTTTATCTTCATCTTCTGAAGTACTACTCTCTGGAATTAATTCTCTCCCCTTGGCCATGTCATATCTGACTTGTTTTCTGGTAGGCTAATCCAACCCCAAGATAAGGTGTCCTCTCCACCACCAATCTTGTCCAACTCTCATTGCTATCAACCATGGTCTCCCCAAAATCAATGAATAAGCTTACGTCCTTGCTAGCATGACATGAACATCCGACTTAGCTTCCTGTCCATGAATAGTGACCTCCTACAGATTCTTTACCACTCCTAGATATTTGTCTTTTGCATTATTTGCCATCCTAACTCTGAACTTAGAAGGTGCACTCACCTTTAGTCTTAAGGCCTCCATAGTCTGATGGGTCATTACACAAACTTGGGCACCACCATCAATGTATACTTTGGGAACTTTAAACTTGTTCACCTAGGCATCCATGATAGGCAGATAATCCTTATCTACATTCATCTGACCTCCTTTCTTCTCCTTCTTGGAAACACTAGTGCTAACCAGTTTACTCCATGTTCTTTTGAGTTTAGGGCACATCTGCAATAGCTGGGGCCAAATCAGAGTGGGTCCCTTCCACTAGAGATCCCTTTTCAGATCATATTCTTCCTCCTAGGCCCCTAAAGGAAAATCTTGCATTCCAATCCACCTTCTGGGTGCCTTCTCTTCCTCTTACCTTATTTGAATTGGTCCTCCACTTGCTTTCCCTTCTTCTTATTGCTGGATGGTTTTGCTTCATCTTCACCCTCTGCACCCCTATTTCTTTTGTTGGCTAAGCTTCATCCATACCAATCAGATTAACTTCACCTTGTCCCGGTGGATTTAGAATCTCCTCTTTCCTCGTGACATCTTGCCTTCCCTCCCTTCTAGGTGCCAGAGGATACACATCTCCTTCCATTCTCTTGGGGTAAGGACACTAAGGAGAGATATGACCTCTTTCCATACAATTGAAACATCGAGCATTCATGTTGGGTCCTCCTCTACGTCTACCTCTCATTCCTTCTATCTCCTATCCCAAGGGCATTTTTGCCTCCTTGCAACAAAATCAGATTCAAATTCTCCATTTGTTGAGTCAGTTGATTAATACCTTACATCAATTGATCAGCACATCCACTAGAATTAGAGTAGTCCTCCCTTCTTCTGTCTTTCTCTCCCCAATCATAGTAGGTCTAATCTCAACGGGAATCTCCTTTTACTTCTGAGCCAACCTCTTAAGTGTGGAACCATCTCTTGGCATCCCCTTTCAACAACATGAATAGAAATGTTAATTTGACTTCATCTCTATCTTTCCCAAATGTAAAAGCTGACAGCTCCATCCCAGCCAAAAATTCCTCTGGATCATCATTTGCATGACTGTGAAACATGGGGTAAGACATCATTGCAGCCATCTCAATAGCTGAGACTTCTTAGTTTTTGCCAATAGCCTACAGGGTGCCTTTAAAGCCCTCCTCTGTGGAGGCACCAAAAAAATGATGACTTCAGGAGAAGTTGCCTTTATAGCCTCGTTTGAAGCACACCACCGTGGGGAGGAAACAATCAACAACACCACCCAACCTAGTAGAAACAATAATAGAGGGCACCAACACACTTGCTCTGCTGATAACCCTTGATCCTCAGTTGGGGACAAGAGAGTACTTCAACACCCTCCCAACCTCCCCATTTATTTTAACTGATCACTCAAATTTTCCTCTTAGTCGAGCTCTCACTACCTATACCTCTTATCCACCACCCAAGATCCCCTCCTGCCAAAACAGCTTTTAGCTTGCCACCCACAGAATTGGCTAAAAGTAGCCTCCTAATAAGTCCTCTACTTATTTCCTATTAGAGATCCACCCTCTAGTTTCCTAAAATATCCTCCATAGTCAGCTAGCCTCACAAAACGATGTTTTAGAACCTCTAGAACCAAGAAGTTTCCCTCAGCTGACCACTGGCTAATAAATAAACTCTTCTGACTACCTCAAACAAGTCAAATACTTACTGTTTACCTACTTGCAATTCTAGTGGTTTTCCTCAGTACAAAAATGTGTCCTCTAATATCCTCTACTATCTTCCAGTATAGCGGAATTTACAACCACAATCCCTAAACCTTTCTGGTTGTCATGCTGTGACCCTCTTCTGACCCTTCTCCTCCAAACCTCCACTTGATAAGTTCTGCCTCAGAAATCTACAACAAAATCGTGTGCCTCAGAAGCCTTCAACAAATCAAAAACTTCCCAAAATGTCCTCCTACACCCACACATCCTGAGCTATTTCTTAACTTGAAGGAATAACACACAATCAACTCTTTGCTGATGACTGGCCCCCCAGTTGAAAGTGATTGTCCCCAATCAACTAACCAAACTGATCCACCAGCGGATGTAGGTATCTTCTCCTCTATGTCAGCCAGCCCCTCTAGAGCCTCAAAACTCTTAAGCCAACCAACCTTAAAATCTCCCTGCTACTAACAAACAAGTGTCTCCTTACTACCACAAAAAACCTATCAGAATACTAATTCTTATGATTGCTAACAAATGTCCTCAGACAGATCTCCAACCATCATCTGAGCCTTAGAATCACTTCCCCTCAACTCCAACAAGTTAAATCAAGGTCCCTACACCCCCTATTGACTACTTTCATGTATAGATGACTATGGTTGACCCCTACACAAGTTAACTAGCCTGGCACAAACTTAACCAGAGTCAGATCTTCACTTATAGCCTTATCTTCAATAGAACTCCATCCAAACAAGACCGATTTGAACAAAAAACAAACAAAGAACTCAAGACCACACAACTTAATTAATGTATATTTTAATAAAATTGCACAATTCACAACAGACCCTAGGAATCAAGAAGATGAGAGAAAACAACAATAAATTGAGAGAGATCTTAACCAAATAACCTCAAAAGAAACTAGACATATATTCTCAACTCCAACAAGATCAACAACTATAAGATCTACAACAACAACTTGCAAGCTTTAATTATCCAATACAACTAGGAAATGTTTTTTTAGCAATCCTTAAATTCAATCCAAGTTCCAATAGTGATGCAATTTGAGAGGTTCCCCTCAACTCCAACAAGTCAAATAAAGGTCCCTACACCCCCTATTGACTACTCTGTTGTATAGCTGACTATGGTTGACCCCTACACAAGTTAACTAGCCTGGCGCACAGACTTAACCAGAGTCAACCAGAGTCAGAGATTTTCAGTTGCAGCATTATCTTCAATAGAACTGCATCCAAACAAGACTGATTTCAACCATAGCTGACTATGGTTGACCCCTACACAAGTTAACTAGCCCGTTAACCAAAGTCAGATCTTCACTTGAAACCTTATCTTTAATAGAACTGCATCCAAACAAGACTGATTTGAACCAAAAACAAACAAAGAACTCAAGACCACACAACTTAATTGCGCAATTCACAAAACAAATCCTAGGAATCAAGAAGATGAGAGAAAATAACAATAGATTGAGAGAGATCTTAACCAAATAACCTCAAAAGAAACCAAAAATATATTCTCAACTCCAACAAGATCAACAACAACTATAAGATCCACAACAACAACTTGCAAGCCTCAACTATCCAATACAACTGGGAAATGTTTTTTAGCAATGCTTAAATTCAATCCAAGTTCCAATAGTGACGCAATTTAAGAGGTTCTGGGACACCACTATCCCCACCACAGAACCCTCAACCACCTCTGCAATCCCTGCTTTGGACAAATCTAAGTCTTCTCTACAATCCCCCATTGCCTTCTTCACAAAACAAACCCACAGATAGCCAATAAACTTCACAGCAAACTTCATAGCCAAAGCTAGCTCTCTTGTCAGCATTTTTTTCAACACACACACACTCACAAAGCTCTCTCTCACATACAAGCTTTTACTCTTTTTCTTCTCTATGCAACTGCGCAATATCTCCATGCACATTCTCAACTACTCTACCCAATGTAGTCGGCTATTCACCATGCAATAGTTCTAACACCAGCTAATAACAACTAGTCTCCTAATATGCAGATATCCATGCAACAATCCTATATTTCGTAAGGTCCCTAACCATACCCAATTTGTTATTTTCTTCTCTTGGTGTCAGGGTGAGCATCTCAATTGAGCATATTCCCTTGTCTACATAAAATCCCATCAACGTGATTGGCATTATGATTCATCAACGTGATCAATGGCCATTATTGAAGTGATCATCACAGAAACAGTAGGTGTGACCACAACCCACATTCCAAAATGGTGCCATGTGTGTCACTTGCATTAAACTCCTAGCTGTCGTGATCCCATCAGCTAAATAAATAGGTCTATTCTTCTTCTTTTTTCTTTATCTTTTCTATTTTTAAGTTTTTTGGCATTCATCTCCATTCGTCTAAGCTTTCACCTGCTTCTACTTACACATTCAACCACCACGACCACAACCATCACCAGGTAGGACATCATGCTTTCTCTGCAACCTTTTTCAATGTACTTTAAAAAAAAAATATAATCATATATGCATGGTTTGTCATGGGTCATATTGCTCTTTTTCTCAGCTTCTTCCCCTCCCATCCCTCTTGGTTAGATATATAATTAAATGATTACCATATTTATCAACAATCTTTCCATCCCTCAAAGCTCAAAATCTCTTGTGCCCAACCATGATTATGTAGTCTACACAATCATGGTCCCTCAATAGCTATGATTGCATAATCACAAGACCTAAAATATTACCAACACAAAAATGACCTCTTCTATAGTGTCATTGGAGGTGTCAAACCCTCTGGAAATCACTTCGCTTACAACCCAATCAGATTCTCCACCAAAATCTCAGCTAATTTTGATTTCCAAAATCACACCAGACAACATTTGCCTAGATTCACCTTAGAAGCCATACATGACTCCTACAATGCATCATGAGCACTCTAGACTCCTCCTACAATTTATTATGAACACTCTAGACCCTAACATTTATATAAACTGAGAGTCTTGTGACCATCATGATTTTGAATGAATCACAGCTGTGATTCTAAAGTCTGCAAAATCATGCCACATAAAATGATCCAAAATTGAACTATAATGAGTTGCTCTTTGAATTGCATTATTTTGATGCTTCTCACCTCTAACATGATTGGCATTATGATTCATCGACGTGATTACATCCATTTGTTGTAATGATCATCACAACAACAATAGTTGTGAACATAGCCCACATTCAAAAACCAATGAGATGGTGCCATGTGTCACCTCCTGCATTAAACTCCCAACATAGTGATCCCACTAGCTATAAATAGATGTGTTCTTCTTCTTTTTTCTATATCTTTCTTATTTTTGAGTTTTTTGGCATTCATCTCCATTCATATGTGTTTGCACCTGCTTTTATTTACGCATTCAGCATATCCATGACCACAACCATCACCAGTAGGACATCATGCTTTTCCTCTACAAACTAACTTTCATTAGGTGAAATATGGACTCTCGTTTTTGCACCTTAAGGATTTCCACACCTTTCCTCTCTAGAGAAATGGGCTCATGGTGAATTTTTTACAAATTAAATCAAAAAGTTGGCAGAGAGTGCACATTTGGAATCTACTCATCGAGACCTTTCCAATGATATATGATATGATGGAAAATTTTGATTATTCAAGAAGTCCCCAAATTGGTGATGACATGGCATGTTACATGCCACATCATCACCAATTTAGGGATTCTTGAATATTCAAAATTGCTTATCATGCTATATATCATTGGAAAGGTCTCAAAGAGTAGATTCTAAATGTCCAAACTCCGCTCACTTTTGAGTTGATTTGCAAAAAATTCACCATGAGCCCATTTTTCTAGAGAGAGGAGGTGTGGAAATCCTTAAGGGGCAAAAATGAGAGTCCGTATTTTGCCTAATGTTCAATGTCCTTCTTAAATATATAAACATATGTGCATCATTGCCGGGTAAGTCGAATATATTTAGGTCATATTGCTCTTTTTCTCACCTTCTTTCCTTCCCATCCCTCTTGGTTGGTTGCACAATTAAATGATTAGCATATCTATCAATACTCTTTCCATCCCTCAAATCTCAAAATCTCTTATGCCCAACCATGATTATGAATTCTACACAATCACGATCCCTCAATAGTCGTGATTGCATAAACACGACACTCAAAATCTTACCAACACAAAAATTACCCCTTCTATAGTGTCATTTGAGGTGTCAAACCCAATTAGATTCTCCACTACAATCACGGCCAATTTCTGATCACACCAAAATCACATCACACAAGATTTTCTTGAATTCACCTTGGAAGCCATAAATGACTCCTACTATGCATCATGCATGATCCACTCTCTGGACACCCTAATATGCCCATAAACTCATTTTCTTATCATCTCACCACCATGATTCTGAATGAATCACGGTTGTGATTCTGAAGTTTGCAAAATCACGCCATGGAAAAGGAGCCCAAACTAAACTATAATGAGCTCTCAAGATGTCTGGCTGCTTGAATTGGCTGCTAGAATTACATTATTTTGATGCTTCTCACCTCTGACGTGATTGCCATTGTGATTCATCGATGTGATCATGGCCATTGTTAAAGTGATATAATCAAAATAATAGTAGGTGTGACCATAGCCCACATTCTAAAACCAATGAGATGGTGCCACATGTCACCTGAATTAAACTCACAGCAGCTGTTTCTTTGATCCCACTAGCTATAAATAGGTGTGTTCTTCTTCTTCTTTCTTTATCTTTCCTTTTTTTGAGTTTTTTGGCATTCATCTCCATTCGTCTACGCCCACATCTACTTTTACTCACATGTTCAGTATCTTACAACCATAACCGTCACCACCAATTTAATTTGACATCGTGATTTTTCAATCTACAGAATCACGATGACGACTGTGATTACCCCATCACCAATAATGCCTCCTTTATCACACTAGTGGTTACTACCACATCACCAAAGTCATGCATGTATAATCACAGGAGTAGTACCTCTCGCCCCTCTTCTTTTAAGCATTCGAAATAAGCTTTTATACTAGATTTATGTGAGGCTCTCCTTAGCCAGCTAAGTGGTGGTGGCAAACCAAGTCCTTCCTAGTACATTAATTTTTGTTGGGCCTTCTCCCAAACATGCATTGGTCAGGTGCAACGGTTGATCTAGAACTTCTTGTGGGGCTGACAGTGTGATGAGAGGCCTACCCGGGCCAAGGTGGCCTAGAGAGTCATCATCCAGCCAACCACGATGCAAAGGGGGCCTAGGCATCATTGACCCCACCATTTGGAGCTGTACCCTATTGGTGGGCAAGTTGACTCTTAGAGGACTTCTTCCATGTGGTGAGCCTTGGAAGGACTTCCTCTTGGCCTAGATTTTAGCCCGTACTCTGATCTTGGGGGGTGGCCACAGAGCACCAAATGGATCTTCACAGAGATATGGACCCATGGATTTAGCCCAGCTTTTGAGGACAAATCAGCCTACCCCAATCTTGGGATCTAGGTCGGCCCTTCAGCAGTTACCTCCAGCAGCCTTGAAGGAGTGTCTTTGATAGCCCCTTGATTCGTTTACCTCCAGCAGCCTTTGAAGGAGTGTCTTTGATAGTCCCTTGATCTGTTTACCAAGTGGCCATATGTTGGGGGCCCAACCTCATGTATCATGGGGAGCGTTGAGCATAGGACGACCTGCCAAGTCCCTTGGAGATTGGCTTGTATTTAGACAACTTCCCCCAAAGGCTCCAAGGTAGAGATAGGCTCAGCATTGACATCAACTTTGCTATTCCCTAGGAATTGATGACCCCTATCTCAGACCCAACCCCCCACAATGGTTGGGCATGTTTACTAGGCATGATATTCTCTTGGCTGTCAATAGTGCAAATGAGAGTTATTCTTTGCTCACTTTTTCTATTGGACCCATGGCAGATTAGAGAGATCAGAGCACCCTTTGGATGATTTCAATGGGCTGCACCTTACAAAAGGTGAGGGTGGTTAGATTTCAAGCACATGAGTGGCACATTAATCTCCCACCGGGGCCAAGGTGTCCAGGGAGCGACTCTGGTGGTTATGGATTTGGGAGAGTCATCCCCTCATGCACCTCCAATGGGACCCAAGGGAGTGGACTTGACATGATTCTGTTGATCGAGAGGAGACATAGAATAACCCATTCTTCTTCGCATATACACTACATGACTTAGCTGCATGATTCAGATGCCCGAGGTTGAGGGCACCCCGAAAGTAGTACACTGGCAACAAACACAGGGCCTCTCACAACATTTTCTCTCAAGAAAAGGGAGTTAACTCATAAAATGTTTCTAGGATCTTAGAGGTCCATGGATCTAATAGCATGTAAAAAAGGGTGAACACATAGAGAATATACAGACTAGAAAGAGAAAGATTAGGGCTGTAAATTTTTAGTACCACAAGAAGATACATAATAATTAATGGTGGAAAAAGAGGAGCTTGAATGGTTACAACCATTGATATATATTTTATTGATTTCAAATATCCTAATAGAGAGTCCTAAATATCCTAATAGAGAGTCCTAAATACATAATGTTTAGTTATGATACAAATATATATTTTATTGATTTCAAATATCCTAATAGAGAGTCCTAAATACATAATGTTTAGTTATGATACAAATATATCCCATTGATATATAATGTTTAGTTGTGATAGATCAATATATCCCATTGATGTATTTTAAGGTGTTGTTTTGATATAGGGTTAAATAGGGATTAATAACATGGTTCTATAAAATTAAGAAAGTAGATATATCTTAGTACTATCTGGATGGGTTTTATAAAATGTATAAATGACTAGTAAAGAAAATAAAATACATAAAGATATGTAGGTATTGTGTTTAATAACTAATTTGGATACACAAAGAGTGATAAAATCTAACATGAGAGAGAGAGAGAGAGAGAGAGAGAGAGAGAGAGAGAGAGAGAGAGAGAGAGAGAGAGAGAGATTTCTTGCCACATTATAAATTCTATCCACCAAGACTTAGTCCGAAAAAACATGGGAGCATCAACTTTACATATTGAAATTTAACAATCTAGAGACATAGTTTTTATCACTAGCCTCATATTATAACGTATTACAAGGTAAAGATTATGAAATCCATCATATCATATCATATCATGTTAGAAGATAATGATTGAATGTCATCCATTTTTAGTGCTATCAAAAGGATTGGTAAAACAAAAATGCATATGATATCGAATGTATTTACATATTCTAACATAAATTAACAATTTTTATTTTACACTTGTGCAAAGGTTTAAGGTGTTATTTTGATAAAGTATCAAATTCATGTATATAATGGCTCATGCTGCGTATACATTGGAGCTCATATTATACTGTGTGTTCCCTTAAGGAACATGGGTGTGGTTTTTACGAGTGTTCTAGTAATGTATGTGGATCAAATAAGTCACCTTCTTTCAAAATTTGAGCTAAATTCCTTGAAAGGATTATGCCAACATTTTTCATTTTTGAAGTTCAAGTGCCCCCCTTAAGTGCCTTTTGTAAGTTTTGGAATACCTTTCATTCCCTCAAGCTCTTCTTCTACTATGATCGATATAATTTGTGATTAGCAAAAGTTTTCTTCCAACATCAATAATGGTGCAAATTGGAGAGATTTTTGCACAAATACAATGTTGTGTAAAGTTTATTAAGAGAAAATACAATGTGATGTAAAGTTTAAGGTTATGTAAAATCAATAGGTTTGCTTGGAATGAAGAAATTACACATTTCCCATGTGTGCTCACTTTTTGCCTCGTCATCCAACTTCCATGGTCAAGCTTTGTAGGCCATCCAGGAGAGACTTCTTCTTCCCATGCAAGATGTTATTTGGGCAATGTGTAAAGGGACTAAGATATCCACAAAGAGGTTGGAAGGGCCTAAGATATCCACAAAGAGGTTGGAAGGATACATTCTTCAATATCAAATCTATGTACAGAGGAAGAAAGAATGGATTTGGGATAAGCCCATGCTGTTGAAGGTCATAGGATAGCTCCTCATGGTGTGAGCCATCAAGGTGGAGAGATTCTTGAATTAGCAAGTGGGTAGCTAGATAATAGCATTGGCTACTATTAGTATGCTAATGGGATCACTGGTTGTTGTAATGATGCTTGTTAATACCCAAAAACGTAGTTGAAGAAGGCACATGGGCACCACCATCAATCAACCCTTGCTCACGAAGTGTTGGGATGCTTGCAAGGCTCATGGGTTGTAATCGGGTACTAAAAGTGCAATTGCAATAATAATTTCCTTTTGCATGGTTAAGTAATGGTGTTGAAGAAGTGATGTGGGGGGGTACTAGAGGATGGAGTGGGTGATGAAAAACCTTTTACATAGAGCCAAAATGAGGCCTAAAACACACTCAAATAACCCATGCCAAAATGAGGCCTAAAACACACTCAAATAATGCATGCCAAAATGCACAAAACTTTTGTTAACATAATTAACTACACATACTATGGTCTTCTTCCTTCACCCACCAAGAGGATGCCTCAATCTGAGATAGTGACTTCCATGTTTGCTTGTAGCTCTCACAAGAATTAAAGAGGGAAGAGATGAAAATACCCTTACCCATGTGCCAGTTTCTTGCTTGCCTTGTTCTTACCTCTTGTTTGCCTCATTAGCTCTCACACAAATCGGAGCTATAATACCATAAAGAGAATGGGGGGGAGAGGGACAACTTGAGTTCATATGCAAGAGTTCATATGCGGGGGAGAGGGACAGCTTGAGTACATATGCAAGAGAGAGAAAGACACAAGAGTGACTCAATTTTCTTTTATCTTCTTCTCTTCTCTACAACCATAATCTAAAGAGATAAGAGTACATATTATAAGCAAAAGTTCTCTCCTACTATAACATATAATGATCGGTCCATAGTATGAACCCAGCTATACTCAGCTATACCCAGCTATATAAGCTAGTGTGCTATAGCTATGCCATACTCTAGTAATCTATATATCACTGTCGTGCACAGCCTGTTGTCTATTGGCAGCATACCAACCATAATCTCACCAACCATGCTATTTGCACAAGTGCAAAACCCAAGTAGTTCATTAATGCCTTCAGCACCTAGTTGTGCTTAACATCTCAACAAAGATTCCCAATCCATTCATAGTGACCACCATGAGGTTCTTCTTTCTTATCGTTGACTTACTAAAGGGAGTTACCAAACACCTATATGCTAACAACTACATGCTAACACCTATATGCTAACAGCTACATGCTCCTGGTTCATGGGTTGGGGCCTTTAATGCACCTAGTTAATGGGTTGGGGCCTTTAATGCACCTAGTTAATGGGTTGGCCTTCAATGTCAACAAAGGAAATGACATTTAAAAAAAATCATTAGATATTAATGGATGTAATACTTTAATAGATACATGTTTTGCAAAATTTGAGACCCACTTCTAGACACACTACTGAAACGTATCTTACACTTTTAGATATCTGCAAAGCCAATACACATTCATCCACAAATGGTCCAATTATAGACTCTACTAATCTCCATACCATTCCTCACCAATGCCAAGGATGAAATATAGCTTAGGGAGGGGGCATGTTAACCACAATGGTTAACATTCCCTTTAATGTAAAAATAGCACAACTTTTACATTCATTAGAATAACAAGATATGAGAGCTTTTGTAAAAGTTGGCCAATCAGTTTTTATATATACATTACCTAGAATAGCTCATGTTGTGTTGGGGTAATGTGTATCCTAAGCCTCCTATGGGTAGCACCAATTGTAATTTTGGTAATGGGCACCCCTATGAGAATGGATGAAGGATGATAGGAATACATATGACTGGATGTGGAATAAGCAATGTGAATTGATGTAGAAGAATGTGGAATAATGAGAAATGATGTGAAACAATGTGGAAAGATGAGAGTTCGTTAGAAACTCTATTTATGAAACCTGTTTTTAAATGACTGTTTTATGTCAAGAATGCTGGGGAAGCATTTTGATCATCTTGTGAATGAGGTTATGGAGACCCAAGTGATAAAGTTGCAAACAATAGCAGCAGCTGATGACGGAGAGTCAATGGAGGACGTCTCGCGTAGCAAGGTCGGCTGAGGTCTTGACTATGGCACCTTTTCATGGAGAATATATAAAAGAAGCATCATTGTTTTTGTGCAAAAGGAAACATCTCAGAAGAAGAAGATATGATTTGCATAGAACTAGACATAGGACTAGATAATATTAAATCCCAATACATTAATTAATATATGCTTTATAGAATTATTAAAATATGTTCTATTATATAATTAGATAGCATCTACTCCCATTACACAAATTAAAATATTCTCCATAGATTTAGATAACGGCACCAATTAAAATACTATCCCATCAATTGAGATAGCATTTAGAGGGGAAGAGAGGGGGGGATCTCTAGTGCATGAACCAATCATGTGTATCACCCAAAGTTTTTGGAAACATATGAGACTCTTGAGAATGCTTGAGATGCATAGAAATGAATTGTTATAATTGTGAGGATATTTGTAACCTGCAAGCCCTCAAGAAATACGTCCCACATGGTAGGACTATCGAGCTTGAAAGGAGGACCAAATGTGAGGTCAATTAGTCAAGATTTAGTTAATTGAGGTTGTTGCATTTTCTCATGCAACCTTGTAAAGTAAGCAAGTTAAACAAAGGATTAGTTTAATACCTTACCAAGCTTGATGAATGATATTTTTTTACTGTTATTGAAGGAGCAATTGTAGATTTTATTTCACGTACTTATGGATTTTGTTTGACATAGTTACAGAGTTCAATTAAAGGAGCAATTATAGGTTTTGTTGCTTCCATTTTTATTCGATGGGGTTTCTTTCCATTTTTTATTAAAAAAGTGTTGTCCATCTCTAGGAAAGGGGATTAAAATACTACATGAATATCCATGCTTGATGAAATATTTAAATTACGTACAAGAACGGCCTACAAATGTATTCTCCTAGATCACTCCTTAGCCAAGTGAATTGTTAATTAGCACAATACATGGCTTTATTTTAAGTTGTTCTTTGGGAACGCCGTATGGCTATTATCTAAGTTGTTCTTTGGGAACATGGATATTGGAGTGACAATATCTTGCTCCTCTAAGATGGATGGAAGGCCTACAAATGTATTCTCCTTAGCCAAGTGAATTGTTAATTAGCACAATACATGGCTTTATTTTAAGTTGTTCTTTGGGAACGCCATATGGCTATTATCTAAGTTGTGCTTTGGGAACATGGATATTGGAGTGACAATATCTTGCTCCTCTAAGATGGATGGAAGCGCTCATGTAAAATGTCCAAATTTATGTTAGATCTCATCAAAGGACTCATGATGCGAGACATAAAGTTTATCAAGGATTTGTAAATGAGAATGAATAAGAACTAGAGGGTGGAAAAGGAAGGAAAATTTGAGAACGTGTTTATCAAGGATTTATGAATGAGTAGAAGTGTTATGAGTAGTTAATTTATGGAATATATATTCCCATATTTTATTTTTAATTTTTAATCCATGGAATATATATTCCCACATTTTTCGCTTTTATGAATTTTCCTATATGGGTTTAGATTAGAAAACCTTTCTAAATCCACACAATTGTAGCTTACTTTACATGTACTTAGGTGAATCAATACATGTGTGGGAGTATTTGTTGCATCGTTTTGATGATATGAAGTTTTGTATAGTTATTTATATTTTTATTCAATTAATTTATTAATTGATTGACTTAGTTGATATAAGTGCAAATCATTAGATTGGATAACCGAGGCGAGCTGGTGGTGGTCAATAATATTTTGAGATGACCAATTTTGAAATGTTGACAAATAATATTCGAATTTGTGACAGGTACCATTAATTCATTTTGGATGTCATTCATATTTATTAGTAATGTATATATTATTTAGAACATGTGAAAGCTCCCTTGTACATATTTGATTTTTCAAGATATGCACACTTATATATATATATATATATGGCTCACATATATTTTTGAAGTAGTTTAGCTTACACGTTCAAGAGAGCTATTTTTACAGCAAGCTTTTCTTTTGAAGAAGTTGACATATTTGTAAAGCACACTATTTTGAGCACCAAAAGAAATCTTAAGAAATATATTTAAGTACACCAATAGGAAGCATGGGCTCACTCTGTGTGGAGGCAAATTGGATCCAATCTTGTGTCTTTAATTCTTTATTCTATTTATGCTTGATATTTTATATCGTTGCAATCGTTAATTTGGGTTCATGTCAACCTCCCATAAAATAGTGGTATCAGAGCCACGAGTGATTATAACTAATTGAAAGCGGTAAATAGGTAGTGGACAAAGAGGTGAAAGAGCTTGGCCAAAGGTACATTTTAAATTGCAAGCATAGAGAGACTATGGTTTCAAAGAAAAGCATTCTTTTATTCATTAGATAATAAAAAACCATAATTCTTTTACCCAAGAGTCTATACAAGGTGGAAACTAACTTTTCCATTTTCAAAACCACTTGTCCAAGGACTCAGCAATTTTTATGATTTTCATTTGTCTTCCTGATCAGCCAAAACCACTGATGTTTTTCTCCCACCATGAGGCCTCAGAACCACTTTTCCCCTGTTCTGTGGTGGCCGAATTTCATCTTTCACCTCCTCCTCATCTTTCCTCAACAGCATCGGGGTGATCTTTTTTCCTAAGTTACTTTTTTAAAATTGCAGGCACATTGCGCAAATGCGTCGATTGAAGCTTTCTCTAAGCTTTAGACTCAAAAGCTTCTTTTTAAGCTTTATATCATTAAAAGCTAATTTTGTAAAAGTTCCTCTTGAAAACCTTAAAGCATCTTCAAATTCTCAAATTTTTTCTTTAAATCTTTGCTCTCAACTCTTTAGACAAACCTTTGCAGATTTCTCCCAATTCTGAGAATTTTCTAGAATTTTAAATTTATTTTTATCCTTCCATAGCTCATTCGTCTCTGAGTCTAAAACTTCTCATAAATTCCTACAAAAATACAAAAAATACCCAATCAATTTTTAAAATTTTTGGAAAGTTTCCATGGAAAATTGGATGCATTCTCAAAACTTATGATTTTGTGACAACTAAAGACATGTACTTGTCACCCCTGGGGCATGTTTGAGTGTAGCTAAACTAAATGCCAATGAAAAACACAGAAATTGAATTCATTGCTTAGATCAATGGAAAAGCCCCCTTTTATAAATTTTCATGGCTCCAAGGCCCTTGTTACAATCCCTTGCATGTGGGACAACTCACATAACACTTGTCCATGGACAGCCTACCCTTCTACTGATGCCCCGAGTGTTAAGAGTTCATCGTCCTAGTGAAAAAGCATAAAAACAAGTACATAGCTTCTATTCATATGCATACCCATCAAACTACCACATAGCCAAGTACAAAAGATGGCCATCATCAATTACATGAGCATGAGAACGTGGAGTTAGGATTGAGTAGTCATGTTACCAAACCATCTTCTCCCTACTGCACCAAGGGCGGGTCTAACCCTCTGCGCCGCCCTTGGCTCCTAAGCTAAGACACCAAGAGCGGGTCACACCCTCTGCCCTCTTGGATCCTCCTAGCTTCTCATACAAATATATTTGACTTTGGAATTGAACCCAACCTTGCAAGCATCAAAACCATGTACATCTATCTATATATAATAGGGCTAGCACACCCAATGGCCACATGGCTAATTGTTTAGCTGCATGGGTCCCTGGCATACTTGCAACAACCGGTTTGCCTGCACCGCCGCCCTCTATAGACCATCTCCATGCATTTTACAGTCGCACACCTGCAATCGGTTCACCTGCACCGCCGCCCTCTGCAAACCACCTCCATGCGTTTTACAGTCACTGCCCGACGCCCTCTACAATGTGGCCGCCTTCGCACATGAAACGTATCTGCAACCCGCCAGACTCTAGAGCTGTTGTTGCAAATAAACCTCCTCTACTCTACGTTTATTACACCGGTTGGTAAACCCTCCATGCGTTCCAGTTGCCCGCTGTGTAGGCTCACTCTCTCTCTCTCTCTAACGGTTCAATCACTCCACTTTTTGTTGCACTGGCTGGTAAACCCTCCATGAGTTCCAGTTGGCCGCTATGAAGGCTCACTGTCTCTCTCTCTCACGCCTCCACATTTTTTTGTTGATGCCTCTGCGTTTTGTTGTTGTGCAGGTGAGTAGTGGTGCCTCTCTTTTCTCACGGTTCAACACGTGCTCTCATCTCTCACGGTTCAATCCCTCTGCTCTCATCAGGTAAGAAGCTCCATGAATCTTGCCTTTTTTTTTTTGGTCAAGCAACAACGCAGGAGAGCTGTGCATGTGCCTTTGAGCTTCAGTGTTTGCATGTGCTATCCTGGGGAATCTCCGCATGTGTGAGAGGGTGTTGCATGCGCCTCTCTCATGGCTATTGCATGCACCTCTCTCTGGCTATTGCATGCACCTCTCTCACTCACGCATGCAATACACCGTGCATGCATCTGTGAGAGAGGCCTCAGATTTCAAACGTTTTTTTAAATCTTTTATCTTCGTTGTAAAGTAGAGATCGTGTGTGTTGTGTGTTTGGGCTTTGATTGCATGTGTGTGCGTGTATGAGAGAGAAAGTAGTGTGTGTGTGTGTGTGTGTGAGAGAGAGAGAGAGAGAGAGAGAGAGAGAGAGAGAGAGAGAGAGAGAGAGAGAGAGAGTTAAAGTGTCGTGTGTGTGTGTGTGTGTGTGTGTGTGTGTGAGAGAGAGAGAGAGAGAGAGAGAGAGAGAGAGAGAGTTAAAGTGTCATGTGTGTGTGTGTGTGTGTGAGAGAGAGAGAGAGAGAGAGAGAGAGAGAGTGAAAGTATTATGTGTGTGTGTGTGTGTGTGTGTGTGAGAGAGAGAGAGAGAGAGAGAGAGAGAAGTTTTTGAAAGTTTATTAAAATGGTTTTTTTGAATGCCATAATATGGATGTTTATCAAAATGTGTGTGTGTGTGAGAGAGAGAGAGAGAGAGAGAGAGAGAGTGTGAAAGTATTATGTGTGTGTGTGTGAAAGAAAGAGAGATAAGTTTTTTAAAGTTTATTAAAATGTTTTTTGAAAATGCCATAATATGGATTTTTATCAAAATGTGTGTGCGTGTGTGTGTGAGAGAGAGAGAGAGAGAGAGAGAGAGAGAGAGTAAAGAATATTAAAGTTTTTTAAAATGTTTTTTTAAATGCTATATTATGAAATTTTATGAATGTATGGGAGCATATCAAAGTTTGTGTGTTTGTGATTGGGGTGTGTGTGTAACAGCCGTTGTTGATTCTTTTCCATAGAATAAGGATTATCCTGTGACTTACTTCAACTATCGTAACTTGAATAGAATTGAATTTTATTATAGGAATCCATCGATCTAGCCTAACCCCATCCTAACCCCATCCAATCCTATGGGTTAGCCAACTGCCCAACCACTGTATTGATAGGATCCATTATAAAAATTTGGTTATGTTTTGTCTCTCGGGTACCAGGGAAAAGCCTTCCCAGGCCCCCTAGCCGGCACTCATGCAAAACATTAAATAGACACACCACTTACACACCCAATATGAAATTGCCTTTTCTTAGATTCAACTGATTCTAAAACAGCATTGCAATAAAACCACAGTGTTTCCATCATAATCCTCAGTATTCTAGTTCTAAGGTCCAAGTTCCAACTTTTCCAATTTTCAATCACAAAATCCGAATTCTGGTCATACCTTCCTCAGCGTACCTATGGCATCATCGGCAATCAGAGCATCCACCACTTGTTGCTGATAGTCCCTCTAGGTACACCTAGTCCTTCACTCAGGGGCCATTTCATGGTTCCTAACTCATAGTACCCACCAGGAGTATGATCTCATAAAATCCATATGGACTCTCTGCTGAAGATCAACTAGATCAACCAACAAGTTCCATTTATCAAAAAGAGCCATGAACTAATCCGTTGAAGACCAGCAAGGTCAATCAACCAGATCCATGCCTGTGTTCAGAAAACAACTCCAACTCAATGTTCCATTTTCTTCCTCGACGCACACATGGGTATCCTGGGTGACGCCGAGCACCGTATGGTCAGCACCCTCTAGGTTCCTTCACAGGTGACCTAGCACTTCACTCATAGGCCGCTTCCTTGGTCCCTCATCCATCGTACCGGAAGCTCACCATTTTAACCGGACCGAGGCTGATCAAGACCTCGGTCGATCTTGCCACGCAAGACGTCCTTCTTTGACTCTCCGTCAGCTGTTGCAACATTCTCCACTTAGGTCCACGACCTTTTTCCATAAGATAGTCAAAATGCTTCCCCCAGCATACTTGATGTAAAACAATCCTTAAAAAACAGGTTTCACATACAATTACAGATTCTAAGCAAAACTCCTATCTTTCTATATCATTCCTCATCATTTTACATCATTTCTCATCATTCTACATCATTCAACATCATTGCACATCATTTCTCATCATTCCACATCATTCGACATCATTCCACATCATTTCATATCGTTCCACATCATTCCACATCATTTCACATCATTCGACATCATTCGACATCATTCTTTATCTTTCCACACATTCCTTATCTTTCCACATCATTCCTTATCATTCCACACATCAATCCACATCAATCCACATCACTCCACATCTTTCCATACATCGATCCACATCAACCACATCAATCCACACATCAATCCATATCAACCACATCAATCCACATCAATCCATATCAACCACATCAATCCATACATCAATCCTCATCAACTCATATCACTCCACATCTTTCCATACATCAATCCACATCAACCACATCAATCCACATCTTTCTATACCTCAATCCACATCAATCCATATCAGTTCACACATCCCACACATCAATCCATATCAATTCACACATCCCACACATCACTCCTCACTCATCAATCCAATTTCTACGAAGAAGATGGTCTCTTTTTGCTTTGAGCGAATCAGGTTGATTATCAACTTTCCTTGATTTAATCATCAGAGTCTTTGTTCCACAACCAACCAGGTTAAAAGTACAGTTACTCTACTTTTCATATTGATAGAACTTTCTAAGTCTCGGCCATTACTTGGCTTAGTTAAAGGTAGCTTTTTTCTCGAATCAATTCAATTAAGTTTGAATTTACGTTCCCCTTTTGGATCCTCGATCCTTTCAAGAATTCCATATTCCTTTCTTAGGGAATCTAGGAATAAGTCAGTTTATAAGAATTTACATTCATCCAACTAAGCGTGTTTCTGGTCTTTTTCTGGGAAATCCCTTTTCCCGTTTAGAATGTACTCAAGATTCCATTTCTTGAGATTCTAGACGTATACTTCATAATTCTAGAAGTTTAATATGTTCGTGATACGTTTTTCTGACTAGAAATTTATCCATGTTTTCTTGGCGCATTCCTATGAATATTTTAACATTCTTTTCTCAATTTACCCAAAATAAAATATGCTCAATATTCCTCTTTTTGAATAAAAGATTTATGCATATGATCTCATGGGATTTACAAAATCAATTATACCCATAATTCCTCTTTTGATTAAAAAATTATCTATGTTTTCTCGATGCACCCCTATGAATATTTTCACATTCTTTTCTCTATTTTTCCAAAATAAAATATCATGGAAATCTCTCTTTTTGCATAAAATATTTAGGCACACCTACTAATCCATTTTTTATCTAAATGAATTATACTCATAATCATTTCCATAATTCTCATAAATTGAATGAATCTAGAAAATTTGTGCATAACCTTCTTTATTTTTCTAGCAAATGAATAATTCTCAAAACTCCACTTTTAGCATAAAATTTAGTATGCATAAATTTATTTCCTAATGATAAAAATTCTACCATAGCTTTCCCATATTTTCTATAAAATGAGAATGCCTAAAATTTCACTTTTAACATAAAAATTTATTATGCATAAATCTAATTTTTTTTTCTAAAAATTTTGCCATAGCTTTCCCATATTTTCTATGAAATGAAAATGCTTAAAATTCCACTTTTAGCATAAAAATTAATTATGCATAAAATTCATTTTCTAATGTTAAAAATTATGCCATAGTTTCCCCGCATTTTCTATGAAATGATAATACTCAAAGTTCCTCTTTTAGCATAAAATTTAATCTATGAATAAACCTTCATTTTCTAATGATAAAATTTTGCCATAACTCCCCCGTATTTTCTATGAAATGATAATATTACCATATTGGAGAATTTGGGAATTTTCTTTTCAATCTTCTTGTTCTTGTGTCTTGAGCATATAAACTTAAGAATTTTCTTTTCAATCTTCTTGTTCTTGTGTCTTGAGCATATAAACTTAAAAGTTGTCGGAGAATGTGCATTTAGAACCTACTCTTTATGCTCTTTTCAATGATATGTCACATGAGGGGATTTTGACAAAAGCGTTAAAAAGTTCACCATGGCCCCTTTTTACAATCTTGCAAAATGGGAATCAAGATTTTTCCAAATTCTCTAATATGGTGTTTAATGTTCAAAATTACACTTTTAACATAAAAATTAGTTCATGCATAAACCTAAGTTTAAACATAAACATATCATAATCAAGAAAAACATGGTTTTAATAAGAAACCCATAAAATAAAATGCTTCCCAAGCATGAGGGAGGTTGGGGAGAAGATTACCACCATCAAAAAACGAGCGTAAAACACCATTGTTTTAGGCTTACCCTTGGTTTTTGGCTTGATTCTTTAGGGAGATGTGAAGCCCTCAAAGAAGAAGCTTGGCCACCAAGTAGAAGAGGGTAATCTCCAAGAGAAGAAGAGGATTAGTGAAGCTCCAAAGCTTCACAATGGAGAGGCAAGGTAGAGAGATAATGAAATTACACTAAATTAAAAATTACACTAGCATGTAAATACACTAAGATATTTATAGGTGAGGGAGGCCACTAACCAAGTCCAACCAGGATCTAGAGGTTTTGAGCTTCAGTTTGAAGGAGGAGAGAGGAGAGATGAAATATCTCCATTTTTGAATTAAAAATGTGGGGGTAATGATGGGGTCAACCATCTCAGATTCTTGGGATAAAGATCCCTTCTATAGGAAGAATATACAGAACTCATTATCAAAAAAACAGATCATTCATATCCTTAACACAATAATGGTCCATCAGACCAGTAATTTCTAATTAACATTTGAACATTCCCCCATGGGAATATTAATTATATAGGTTCTCAATTTGTCATTCCACAATTGGGTCTACAAGCTACGAATAATCTGTCAGTACGATCCACTAATCTTATAGTGATCTGCTTGCTGAAAGTCTTGATCATCACCATCACTTGAATTCTCTCTATTCATCATCATCATGACTTATTCAACTCATCTACTTTCTACTAGAATTTAAAAAAAAATCATCATCCTTCAATCAGTATCCAAATCAATTCATTAATTTTCAACCAGAATTCTAAAATCATATCAATCAACATGTGAAAAATCAAATCATCACGAAGCATTTTTGCTCATAACTTCAAGGTCTTGATTCACTCGCATATATTGTCAGTATAGAGCTGCAAAATTATACCTATAGTATATATGGGTTTTCATGGGCCTTGGTGTTATAAGGCAAATGCCATCATATCTCGGCCTCAAGTAAGGTCGGGAATTCCAAACAAACGAGTACTTCCATCTAAAACCCAATTTCCAATTTATGAATTTCCATTCTGGATATCAAGTCGTACGAATTTCAACACACAATTACAATCTTTTACTGGTAACTCATAAATTTTTGACATTTCTTGCTTCTTAGTTTATTAAATTCAACCAACCTGCTTTGATACGAGCTGTGAGATCATTGCCCTCTCTGCGCATCCTTATCCAGGGTGCTAGCAGGCGGAAGTAGCAACCTTACGCACACGGCAGAGCTTCCCACTCAGGGCCTCGCCCACACGAATGTCTGGACAAGAGACTAATCCGGTGGCTCTTCCAAAACCAAACCTCCAAAAAAATTCCCTCACCCAAAAAGCATAGGCGATTCCTCCAAGAAAATATTCCAACGTAGTCAAGAGCCTTAACTACCCTTTTCATTCTGACCAAACCCACGGGTCACATGGCCGGATGAAGGGAGGAACTTGCACTTGGATCATAGAGACCAACGCTTTTTCCCCCGTCAAAGAGGCACAACCGTTGATTCTTTTCCATAGAACAAGGATTATCCTATGATTTACTTCAACTATCGTAACTTGAACAGAATTGAATTTTATTAAAGGAATCCATCGATCCAGCCTAACCCCATCCAATCCCATGGGTTAGCCAACCGCCCAACCACTATATTGATAGGATCCATTATAAAAATTTGGTTATGTTTTGTCTCGGGTACCAGGGAAAAGAGTTCCCATGCCCCCTAGCCACCCAACACTCATGCAAAACATTAAATAGACACACCACTTACACACCCAATATGAAATTGCCTTTTCTTAGATTCAACTGATTCCAAAACAGCATTGCAATAAAACCACAGTGTTTCCATCATAATCCTCAGTATTCTCGTTCAGGGTCCAAGTTCCAACTTTTCTAATTTCCAATCACAAAATCCAAATTCCAGTCATACCTTCCTCAGTGTACCTATGGCATCATCGGCAACCAGGGAGTCCACCACCTGGTCAGTCCCTCTAGGTACACCTAGTCCTTCACTTAGGAGCCATTTCATGGTTCCTAACTCATAGTACCCAGGAGTATGATCTCATAAAATCCATATGGACTCTCCGTTGAAGATCAGCTCGATCAACCAATAAGATCCATTTACCAAAAAGAGCCATGAACTCATCCATTGAAGACCAACAAGGTCAATCAACCAGATCCATGCCCGTGTTCAGAAAACAACTCCAACTCAATGTTTCATTTTTTTCCTTGATGCACGCGTGGATATCTTGGGCTCTCGGTGACCCAGCACCGTATGGTCAGCACCCTCTAGGTTGCTTCGCAGGTGACCTAGCGCTTCACTCATAGGCTACTTCCTTGGTCCCTCATCCATCGTACCGGAAGCTCACCATTTTAACTGGACCAAGGCTGGTCAAGACCTCGGCCGATCTTGCCATGCAAGACGTCCTTCTTTGACTCTCCATCAGCTGTTGCAACATTCTCCACTTAGGTCCACGACCTTTTTCCATAAGATAGTCAAAATTCTTCCCCCAACATACTTGACGTAAAACAATCCTTAAAAAACAGGTTTCACATATAAATACAGATTCTAAGTAAAACTCCTATCTTTCTATATCATTCCTCATCATTTCTCATCATTCCACATCATTTCTCATCATTCAACATCATTCCACATCATTTCTCTTTATTCCACATCTTTTCTGACTAGCAATTTATCCATGTTTTCTTGGCGCATTCCTATGAATATTTTAACATTCTTTTCTCAATTTACCCAAAATAAAATATGCTCAATATTTCTCTTTTTGAATAAAAGATTTATGCATATGATCTCATGGGATTTACAAAATCAATTATGCCCATAATTCCTCTTTTTGATTCAAAATTTATCTATGTTTTCTCGATGCACCCCTATGAATATTTTCACATTCTTCTCTCTATTTTTCCAAAATAAAATATCATGAAAATCTCTCTTTTTGCATAAAATATTTAGGCACACCTACTAATCCATTTTTATCTAAATGAATTATACTCATAATCATTTCCATAATTCTCATAAATTGAATGAATCTAGAAAATTTGTGCAAAACCTTCTTTATTTTTCTAGCAAATGAATAATTCTCAAAACTCCACTTTTAGCATAAAATTTAGTATGCATAAATTCATTTCCTAATGATAAAAATTCTGCCATAGCTTCCCCGTATTTTCTATGAAATGAGAATGTCTAAAATTCCACTTTTAACATAGAAATTTATTATACATAAATCTAAATTTATTTTCTAAAAATTTTGCCATAGCTTCCCCACATTTTCTATGAAATGAAAATGCTTAAAACTCCACTTTTAGCATAAAAAATAATTATGCATAAAATTCATTTTCTAATGTTAAAACTTATGCCATAGTTTCTTTGCATTTTCTATGAAATGATAATACTCAAAGTTCCTCTTTTAGTATAAAATCTAATCTATGAATAAACCTTCATTTTCTAATGATAAAATTTTTCATAACTCCCCCACATTTTCTATGAAATGATAATGTTCAAAATTACATTTTTAACATAAAAATTAGTTTATGCATAAACCTAAGTATAAACATAAACATTAATTCATCATAATCAAGAAAAACTTGGTTTTAATAAGAAACCCATAAAATAAAATGCTTCCCAAGCATGAGGGAGGTTGGGGAGAAGATTACCATTAAAAAAAAAGAGAGTAAAACACCATTGTTTTAGGCTTACCCTTGGTTTTTGGCTTGCTTCTTTAGGGAGATGTGAAGCCCTCAAAGAAGAAGCTTGGCCACCAAGTAGAAGAGGGTAATCTCCAAGAGAAGAAGAGGATTAGTGAAGCTCCAAAGCTTCACAATGGAGAGGCAAGGTAGAGGGATAATGAAATTACACTAAATTGAAAATTACACTAGCATGTAAATACACTAAGATGAAAATACAAAGGAATAGGGTCTATTTATAGGTGAGAGAGGCCACTAACCAAGTCCAACTGGGATCTAGAGACTTCCAGCTTCAATTTGATCAAATTTGGACAAGTTTCGGACCAGTTAGGCTCACTTTTCTGATCTGGTTTGAAGGAGGAGAGAGGAGAGATAAAATATCTCATTTTTTTAAATTAAAAATGTGGGATAATGATGGGATTCAGGCACCTCCTTCTTTAGCCCCCTCCCCCCTTCTTGAGAGGTGTCAAAAATTCTATTTTTTAACTAAAAAATCTCATTTTTTTACTAATAAATCCCAATACTAGTCAACTCTTCATCTTATGTGAGAATTTACTTATTTTTGGTGGATTTTCTTTCACTCTTTGCATTTTTCTTATTCAAACACTTGGATTAATCCTATAGGCCCTTTTGAACACTCTTTGGACCTTAATCAAAATTTTTTGAAATTTGGCACCCCTAGGCTAAGGTGTCCAATACACGTATTCAATTAATTTCTAATGCACATTAAAAAAACTCTTTTTGAACTTTTGTTTCATGGGAATTTATCTTAAGATAAAAAGGAAACTTTGTATCTAAAAATATCTCAAACTTGTATTATCTCTCTCTAAAATATTTTCTCTCTCTAAGAAAAAAACAAAGGAAAATAATGTTTTCTTGCATTCTGAAACAGGGAATGATTACAGGGGACTAAGGGGAGACTTTATACATCTTTTTGGAGCTAGGGAGGAATCTTACAAAGAGAGACAGAGTTAAAGTGTCATGTGTGTGTGTGTGTGTGTGTTTGAGAGAGAGTGAAAGTATTATCATGTGTGTGTGTGTGTGTGTGTGTGTGTGTGTGTAAGAGAGAGAGAGAGAGAGAGAGAGAGAGAGAGAGAGAGAGAGAGAGAGAGAGAGAGAGACTGTGTGTGTTTGGAAGTATCATGTGTGTGTGTGTGTGTGTGTGTGTGTGTGTGTGTGTGAGAGAGAGAGAGAGAGAGAGAGAGAGAGAGAGAGTAAAGAATATTAAATTTCTTAAAAATGTTTTTTTTAATGCCATATTATGAAATTTATGAATATATAGGAGCTTATCAAAGTTTGTGTGTTTGTGATTGGGGTGTGTGTGTGTGTGTGTGTGTGTGTGAGAGAGAGAGAGAGAGAGAGAGAGAGAGAGAGAGAGAGAGAGAGAGAGTAAAGAATATTAAATTTCTTAAAAATGTTTTTTTTAATGCCATATTATGAAATTTATGAATATATAGGAGCTTATCAAAGTTTGTGTGTTTGTGATTGGGGTGTGTGTGTGTGTGTGTGTGTGTGAGAGAGAGAGAGAGAGAGAGAGAGAGAGAGAGAGAGAGAGAGAGAGAAGTTTTTTTAAGTTTATTAAAATGTTTTTTTAAAATGCCATAATATGGATGTTTATCAAAATATGGGAGCTTATATTTTTTTAAAATAGTTTGAATTATTAAAGTTTTTTAGAGTATATGTGTGTGAGAGAGAGAGAGAGAGAGAGAGAGAGAGAGAGAGAGTATCATGTGTATGTGTGTGTGAGAGAGAGAGTGAAAGTATCATGTGTGTGTGTGAGAGAAAGAGAGAGAGTGAAAGTATCATGTGTGTATGTGTGTGTGTGTGTGTGTGTGAGAGAGAGAGAGAGAGAGAGAAAGATAATTTGACTAGCAAGTGTATTTGTGTGTGTGTGTTACAAACGTTGGAGACTACAATCATAGATATATCTATAACATGTGTAATCTATGTTGTCTTTCTATGCAATCTTTCACATTGATGCTTCTCTGTTTGGCCTTTATTTAATTCATGTGTATAAATTTACTTGCATTTAGCTAAAGATACCATGTAGATCCACAAAAGAGAGTGCCCGGTCATTACTTAAGAGGTGGTTCTAATTGTTGACATGGCGAACGGGTGTTGGTGAGTTCCTATTTGTTATTTTTAGACATTTGGATAAGCAAACGTTTACTTTTGACTTGCTTTTATTTATTTTTCTTGCTTGGCACAAAATACTAAACATATATATAGAGAGACAGAGGAAGAGAGGGAGACCTTAAAGTTTTATGTAAATTATTAGTGTTGTGAGTGTTATATTTGATATCAAGAGTATATTTCTTAGGATGGAGGTGGCAAGGAGATCATTTTCATTTGTTTATGGTGATGGCCAAGATATTGAAGGTAATTATTTTTTAGATTGCTATAATTCATGTATTTTTGTTTTCTATAATCTATGTAATATTCATGGTTGATTTATAGATCCTCCTTTTTGGGAAGGATAAGCAACAACATCTCTAATTATCGAACTGTTAGAGAGCACCGGTGTTTTACGGTATATATAGAATGGTATATATAGAAACATGTTTTTATGTGGGTTTTGCGTTTTGTTTGGTGAGTTTATATTGCTATTGATACATTCTTTTTGCAACAAGGAATATCTTTATTTTTTAGAGCCCAAATTATTGTTGGGTTTGTATGGTCGAGACCCTCAACGAGAGCTTTGGACTCCTTGGAATTTACAGTATGAGATTACAAAAGATCGCAGATCAAGATCGCGGATCAACTTCATGTGCATGTAATGTTTGTGGACTATGAAAAGCCTGATACTGGACAATACATAATTTTTCGGTTTGTTGTCTACAAGCCTGTTCAAATCCCTTTCGCCTCAAATATTTATCCACCAAATGATTTCTGTAAGGTTTTGTTGTTTTCCTTCTTTTTTTCCACGAAAAGTTTATCCTACACTAGCTAATATTTTTTTCTTTAATGTTTTTTTGCTAGATGGAGGCGAGGAGTATAGGCTTCCAAGGAGAGATAATCCATTTGTCCACCGCATATTGTTTTAAAGCTTTGTTTAGGTGTGTTGAGATTGTCAACATTATTTTGGGTTGAAATGTTGGCTGTTTATTAACACCAAGTTTTGTGCTTTATTCAATGAGATTAAGAGCTTTAGGAGTATATATATGGCAAGCATGGTGTGTTTATATATAGGCTGGCAATTTAGGGACCATGGGACCCATCATGGGCTTCAAATATAAGGCTTATCCCTACTTACCCTCCTTCGAAGATGAGCGTTTCTTTTTTTTTTCAGTTGTTTGGAATTAGAAAGTAAGAAAAAAAAACACCCGTGCATGCCATCGCTTTCGCAATGAGGGCTTGAACTCGTGATCTTGGGACTCTAGAGCAACACCTCTCTCTACTACACTGATTTGTGATCGACAAATAAGAATACTCTTGCCTGTCTCAGGGATGGGTCAAGCCACTAGTATAATGAAAAGCTACACAAATGTGAGGATGAAAACCACACCTAGGAAGTGGAAGTATCATCCCCAAAAACATAAAAGAACATTGTTTATGATCTGCTCACTCCAAAACTCAGATATAGCTTGAACCCAAATGACACAAAAAACATTGTTCTCATGATCTTCTCACGCCGAAATTCAGATATAGCTTGAACCCAACAGGAATTGGAAGTATCATCCCAAAAAACATTGTTCATGATCTGCTCAACACGTGTACATATGATGAAAAGCTACACAAAAAACATTGTTCTCATGATCTTCTCACGCCGAAATTCAGATATAGCTTGAACCCAACAGGAATTGGAAGTATCATCCCAAAAAACATTGTTCATGATCTGCTCACACGTGTACATATGATGAAAAGCTACACAAATGTGAGGATGAAAACCACACCTAGGAAGTGGAAGCATCATCCCAAAAAACACTGTTCGTGATCTGCTCACACCGAGATTTAGATATAGCTTGAACCCAACATGACACAATAAAGTTCCTTCTGACATTAACAAATAACTTGCTACTGTGTTGCAAAGTGATCACCACACAAAGGCTAATAATGCAATAGCTTGAACACAATGAATACCTCTCTGTTACAAGTGGCCAGATAACCAATTTTTTCTATTACTTTGCTGTCTAATAATGGATACCATCGGCTGTTCCATAATAAATGGCTGGCATGTTGAAAAGAATCATGGCCCCATCATCTACTGCCTCCCCAACTCCTCCACCTCATCGATGCTCTGCAATCTTCAGTTCCTTTTATTGCATGTTCACTCGGCATGCCCACTGTTTCTTGTCTACAACTTGATCTTGAAGAGGAACTAGGGCCGAGAATGGCAGGTACACCGTTGAGAAAAGAATGATTGTGGTGGGTACACCATTGAGCAAGAGGCTAGCAGGGTAGCCAATTAGGAGGAGGAGGAGGGGAGATTAGCGATGCAATGAGCGGAAGATAGGCACTGGGGATGTGGAGATGGTGCAAAAACCTCGACTGGATGTGAATGGAAGGATATGAAACAAAGCCCGACTGGTTTCTCGAAAGATCGTGGGCATGGTAATAAGTTGACAACAATAGCGAGGATGATGAGCTACGAAGTAGGTTGTGGGTAGACAATGAGACAGCAATCACAGCTACAAAGAAGGCGGAAGTAAGGTAGGGGCAAAACGGAAGTGAAGGGGATTGAGGAGTCAAGTAGAGGGGTGGATAGGGGTCGAGTAGAGGGGTGGATAGGGGGGTCGAGTAGAGGGGAGTAAGGACGTGAAGATGGTAGCGAGGGCACCTATGCAAATCACAGAAACCACAATAGCCCCAAGATGGCAACCCACCTGCGAAAGCGCCTGGAGCCGCGCCTAGAGCCCAACCCTGATGAAAAAACCCTAGAAACTAAAGAGCACTAGGCAAAACCCTAAAAGGAAGACACAAAATACGGATATGGGGAAGGGGGGAGATGAAATCCCCCCTTTCTTAGCAGGATCGCCAAAATTTAGCTACACCTTTATCTAAACTGAATGGCAATGAAAAACACATAGATTGAATTCATTGTAAAGGTTTTAGGTGGTGCTAATTGTGTGTTGGTGTCCTCATGTTTACCAACATTACCTTCTTTGTGAATGTGTGGAACTAACTGTGTGTTGGAGTCCACATTATGCTTCTCATCTCTCTGACCATGCTCTTTAATCTTATGTGTATTATATAATTATAGGGGATAATCTTCTCCTATGCGTTCTCTAAGTTCTATTTCTTTCTACTTATCATATCTAAGTGTAGTTTCTCTTTAACCTTGGGGAGGTCGAGGGAGATGTTATGAGTATGTCAACAAGGGGGAGAATAGTGTGAGAGAAGTTGAGAAAAAGAGGGTTATTATTTTCCTTATTCTCTTACTTTTGGAATTCTCTTCTTGTGAATCCTCGTCTAGTTGAGCTATATACTAAGCTCATCTTAATTGGGAGATGGGTGATATATGGGCCTATTTTGTGATTATCTATGTGTAGTGTTTTCTTGTAAATCCATTGACCGACACTCTGGAGAATTGAGAAATGTTTCTACAATAGATAAAGAGACATGTGAAGCCATAGGCTCAATCTAGTGAGAGAGGAAAGGATGGAGAAATTTGTTTGAGTGACTATATGTGAGGCATTCTCAACAATGAGAGAAGGAGAGAGTTTCTCATTATTAAGAGAGCAAGAGAGAACGAAATATTTAGATCTACTACTTTGAGTGAGACAGAGTCTCTTAGAGAGAGGGAGAGAGCTTCTTGTAGAGTGAGAGAGAGAGAGAGGGAGAGAGAGAGAGAGAAGATAATGGAGGTTTTCTGAAGGTGGAAATTTTCAAGAACTACTCCAAAACTCTCTGTTGGGTTGCAGTGCCCAAGAACGGTGTGCGGTGGTCATCAATACTGTGGTGGCGGTCTGCAATTCACCAGACTGACACGGAGGTAGTAGAGCCGAGCACGGAGGCAGCAACGTCAGAGCTGAGAAGGGATGCACATCTTAGTTACTCACTGATGTAATGATGAATAGCTGGTGTATCAGTGTGAGGGTCGGTGCCGGGTGAGAGCTGGCAAGGCATGCTAATCGTGCACGCCGCATGGTTGTAGTGGACAATTGGCACGTCAAAGCCGAAAGGGATGGCGTAGTTAGTGTGACTATGAATAGCTGGCTGAGAGAGAATTTAGCGATGCTATGTGCAGAGCTAGAGCGTTTGTTGCGCAACAGGACAATGGTTGCAAGTGGCATGATAGAGCTGATTGGGTGAGAATCCGATGCTGATCATAGCATGGCAGTGGATAGCTGGTGGCCAAGGCTTAAGAATTTTTCATCGCTATCTGCAAAGCTGGTGCATTTATTTGATATGTAAGCGTTGGTGTGGTGATTCATGAATCGCGACGACTCAACCTTTGTTGCAGGGGTCAAAGGCATGGATGGCATGCATTTAAGGATTTTTGTAGCAAATCTGTGAAGAGCTATTGCAATTCTAATTGGGGCAGATTCCCTCAGTACCATCACTGCCATGAATGGTGCATAGTACACATGCCATTTTGAAGGTCGAGTGTTTTTGGCATGACAGGTTGTGCTTAAAGGCTTCATTCGAGATCTTGTAACCATGTGCTTGTGCATATAACTGCTATGGCTTCATAATGCTCCTTGGTGGAACACTTCTTCTTCGACAGCTTTGTGCCTTCTATGACTGTGTGTCATCTATGACATGCTCTAAGGCATGTGTTTCTTGGAGGGATGGTAACTTGGTGTCATTTTTGACTTAGTGCATTCATCGATTTTTGTCACTATTCGACTGTGTGTCGAGTAGATGTTTGTTCTCAGCATGGCATGCATAAGACTTGGTGTCATTTTTGACTTAGTGCCTTCATCGATTTTTGTCACTATTCGACTGTGTGTCGAGTAGATGTTTGTTCTCAGCATGGCATGCATAAGATATGCATGTGTGAGATCTACATGAGATTACATGTGTATGATTGGTCTTAACAAATGGTGTCAACATGGCATGCATGAAATGCATGTGTGACATTAGTGAGGGATTACATAAATTGCTTATGTGCATGTAACCTTTGTGGTTGATGTAATCAAACTTGGTTAAGCCAGTGGGCACTAACTATCACTGAGTGTGATGTGTGAGTACTTGAAAAACACACCCTGCATGGTATGGATGCTTGATCAAGAGGAAGACTTGTTAGAATCTAGGTGATCTAGCATTCATTGTGTGCACATTGGGGACAACTTAGTTGAGCCTAAGGATAGAATAATAGACATGAAGTCTAAGGTTATTCTCAAGTTATGTAAGTGGCCAATTACTAAAGGGAATAATAAAGCCTAGATGGACCTAGATAAGGGCTAGGTGGCAAGCCCTTGACATCATTGCTTCGGTCTTGGATCCTATATAAGTTATACCTTTCTTTGTGAATAATGAGCAAGCTTGATAGGTCTTTATGATCTTCCTTTGTGGAAACACTTGTCCCAAGCTTATCTCTTTGCTTGTCACTATGTGTTAATCTCTTGCTTCACTTCTAGCTTTGTGCTAGTTATGTTTATCTTAATCTTTTTTTATTATATTGATTAGAGTAGCATTAACCTTTGAGGTTAGGATTAAGCTTTGTGCTTGTGGCAATTAGGATTTCACTCTCTAGTGCAATCCCTAATATTCCAATACTCATTATTTTGAGCCCAAAAATTCTCATAAATTTTCAAAAATTACAAAAAAATACCCAATCAATTTTTGAAAACTTTTGAAAGTTTTCAAACAAATTGAATACATTCTCGAAACTTATGATTTTGTGGCTAAGGACAATTGCTTGTCGCCCTAAGGGCATGTTATGAGGAGTTAATTCATGGAATATATATTCCCACATTTTCGATTATTTATGGATTGGAGTTAATCCATGGAATATATATTCCCATGTTTCCCATTTTTATGAATTCTCTTAGACGGGTTTAGATTGAGACACTTTCTAAATCAAGATAATCGTAGCTTCCTTTACCCATACATGGGTGAATTCGTACATGCATGGAAGTATTTGTTACATCAAATTGATGATATGAAGTTTCATATGAGTGTTTATATTTTTAATCAATTAATTTATTAATTGATTGGCTTAGTTGATACAAGTGTAGATCATTGGATTGGATAATGGAGGCAAGCTGGTGGCTGTCATGAATATTTTGAGATGACCAATTTTGAAATGTCGATAAATAATACTCGATTTTGTGACAACAAGTGTCATTAATTCATTTTGGATGTCATTCACATTTATTAGCAATATGAAAGTTTCCTTGTGCATATTTGATTTTTAAAGATATGTATACTTTTATATGATTTTAGACTCCCATATATTTTTGTAGTTTAGGTTGCAAGCTCAAGAAAGCCTTTTAATGCAAGAAAGCAAGCTATTCTTTTGAAGAAGTCGATATATATTCCTAAAGCACACTATTTTAAGTCCCAAAAGCTATCTCAAGAAATATATTTAAGTACACCAAGTGGAAGCATGGGCTCACTTTGTGTGAGGGCAAATTGGACCCAATTCTTTATTCTATTTACGCTTGATATTTTATGTTATTGCAACCATTAATTTGGGTTCATGTCAACCTCCCATAAAACAATGGATCAATGCTACTAGTGATTGCAACTAATTGAAAGTGATGAAGAGCTAGTGGACAAAGAATTTTTAAATTGCAAGCATAGAGAGACTATAGTTTCAAAGAAAAGAATTCTTTTGTTCATTGGATAATAAAAACCCATAATTCTTTTACCCAAGAGTCTCTACAAGGTGGAAAACCACTTTTCCATTTTCAGAACCACCTACCCACCAAGAACTCAAAGCCGTTTTTCTAATTTTCAACCCTCTTTCCGATCGACCAAAACCACCGATGTTTTCTGCCACCCGTGGAGCCTCATAGCCACTTTTACCTTGGTCTGCGTGGCTGAATTTCATCTTCACCTCCTCCTCAATGGCATTGGGGTGATCTTTTTTCCTAATTTACTTTTTAAAATCACGTATGTTTTTTCTAAGCTTTAGTTACTAAAGTTTAAAGCTTTACTAGACTTAAAAGCTTTAAAGCTTTAGACTTAAAAGCTTTAAAGCTTTAGACTTAAAAGCTTCTTTTTAAGCTTTATATCATTAAAAGCTTATTCTTTAAAAGTTCCTCTTTAAAACCTTAAAGCCTCTCCAAATTCTCATTTTGTTTCTTTAAATCTCTACTTTCAACCCTTTAGACAAACCTTTGTAGATTTCTCCCAATTCTCAAAACTTTCTAGAATTTCAAGAAAAAAGCATCCTTCCATAGCTCCTTCTTTTGAGCCCTAAAATTCTCATAGATTCCTAAAAATTTATTTAAAAATAACCAATCAAATTTTAAAACTTTTTGGAAGTTTTCACAGTAAATTGGATACATTCTCAATAACTTACTTGTGCTGATTAAAATCAAGGTAATGTTATTTCATATTTCTTTTATGCTAAATTATTTTTTGACTTTTTTTTGCTAGAATAATTAGTCCCTTTCACAATGACTCCTTAAAATCCACGACAACCATTCGAGCTCCTACATCTCATGGCCAAATGTTTGCACCTCCCATATATATCTACATGCAACGCACATTTATTTCAGGCGTTACTCCACATCTTCATGATAAATAAGAGGACGAATGATAAAAGACTCGGACGAACAACCATCAATCATGTTTTTTCATAATCCCCATAGGTAACACTGGCATATTCCCTCCTAATAATCAGCTTGGTCACTTATGGAAGAACATGGAATTATTTGTGGATATAGAATCAAAGACGACACCACCGTATGTGGTGAACACCTTCTCTCTCACTTATGCTCCCTTCAATCCCTCCTACATCTTGAAAAGATATTTCTCATCGTGATGGAAATACATATCTTTAGAGGATTGTAGAATCACACTCTTATTTTTCACTCATAACCGATAGAAAATGATAATTTTTTGCTCCAACTTTCTATTCACATATCACTCTAGCATCAAATTAATTTCTAATAATTTGACATTCATTTGTTAAATATATTTTTGTAGTGTTAACATTTTTCATTTTTTCATTTAGACAACAACAAGGAAAGGTAATTATTATATCAATATTTGGTCAAGTATAAAGGATACCCCATCAAAGATTCTCAATGGCTACCTAATCATGCCCTCTCGATGCCTATTGTGAGACCCCTCTGCCCCCTCCATGCACCGGATTCCCAGTTGCTAGCAGCAGAAGCAGAAGTAGCTTCCTCTTGAGCGGGACAAGGTTTTCCACTCGGGGCCTCGCCCCCCTTGAATGTCCAGACACGAGACTAATCTGGTGGTCATTCTGAAACCAAAACCGGGAAAATTTTCCTTGTCCGAAAACGGGGACAATTCCACCTTTTTGATTTTCTTAACGAATTTTCTAACGGGCTCAAGAGATTAAACTATCCTTCACCTGATTAAACCAGATAGAAGGAAAACTATCACTGACTTAATTTGAAGAAATCAATGCTTTTTCCTGACCCAAATCAAGCACAACCGTGATCTAATCATCTGAGGAAATCAATGCTTTTTTCCTAACCAAAATCAGGCACAACTGTTGATCTACTCATTTGAGAAATTCTTCAGGGTTTTATTTAACTACTCGAATTCTAAGCGTATTCCTATTATTTCAATTTAAGTATTAAAACTCCACTAATTCCAGCCTAACCCCATCCAGCCCATGGGTTAGCCACTAGAATCGGTAGAACCAGACAATTACTCACCCACCCATAATTGAATGCCTTTCTTAACTTTTGCTTTCGAATACACATACGCACACACTCCTCTTTAAAACTTTAATATATAAAATAATCCATTGACAAACAGTTATTGGTTACAGATATCATAACTCAAAATTTCCATCCAGCCCCTTGTTTCTCAAAAAACAGTATCACTCTGTACTCTCCGTTGAGACCCACTGGTCAGCAACAACAAGATCCAGTAACAGATTACAATAATCATTTTATCCATTATACATATCTTCCTCAACATATGCATGGGTGTCCCTAGGCACCACGAGCCCGTGCATCGCCTGGTCAGAACCCTCCAGGATCCTTCTTAGGTGTCCTAGCAGTTCACTTAAGAATCGCTTCATTGGCCCTCATCCATCGTACTACCGAAAGCGCACCATTTTTCAACTATATTGAGGCTGGTCAAGACCTAGGCAGGCTTTGCTGCGTGAGCTGTCCTTTGAACATTCCCCGCCAGCTGTTGCAACCGAACTTCGCTTAGAAAAAAATATACCAAATGCTCCCTCCAACATTCTAGCGTAAGATAGTCCTTTAAGAAAACAAGGTTTCTATGCAAGTTTTCAGTTTGATTTTCATTTGAATACATGGAGTATTTCTTGAATCAGTATCCCCAAAACTTCTTGATCGCAATTCTGAATTTCATACCAGAATTCCTCGAATTCTATAACCTTGATCCACATATCAATTCAAAGGGTCCCAAACTTAGTTTCAGATTTGGCAAGAGTTTTGAGAGTATTTTTATAAACTGGTCACACCTTCTTTCCTCGAAACTGGAAAAAGAAGTTGTTCCTGGTCATGGTCTGATTCAAGATTTGAGTCGGATAAGATTTTTCCTGAACTATCTTTCTCGAAAAGGTTTGATAATTCAGTTACTATTTTATCGAATTTCTTTCTTTGAATATACACTTAATTGATTTCTAAATTAGCTAAGAATTCCAATGAGGAATAAATTAATCATTTATTTGAATAATTCGATCTCGATAGATTTCCTGAATTTTCTTTTTACAAACCATGTGAATATAAAACGAAAGAAATTTCTCTCTTAGAGTATTTAATTATTCATTTATACTCATAGAATTTAAACATAGAATTTAAGAGAACTCTAATTTTGATATCAAAAAATTTTATGCATCTATTTATTCTTAAAAATCAACTTCAATGGGAATAACACTTTTATATAAAAGAAAATCCTTTTATTCATCTATTTATGCATAAAATCAATTTAATAGAAATAACACTTTTAAATTAAAAAAATTTCTTTATGCATCTTTCTATGCATAGAAATTAAATTTAATGGAAATAACACTTTTATAATTAAAAAAATTCCTTTATGCATCTTTCTATGCATAAAAATCAAATTTAATGAGAATAACACTTTTATAATTAAAAAAATTCCTTTATGCATCTTTCTATGCATAAAAATCAAATTTAATAATAATAATAACACTTTTATAATAATAAAAAATTTCCTTTATGCACCTTTCTATGCATAAAAATCAATTTTAATGAGAATAACACTTTTATAATTAAAAAAAATCCTTTATGAATCTTTCTATGCATAAAAATCAAATTTAATGAGAATAACACTTTTATAATTAAAAAATTTCTTTATGCATAAAAATTAAATTTAATGAGAATAACACTTTTATAATAAATACAATTTTTTTAAATGCATCTTTCTATGCATAAAAATCAAATTAATGAGAATAACACTTTTATAATAAAAACATTTGTTTATGCATCTTTCTTTGCATAAAAATCAAATTTAATGAGAATAACACTTTTATAATAAAAAAATTTCCTTTATGCATCTTTCTATGCATAAAAATCAAATTTAATGAGAATTACACTTTTATAATAAAAAAAATTCTTTATGCATCTTTCTATGCATAAAAATCAAATTTAAGGAGAATAACACTTTTATAATAAAAAATTTCCTTTATGCGCATCTTTCAAATTTAATAATTAATATCAGTGATATCCATGCATATTCATAGGTGAATATGTACATGGAGTAATTAGAATATTTCTTTTAGATGCAAAAATGGTGGGAATTACTCTTTTGGAATAACATAAAAATAAACTTTCTTTTCAATAAAATTTTGAAAAACTTTGCCATAACCTCCTTTGTATGGCTGACCATTTCTCATTTTTATCATTCTATTTTTAATTAACCCAAATTAGATTTATAGAACTCTAATCTACATAATTTTCTAAATTCAAGAGAGTAAACACAATAAGAAGAGTTTAATTAATCCCTTAGTTTATCTTTTTAGGATTAAGAAAGGCTCGAATGTAAAGAAGAGAAGGGGGTGGTCTTTTCCTCAAAGGCATAGCATTTGAATTTAATTCAATCAACTGTAAAACATAAAAATCAAGAAAATCATAGATTTAAAAATTGTAAATAAGGAAGAAAATTAGCTTACATGGAGCTTGTAAGCTCTCCTTTGGCTTGAGGGATTGAGGGTTCTACTCTTGTTTGAAGCAAGAGTGGCCACCAATTCACTTTGGAGAGGATTAGGCCAAAAAAAACAATTGAATTATTAAGAAATTCAATGTAGATAGATCAGGACAGGAGTAAAGTAACAGTGCATAAACACCATTAAGCTTATACAAAGGGGGGAGGCTTCTATTTATAGGAAAAAGTGAGCCTCTAACCAAGCAAACTGATTCTAGAATTTTCCAGATCAATTTGTCAAATTTTGAACATTTTTGGGTCAGTTCAGCTTACTTTTTGGATCTAGTTTTAAAATAGGAGAGAGGAGAGATGAATTATCTCATTTTATTGATTAAAAATTGGGGGTAATGATGAGAAAAAAGGCACCTCCTTCATGAGGGGAGATCCCCACTCCGAGGTGTAAAAATTCAGTTTTTTTACTCTTTTCTTTAGTCCTTAGTCCACTCTTCATCTTATGTGAGCATTTACTTATTTTTGGGGGGTTTTTCTTTTATTCTTCAATTTATCTCCTCCCTATATTTGGATTAATCTTATTGGTCCATAGGAACCTTAATCCAAAATTTTTAGAAAATCTGGACCTTAGGCTAAGGTCTTTTGTGCACATTATAATTTATTTCTAATGCACCTTAGGAATTTCTTTTGAAATTTCTGTTTCGAGGGAATTTATTTTAATAAGTAGGGATATCTTTCCATCCAAAGATATCTGAAAACTGAATTTCCTCTCTCTAGAATATTTTCTCTCTCTAGGCCAAAACAGGTCTAAGAAACAAGATCTTTCATTATTCTGAAAAAGGATTCTGAAAAAGGGGATTGATTACAGTGGAAAAAATTGGACATCCTGAGGGGCTGGGGAGGAATCTTACATTCTCTCCCACTTGAAAAACTTGATTGGCACTAATGGCATCATTAAGGGCTCTCACTATCTCTACATGTGCCTTGTTTGTTTGTTCTTTTTCTTGTTGTAAGTGAGTAGCCCTGCTTTTTGCTTCGTTCAGACTTGAGGATAACTGCTTGTCTGGCTTTGCAACTCTTCTTCTTTGGCCATGGACATGTGCTAGAGCTCTTGTACTTTGCTGGGCAGCATGAAAAGTTGTGAGCTCGTGGTTGTGGGTTACCTCCTTCTAGAGTTTCTCCTCAACCTGTTCCAGCTTTTCCTTAAGGTCCGTATTCTTTTTAATTCTCTGAATAATAGTTTGTCTTGGAACCAAATTATTGCTTTCCAATGACTTTTATCTAGTCTCTTGCTCCTCTCAGTGAGCTTCAAACTCTTCATGATTACATCTCAATGCGTGGCCTCTACTGTTGTTAAGTGTTCCTTTAAAGTCTGTACTTGTGTGTTTGACTCTTGAACTTGCTTCCAAAGTGCAGTGTTATGATCATGCAACATGTGTGTAGTGAGGAGATGGTAGTTCCATATCCTTTTCTCCTACTCCTATAGTGGTGCACTTGTGCTTGTGGCCCCTTCCAGTCCAGCATACGGAAGGTTTAGTAGTCCATCCAAACCTTCCATAGTTTTCTGCATGAACTGTTATTCTGTAGGAAGGACAACTGGGGTAGTCTTTCTTCATCCTCCAGATGCCTTCTTTTGTTCGGGATGGATGTATCTTCACCCCTTGTTCTTTTACCTGTATCAAGTGGCGTTGCTGGATCTTACATAGGGATTGATGTTGTTGTCTCAAGTTCTTGTGATTCTTGAGCCGGCACTGGGATTGATGATGTTGTCTTCGGCTCCATCTTCGTAGGTGTGTCCGCCATGGTAGAATCCTTAAGTGAGGACAGGTTTGTGAGTATAAGTTGTGCTGGGCTTTGAGGAGGAGTAATATGTTGTGTTTGTTCTTGAGTGTCTTGATTGACAATGGCTTCTTGCAGTGTCAGTGCTTCCCGGTATGATCTAATCTCTTGTGCTAGCTCAGCCTCTATCCTTTGTTATTCCTCAGCCACCACATCAGGAATGATTCCCCTCATCTTCCTTTCTGTTTTCTTTTTCCTCCCTTTCTTTATCTCCTTCATTATGGCTTGTGTTTCTATGAGGACAGCTTGGCCCTCTTGCATCTCTACAGCAGTTGTCAGTGTTGGTTGCTCTGGAAGTAGTGCTAATTGCATCTTCTCTTTTAGTTCGGGTTCTAGAAGGGTCCTTGTTTTGTCAAATGGTTTAGGACCTGTGTCAGCATAGGTAGGGGATTCATATTGGGGATTCATATCTTGGACCGATGGGCCTTGAGGTAGTTTTCCATCTCCCGGTGTATGTAGTATGCCACCCAGTCCTCCTCCTTCTCTTCATGGACCTTTGCAATTCGGTTTAGTGGGACCCTGTTGTAGCGGTCCACTGGCTTCACCTACATGATCAGTGGCATTTCCCTTTGCATGCTTTCTCCGTGGCCTTATCCTGGATATTCTCATATTCTACCCCATTGGAGTTATATGAGCTCTTCTTCACTATAGCATCCAAGGGCATCTCGTCAAAGGCTTTCTCCGTGGCCTCATCCTGGATATTCTCATATTCTACCCAATTGGAGTTATATGAGCTCTTCTTCACTATAGCATCCAAGGGCATCTCGTCAAAGGCATGGGCGTGTACCTTGACTCGTGGTGGGAGCTACAGAGCTTCACAGATTAGATCTTCCGTGATCAGGACCTTCTCTGTTGTGCCATCGGCTTTCGTTTTTACTGTGCCCTGCTTGGTAGCTTTGTCATAGTCTTTAATGTACTTGGCACAAAGCTCCGTGTCGATGTTCTTGGGAAGAATATGTGCTATTCTGCCTAGGCCCACTTTCTCTAGCTTTTCCTTACTTCTGCCTCTTCCAGGATTTGGAGGCACTCCAAGTTGTGATACTAAAGCACCACCTTTCCATGGGCCGTATGAATCTCCTTGCTGATGATGGCACCATGGAAGTCTTAGGCATATGTCCCCAAGTAATTCATCTTTGGTCCCCACGTCGGATTCTTCTCTCGGGGGGTCCACTATATGGAAGCCCCTCCTACGACGTGCATTCAAGCGGTATTTAAAAATCCCCTTATCTGTGAATTTTGAGCTAATAAAACTACCCCTTTTTCTTTATAAACTTATGGTTTTTTTTCCAAAGTACAATTAAAATACCCCACTTGTAATTGTATTTCTGTAAATTTACCCAATGGGTGGTTGCAAGATCAGGGTGCCCAGTTTTGTCCACTCAGGCACCCTGTAAACAGTAAAAAAACAGGCATTTGTTTACCTTTAGTGGCTAATCTCTCCTAGTAAATGAAAGAATTTCGTTTCAAGTTCTTTTGTTGGAACATCATTTTCAAAGTTGGAAATATAGTTGCATAATTTGATTAAGCATTAGATAGTTAAAAGTCCTCATTTTCTTAGGTACAAATTCAATGTATACACCCTGTCCCAAATTTGAACTGATTCCATAAAATGCTAATATCTTTTACATATAAACTCATATGAGATTCCCACTTTGTACCTTAGATCTTCACATAATATGGAGCTTAGCTTGATTTTTTGAGAAAATTTTAAGATATTTGTCTATTTTCTTTAAATATTTCAAGGTCTTTAAAGTGTTATAATATACACCACTTTTTGTACCCACAATAGCTACCACTTAAAATCCTCAATCTTGTCGATAAAAAGAGTGGGTAGATACTGAGACATTAGTAGAATGTCGTGGTTAGTAAAAATTGCAAATCCAATGGTTGGATTTTTAATGATCTCTTTTTCAAAATTCTTCCAGACTATCAGAAGGCCTGCAAATATTAATAATCTAATTAGTAAAATTACATTTTTGATGTGAATCATCTAAAACCTATAGGGACTAGTGTACTTGTAATGGTGCATCTATGGAAAAATAAATTGGATCACTCTATGTATGGAAAGATCATTTGTTTATCATTTTATCAATTTTTTGATTAATTTTGATTAATTAGACTAATTTATATTAATTTAAGTTATATTGGGTTAATTTAAGGGCAAGGGTATTTTCTATCATTTGCTTGATCTCATTTTAAGTATCTTGCCCGCCTAAATTTGCTCTCCAAGCATTGTCCCAGTCCAGCATAAACTGGATAAAACTGGACACCCTGATCTTGTAACAACCCCAATATTTTGGATTAAAAAAACCCCACCTAATGATCGCACGTGGTAGACTTACATATTTTGAGGTGCACCCCCCGAGATTCTTCTTCTGACTCACCGGGGAGCCTATAGCACTGGCCTGTGTTACTGCGGGGGTCTCTCTCTACGGCTTCAAGGTCCGAGGTCGACATTTGTACATGTAAAGAAAATCAGTCTCTCCAGACTGGTGGGGTAGGTGCCACTCCTTTTCTTTTCTTTTATCTTATCTTTTTTTTTTCTAATAGCAAGATGGTTAATCAAGATGAGAAGTGTGTTAGTGGTGGGAGCAATAAACAAAGTGTGTTAATTGAATAGGTCAATTATGTAGCATGAAAGGTGCAGGTTTTTGGTGGTTTCATGAAACTGCAAGTCCTGAGGAGGGATCGCGTGAGAGGGATTTCTATGAGAGTTAAAAGCGTGAGAGGGATTTCTATGAGAGTTAAAAGCGTGAAGGGGATTTCCGTGAGACAGAATCCCGTGAGAGTTAAAAGCATGAAGGGGATTTCCGTGAGACGGAATCCCGTGAGAGTTCAATACGTGAGAGTTGAAGAAATGAGGGGGATTTATGTGAGATGGAATCCCGTGAGAGTTAGAGACATGAGAATTAAATACATGAGGGAGATTCTTGTGAGACGGAATCCCATGAGAGTTAGAGGCGTGAGAATTGAAGACATGAGGGGGATTTCCCGTGAGACAAAATCCCGTGAGAGTTAGAGATGTGAGAATTAAAGACGTGAGGGGGATTTCCATGAGATGGAATCCCATGAGACTTAGAGAGGTGAGGGGGATTTTCGTGAGAAATCATCCCGTGAGAGTTAAAGACGTGAGACTGCAAGTTTAGTTCCGTGAAACTGCAGGTTTCTGGTAGTTCCATGAAACTGCAGGTTTTTGATAGTTCCGTGAAATTGTAGGATTTTGGTAATAAAATTTTTACGTTTTGTTTTTATTTTAAAGAATCAATTAATTCAAGTGATGAGTCCACATAGCGGAGTTTTATAGCAAAACATGGAAATCGTGTGATGAACATGCAAATGGTATTAATGTGCAAGACACCGGTTCATCATAATCAAAATTAAAAAGAGGATGAAAAAGAAAAAGTAAAGAAAAATAAGGAAGGGTCCAGATCCCACCTTAATGTGTGAATGTTGATTAGAGTTGGAGTAAGCGGGGATGCGATGCAAGATTGGTTGTGGGAGCACACGTTGGACGACGATTTGTGTTGGAGCACATGATGCAAAATGACAAAAAAAAGGAAAGATTTTTGAATTTATAGCGCAACCGTCGGACTAGGTGGCTGCCTTAATGAGGAATGCCATGTGGCATCTTTTAATTGACCCATGAGAATTAACCATTTAACGACGTGAAGCATTTTAAACTAGTTCATGGCACATGAACTTTTTTAGATTAGTTCACGGCATGAACCCTTTAAGATTGGTTCACGGTGTGAACCTTTTTAGAGTGGTTCACGTATTAAGAGACTAAGGTTATGTAAAAGGGGAGGAGAAGGGTGTGTGTGTGAATGGACTTATGGTCCCCTTTTACATAACCTTAGTCTCTTAATAAAGCACCACAACCATCACATTTGAGTAAAGAACCATGAATGTTCTTCTTGTAAAAGGATAACCAGGACAAGTCTCCTTGGAGATCCAAAAATTGCTCACTTTATACAAGATGGTTTGATTAAGCCAATAAGTTCCATCATCCACAAACTCCAAGCCTCATCTCGAAACAACCACCATCATAACCATTGCCAATTCCAGCACAAGCAAGAGCCAACAATCCAAAAGTCAAATTTAAAAAAGTGAAGCCCAAGCCAAAACCAAGGAGGAACCGCATAAGAAACATAAAAATAGCCAAAGAAATAATAATTACTGCTGTCTCTTCACACCAATCAATACCTAAGAGAAAACCTTGACAATTATGGGTACCAAAAGTCTTAGTTATTCCAGTTACTATATCCTATACTTCTATGTCAAGACACCAAAACAAGTGTGGATCCCAAAAGCCAACGTATGGAACTTACAATTAACAACATATGACAAGCTGGTATGGATCCCAATGAGAGGAAGAAACATCAAACAAAGAAATGATCTAGCCACCCAAGGATGTACAATTACAAAACACTCCCTCAAGGTCCAACGATATTTCCCAAAGATATTATCAAGAACAAAGCTTGGTTTGGGTGCCAAAGATAAAGCAAACACAAGGTGGCCCACCAACAACAAAGCATGGGAGCTAGGGTGCATCAAAAATACCAACATACTCAATGCCAATACACAAACTAGCCAAGCCAAAGTAGATATGGGAGCCTAAAATAACTAACAAAGGTAAGGCAAAGATAGAGTAACAACTCCAAAGGCAAATCCAAGACCTTCCCTTAACCTCCAGCATGAAGGAGATTCCTTTGATCCTAACAAAAGTGTTAGAGTTGACAAGAAAACCTGACCTTAGAATGGCCCCAAGACCCTTAAGTCTTTAATCCTTATATGGGTAGAAACCTTATTTATGAAGAGAATGTTGTCATCTACATGCCGAGTCACAAGACAAATAAAGTTTATGCTTGCAAAGCATAAAGAAAAGGCCAAAGGAAAACCCGTTGAATTATCAAGTCGTCAGAGGCCAAAACATGCATAAGAGTCGAGAGTAAAGTTGGGAAAAAAGCCAAAAAGTGCCTAAGTGTAAATCCTAAGAACATCACAATATGTTATTCACAAGGTTTTTTATAGTCAAGTTGCTTGTGCTGGAGAGACGAGCATAACTGTCAAGTCAATTTACCTATGTGGATGCGGTAGGCATAATGGTCAAGTCCAAGTCAAGGTTGATGGAGTGAAGAAGGAAGTCCCACTCACACACTGATCATAGACTACACTTAAGTAAAACCTCGACTCCAAGATCCTCTCAGGTACATTCTCCGATGGGGGGCACTAGCAAGAGGTTGAAAGGGAAACCTTTCTCTGCTTAGCCTAGTGTCAATGGCCCATCACCTAAGAATTCCCTGATATAATCTTCTCTGTCTGACGACAAAAACTTCAAGGTGGAAACCTCATCATCAATAATTCCATAGAGTTCCAGTGAGTGTTTTTGCATCACATGTTTTATGCATTCAATTGCATCCCTAGGTGTGCCTATATTGTGTAGACACATGCATTAGGCACCTTGAATTTGTTGTGACCCTTGCACACTAACACCTAGCCAAAGCTAAAGAAATCCCAAAGGAAAAAATAAATAAAAAGAAAACCGCCAAGTTTTGGATCGCCGATCCGAATATCTAGTAATCCCAAATTTTGGATTATCGCCAGACTCTTGATCACCAATCTAAATTCTTTAATCTTGATTATGAATCCTAAAATCTTCACATCTGATTGCCAATGTCAACTCCTTAATCCTAATCGCCAATCCTAAAATCTTCACTTTTGATCATTTGATCTCATATCCTTAATCCTGATCATCACACCATCCTAAAATCTTCACTTTTGATCGTCGATCTCACTTCCTTAATCCTAACCGTCACCAATCCTAAAATATTCACTTTTGCCGATCCCAATTCCAAGTCAATTCGTTAATCATGATCATCGATCCTAAAATCTTTGCTTCCAATCACCAATCCTAAAATCTTTACTTTTGATTGCCAATCCCAATTCCTTAATCTTGATCTTGCCGATCCTAAAATCTTCACTTTTGATTGGTTGCCGATCCAAATCCTTAATCCTGATCTTTCTGATCCTAAAGTTTTTGTTTTTGATCGCTGAATCCCAATTTTTTGACCCCAATCTCATCAATCTTAAACTTTAGTTGATCGTAACTTTAGACCGCATCTTTTAAGATTGCCATCTAGACACATCATTGATCTTAAAATTTACCATTCAAATCGCCGCGATCGGCAAAATCTCAGATCGCCTTCTACATTCTGATTGTTGATCCCAATCCACTTTTAGATTGTTGGATTTTTTAGATTACCCTCTAGTTTGGATCACCCTTTCTCACATCGGCAACACGAAGATCACATCAGGTTTAGAATGCCCAACCCAATTGCCATGTGGCTAATTGTGATTGTGAAAGTATTTGACCATGCCATAGAGGTCAATTTTCTGGAGACAAAAAGTTTAGGCCTTCATTGAGGTCAAAGATGATGCATTCTTTTTTCTCCATTAGTCACAATTCCTTGAGAATGAGGATAATGAGCTTGAAGAATAGCATGTGGCTAGCGACATCTCTGTGGTGGTGAGTGGTGAGTGGTTTGGGGCCATCAATGTAAGGAAAGTTATTGGTCCTTTGCCTTCCATTTACAAGAACATGTGGCTAGTGACATCTCTGTGTGGTGGTGAGTGGTGAGTGGTGAGTGGTTTGGGGCCATCAATGTAAGGAAAGTTATTGGTCCTTTGCCTTCCATTTACAAGAACATGTGGCTAGCGACATCTCTGTGGTGGTGAGTGGTGAGTGGTTTGGGGCCATCAATGTAAGGAAAGTTATTGGTCCTTTGCCTTTCATTTACAAGAACTTGGACCAAGACCACTTTCTTTGACAAGAATGAACCTTTTGATAGGCATGAAACTTGGGTTAATGTAGACTTTCCTTGGTGTAGCCATGCACTCTCTCCACATCAATTTATCATTCAGGAGATATGCTTGTGTTGGAATTAGGGTTAGGGTTGCAACAATGCATACACATACAAGATAGAGAAGCTTGAGAGCACACAAACTCACTAGATTAGAATGAACAAATGTGTGCCAGATACAAAAGATAAGTACACACCCCAAAATGAGTAGATAAGAGAGTGTACATACGCACCCGGGGGGGAACTCCTACTGAGGAAAAAAGTGCAACAGCGGTCCTAAGTGTGTTTACACACATCACTACCATATAATGCTACAAACCCCCCCTGGAGTGATAATGTGAACATGTACAGGGTATGGCCGATTAATCGTGAAAAGGCAGTAAGCCCAAAGCTTTATGGTGGAAAGATTCAAACTTCACGACGAGGAGGAGGAGCCTTTGTGTGAGTAAATCTACCATGTTGTCATGTGTAGGCACATAGGCCAAGCTGATCTCTGCTCTGTAGAGAGTCTTTTCCTAACAAAGTGGTAATGTACCTCAATGTTCTTAGTGTGCGAGCATGAAACACTAGGTTCCTCACAATTGCTAATGCGCTCTGGCTGTCAGTGAAAATTGTAATGCTAGACGATTGTCCAACACCCAAAATCAGCCACATAAGACGTCTGAGCCACACACACTCAACTGTAGCTATAAAAGTTACCCTCCTGTATACTCAGCTTCACAGCTGGAAGTGGCTACTGTAGGTTGCTTCTTACTGAGCCGCCATGATACATGAATCACCAAGGTGAAAGCAAAACCCACTAATGGACACTAGTGTGTCATAACATCCAACCCAATCTCAATCACTAAAAGCATGCAGTTGTGACTCACCCCCCTTTGGATAAAACAATCCAAAATATTGAGTGCCTGCAAATAGCAGAAAACCCACTTGACAGCCTGCCAATGCTTCATACCTGGGCTATGCATAAATCTGCTCAACTGTGAGACCGCATACTGTATATCTGGCCTTGTGTTGCATACATAAAGATACATAAAGAAGGGATCCAACAGCCTGTTGATACAAACTAGCATCAAAAGAGTCTCTTACATCTTGAAGACTAAGTTGAGTACCTGTCTCCATAGGTGTAGCCACAAGTTTATAGTCTTCAAGATTAAACCTCTTCAATAGCTCGGTATATTGCAAAGGTCTCATCATAATCAATGCCCTTTTGCTGGGCATACCCCTTTGCAATAAGTCTAGCCTTGTAGCAATCAATGCTACCATCTACTTTGCGCTTTAACTTATAAACCCACTTAGTACCAATGGCCTTCTCGCCATGAGTAGATCTATCAAATACCAAGTGTCATTCTTGAGTATAGAGTTATACTCATCCTACATAGCGTGCATCCAATGATCATCATCTTGTGCTTCCGCAAAGAAAACAGGTTCCTCCTCATTACATAACGTAGAAATGAGAACATGATCCACATGAGAATAATCTGCATGATGGGAACCTGCATGAGTTCTTCTAGGTAAAGGAGCTACCAAATTGCTATCCCTCAATGTCTGCACAAGCCATTCTGGCATACCTCTAGATTATTCTATGGCTGCTCTCTCCTCATCCACTACATTCTCAATAATTGCCTTATCAAAAGACTAATTTGGCGGCTGAATTCGCACCTACAAATGCTGAATTTCAGCACTTGGTTGAGCATTCAATTGCTCTATATATGGCTTCCCTCCATTAAACAAAGGTAGGAGCGAATCAAACATGTCGTGTGAGCATACATTCTGTTGTTTTTTGCATGAAAGCATGGGCAGAGTTGAGTTTTCGACAAAAAACAACATCTCTACTTACCAAAATCCGCTTTGAGGCCAGATGGTAAAGTCTATATCCCTTGCTTTTTGAACTGTATCCCACAAATATGCATTTAATTGCCTTATGATCAAGCTTACTGCGTTGTTGCTCAGGCACAACAGCATAAGCAAGATAACCAAAAACACGCAAATGAGCCACAGAATGCTTCCTGCCATGCCAAGCTTCATAAATAAGGAGTTTTAGACTGCAAGGCCTTGGTAGGGCATTTGTAAGATTCCTCCCTCCAGCTTTTGAGGTGTAAAGGTGTAAGAACCTCCCTTTCTGATCCTGTAATTATTCTGCTCTCTGAAATAGAAGAAAGATCTTGTTTTACCCTGTTTTGGCCTAGAGAGAGAAAATGTCTAGAGAGAGCTAATCCTAAATTAAGATATCTTTAGATATAAAAATCCTCCTAGTGTCTAAAATGGATTTCCCTGAAACAAAAATTCAAAATGAACTTTCAAATGTGCATTTGGAATTAATTGAAAATGTGTATAAAGGACCTTAGTCTAAGGGTCTACATTTTTAAAAAAATTTAGATTATGGCCCAATTAAGGTTCCAATGGGCCAATTGGATTAATCCAAGTGTTGGGATGAGATAAAACCAAAATAATAAAAGAAAATATCCAAAAGTGAGTAAATGCTCACATAAGATAAAGAGTTGACTGAGTATAAGGTTTATTAGTTAAAAACTATTAGATATTACTAAAAAAATGAGATATTTTAGAATAATGATGCATTTTTGACACCTTGGTAAGGAGAGGGGGACTCTTGAGGTAGGTGCCTATTTCACACATGTGGAAGTATTTTTAAATCAAAAAATTTGTGATATTTTTATCTCTCCTCTCTCCTGCATCAAACCAAATCAAAATGGGAGCTAAACTAGCCCAAATCTTGTCCAAATTGAGTCAAACTAAACCTGGAAAATTCTAGAACCTAGTTGGACTTGGTTAGTGGCCTCCCTCACCTATAAATAGATCCTTAGTATTTTGCAAAAAAATCTGTGCTAGTATTACATTAAAATAATCATATTTTCTATAATCCCTTAAAAATCCTCTACTTTTGGAGAGATTGGAGCTTCTCTCTCTCTCTTCAACTCTTGGAGCTTTCTTCTCAACTTGCTAAACCAATTGATTGGTTGGGGGCTTCACTTCTAGATAAAGAAGTAAGCCAAACCTTGAGGTAAGAAGAAATTTTATGATTTTTGTTAATATTCTCAAATAATTTCACTTCTCAACCCCTCTCAAGCTTGAGAAGTTTCTAATTGGTTGTTTTAAATGCAAATCAAGCATTCTCTAAGAATTTTAATGATTAATCACAAAAAAAAAAGTTAAACTTTATGCTTAATTAGAATGCTTTTTATGTATATCTCTCTCTTCCAAAAGAATAATCAATCCTACGGCTAATTCTTTAGAAAGAGAATGCTTCTCATTGATAAATTCTTAATTTAAAACCAAACTCTAAGGTTGTAAAGCTAGAGGATAAGAAAATGGTATTTTTATGCTTTTATGATAACAAAATAATGTAAATTCTTTTAAATTATTTATAAGTAGTTAAAAAACTACTTTAAGTGATTCTAAATGTGAAAGAGATAATCCTATCATTTTGGAAAAAGATGAATAATAGAAATAGCATAATCTAGTAGAATAATCATAATTAAGTTTATGATTATGACTAAATTTATGATTTAATTTCATAATTTGGATTTAAGTTTAAGAATACATCTTCTATCATAATTGCATTACAATGTCTTATTCTTCTTTAGAAAAATTAAAAATTATCACTAATAGCATCGAAGCTATGGCAAAATTTTTAGAAAATAATACATATCTTATTTTTATGCATAATGCTAAAATAGGACTTCCTACCATATTCTAGGATTAGACATCCTATGCAAAAAGAATGATTTTCATCATATTCATGAGAAATAAATTTTTTGTAATAATGAATTGATTATGAGAAAATAGTAAATTTTGATAATTTTATTTTTATATAAAAAGAGGAATTCCCATGATAATTGAGATCCAAGTAATTAAATGGTAAAAGAGAAATTTTTGATAAATTTATTTTATGCAAAAGAGGAATTTCCATGATAATTGAGATTTAAGTATAATTGAGATTCAAGTATAATTAAGATTCAAGTAATTAAGATGTGAATAAATGTTTTAAGATGTAAATGCAATGTGATAAGATGTGAGTGAATGTGATGTGATGTAAATGGATGTGGATGTGATGAGATGTGGATGGGATGTGATGTGATGTAAATGGATGTGGATGTGGATGTGATGAGATGTGGATGGGGATGTGGATGTGATGAGATGAGATATGGATGGGTTATGATGTTATGTAAATGGATTTGGATGTGGATGTGAAGAGATGTGGATGGGATGTGATGTAAATGGATGTGGCTGTGGATGTGATGAGATGTGGATGTGTTGTGATGTGATATAAATGGATGTGGATGTGGATGTGAAGAGATGTGGATGGGATGTGATGTAATGTAAATGGATGTGGATGTGGATGTGGATGTGAAGAGATGTGGATGGGATGTGATATGTGATGTAAATGGATGTGGATGTGAAAGTGATGAGATGAGATTGAGATGTGTTGATATGTGAAAGGATGTGATGTGATGTAAATGGATGAGAATGAGATATGGATGTGATGTAATGTGAATGGAATGTATGTGATGTGATGTGGATGCAATGAATGTGATGGATGTGAATGGGTGTGATGGATGTGAGTGGGTGTGATGAGATGTGAATGGATGTGAATGTGATGTGATGATATCTAAATGGATGTGATGCGATGTGAATATGATATAATGAGATGTAAATGGATGTAAGTATGATGTGGTAAGACGTGAATGGATGAGATGTGATGTAGATGGATGTGATGTGATGAGATGTGAATCTGAATGAATATAAATTGTGATGTAATGTGAATGAATGGATTAAATGTAAGGCGGATAAATGTGATGTGATGTGGATCTAGGTAGATGTGAATGGATGTGATGTGATGTGATGTGGATATGGGTAGATATGAATGGATGCAGATGATGGAATACATATGACTGGATGTGAAATAAGTAATGTAAATTGATGTAGAAGAATGTAGAATAACGAGAAAGGATGTGGAACAATGTGGAAAAATGAGAGTTCGTTAGAAACTGTATTTATGACCTGTTTTTAAATGACTATTTTATGTCTTCGAAAGGAGCATGGGTGCTCATGCAACCTAGCAAAAGAAAGAGACCCTAGACAAAAAACATTTTCTTGGCGTCATGGAAGGGAAGAGTACGAGATTTTAAAATCACTAGAGGGAAGATATCGGTGAAATAAGTTTTGATTAAGCATGTGTACATGCATAAAGAACTTGTCTTGCGAGACTATCCACCAAATGATCTTCCGCAACACAGGCCTGATTGTATATTTTTCTATTGTGGTTTTGTTCTTTTAAGATGAAGCTTTCTTTCTTTGCTTATTGACATTCTTGTGTTATTTTATTTCAGATTTATACCCTTCATCGTATGAGACATGGCAAAACATTGATTGTATTCTAGGATTTATAGATGTTTTGCATGGATTGATAGGAGAACAACAATACCAAGGTCGATGTGCAACAGAGCTAGCTCAATCGGGTATGTTTTTTATTGATCATTTTTATCAGTTTGCTGGACAATGCTAACACACATGGTGTGTTAAAAAAACAAGACCATCTGACTTATCCTAGTCTCATTAAGCACTGCTATTAGTTTACTTTACCCTATTGATTCATATTGCTTTTTTGCAGGTGCTCAAAAGAAGAGAGAGTTCAATAAAATGCAAAGACATTGAAAATTTGAAAGTTGAGATAACACAGACTCCATAAACAAAGGTATTATATTTAATAAAGTAAAATTTTATACAAAAGTGTTTAATTGTATATGTAGAACATATTCTTGACAACCATTTTCTATTTATCTACAGCCTGATCCAGAGGCTGCTCTACATGGTCCAAGCTCTCCATATCATCTTTTTTTGGAGAATCTGTTTTCTGCTGCTCCATCCTGTCTTGTACAATCTCTTGGTGCTGCTCCATTGTCTCCTCTACTGCCCCTGGAGAATCTGTTTGCTGCTGCTCCATCTTCTCCTCAATAACATCAGCAGCAGCAGGTCCTTGTTCCTGTGGCTTCCCCTCATCAGCACTAGGTCCTTGTTCCTGTGGCACCACATCAGCATCATTTGTGTCATCAAGGTGTATGACACCTTCTCGGACTTTAGAGCTCTCACCCAACTCGACAGTAGCTGGTACAATAGGTTTGGGAGAGGCATACTTCAAAAACTTCCAAATTGTATCAGCTCTGAAACTATATACATAGTTCGAGCTGAAGCTATCTTCTCTCATCTGCAATGGCATATGATGATTTAGAACACTTTGTACCAATATCAATTATTTTGAAGCTAAATGAAAATTATTTTTTCTTACAAGGTCTGGCTGTCCTATCTCAAAATAGCTTGAAAGTATATATTTGACACTGATCAGCACTCTCCATCCCACAGCTACTTGAATCATCTTGTTGTGGTGTCTATACAGTTGGAAAGATATGTTAGAAACTGTTAACATCTGAACAAAATAAAATTATTCAATAGGTTCAAAGGCATAGCATGAAATAGACATCAGTAGAGGGAACGACTTTCTACCTCTAAATTTATTGACTCTATTGAATCCAAAAGATTGACATTAGGAGGAAAGTGATCCAATGCATCTAGAAACCTTCTAATACAACTGTAATACATATAATTCAGTTAGTATGCATTAAATCAAAATAATGAAGTTTAAAGTTAAAAATAGCACACACACCACTTACAATTTTAGCTCTCTGTGTGTGTTTTTAAGAGAGTTGAATATAAAGCATTGCTTTCGCTGGATGTCAATAGAAGCAAAGCTCCAGTGGTCACTGTGTAAGGAAAAAAGCATTAAGAAATCAAAGGCTACAAGAGTTCTCAATCTTAAAGAAGAATCCCAAAAGAAGCAGTCACCCACATACCTGTTATGATATGGAAGTAGCAAAACATCGATAACATCAAAATTGCAGTGTCTGAACCAATTGGAAATATCCATGGGAGTTTCCTTTGCATCTCTTAACCTGGAGGAAATGGCAGGATCAATAATATGAACTATATGTTGTACAGCGTGGTTAAGCCAGCTTCTCATCATGCTGCATTGGACCAAACAATAATTGGGGTAGGGTGTAAAGGAGGTACAAGAAGGATTGTTTTGCAAACAAATGTAAAATAAAAGACACTTACTAGAGCATTACAAGAATGATAGTATCTGAGCAATACTCATTCTTATGAGCCAATGCTGCCAAGCATGGTTTTGTCAAGTCAAAATTATTCACTAAAGTTTCATCCTCAATATGGACAACTATGTTAGGGCCCAGCTCCTGTAACCTTCTCTGTATTTGCAGCTCCCTCTGTACAGTCTCCACATCTATAACAGATTTGGATTCTTTTATTTGCTGCTTCAGTGACTCCTCATAAGCAGCTTTCCCTGTTCTTTGAGTGGGTTACTTCAACAACCTTAACCTCATCTACCTTCAACTTTATTGTAGGTGGAATTAATAATATGTCTCTCATCTTGATGTCCTACCATTCCACAGGATGGACCAACTTATCATACCTCCATCTCACTCTAGACAAAGTGTTGAAGTCTTTGGCCATCAGAGTTACCCTGTGAGCATGGGCTGCTACCAGCATTGCATCTTCAAAATATTTCTCCAAGTAATTCTCTGCCATTTCCTGTAAGGAAAGAATGGCAGTCCTGTTCCACCTGAAACCAAGGTGCCAACTATCACATATGTCTTTCACTAGTCTCTGAAAAGGTGCCTTGGGGATTGCAAAGCCTATAGCTTTCTATTGCTTCCTGATCCCTTTAGCACACCTGCACCATGTTTCAATCTCTTGGCCTTTTGCTGGAGCAGGCTCATTGGCTTTCCCTTCCTGCCATGTGCAACTCTTCCCTTTGGAGGCACACTAAATTCCTTGATACCTGCCCTAGCTGCTGCTGCTGCAAGCCCTGGCCCCTTGCCAGCACTCCTTGCAGTTGACTTGGTTCTTGCCATCACTCTAACAAGCTGCATACAAAGCAATGGAAAGAGATTATAGCCATGGAGAACATGGAATGATACAAAAAGGCAATGACAGGGGTGGATGAAGCAACATTTATAAATTTGCAACAAAACGCGATTTCAACAGTTTGAAATTCCTAACAACTCACTCTCGCGTTTTCCTGCAAATACTTGAAGTAACATGCTGGTACATTCCTACAATGATTTCTCTGTCTTTACAACTAAATACAATACATTAGAAAAAAGAGAGCTCATTTTGGGGAATTTTAGAAGAGAGAGAAAATAGGCTCTCAACCAATCAAGAGTGAGCCAACGTTACGTTGAAAATTCAACAAAAGAAGATAAAAATAAGAAAAATAAATAGTACTGTATGTTTGTAGAAGCGTGTCACATTAATAAGGTGATCCAATTTGAATCTTTAAAAAAATTATTTTTTATGCAAAATTTGGTGATTTTGACACCGCAAACACGTCCGAAACGGCGCAAAACCCCAAAAACGGCACTAGAAATGCTGGAATCGGACATCCGGAGGCCCGAAAACGGCTAAAAAAGGCCCCAAAAGTGAGATTTGCAACAAAACGCGATTTCGGCTGTTTGAAATTCCTAAACCCTTCTCTCGCGTTTTCCTGCAAATTCATGAGATAGCCTGTTGGAACATGTCTTCAGTCATTTCAACCAGCCCAATTCAAAAGTCTTCCTGCTTGTGGTATTTATCCTAATATCTAAGCTACAAAAAGATCCCAAAAGTAAGATTTGCAACAAAACGCGATTTCGGCTGTTTGAAATTCCTAAACCCTTCTCCTCGCATTTTCCTACAAATTCATGAGACAGCCTGCTAGAACATGCCTAAACCCTTCTCCTCGCATTTTCCTACAAATTCATGAGACAGCCTGCTAGAACATGCCTTCAGTCATTTCAACCAGTCCAATTCAAAAGTCTTCCTGCTTGTGGTATTTATCCTAATATCTAAGCTACATCACATCCCAAAAGTATGTGTGTTATACTATTAAACAAGAAGATAAGGATATAGAGAGTCTTATTGTTGACTTGGAAGCTATCTGTGGGTGTGCTGTGCTATTGATGAGTACCCTGTGCTGGGGATGAACCTGTGCTGCTGGTCAGGATGCTGATGGTGAAGAGTAGGGAGGTAGGGAGGTAGGGAGGTAGGGAGGTAGGGAGGTAAGAGAGCTGAGAGGGGAGGGCCAAGATAGGAGAGATGAGTACCCTGTGCTGGGGATGAACCTGTGCTGCTGGTCAGGATGCTGATGGTGAAGAGTAGGGAGGTAAGAGAGGTAGGGAGGTAGGGAGGTAAGAGAGCTGAGAGGGGAGGGCCAAGATAGGAGAGATTAAACAGGAGGGAAAAGATTAGTGCAAAATGCAAACAAGGCAGGTACTAAATACCACACGTGTGGAATGGAGCCGTTTTCTCACACGTGTGGATGGGACCCAGATCTCTTGGAGTTTGAAACTTGGCACATGTGAATGGGACACTTTTTGCCTTGGAACTTGTGCCAATCATGATTTCATAATCAGTTCCATAACCACTCTTTTCTCCCCATCTTTCATCCTTGCCAGCACCCTCCCATCATCCTTTTCCTTCCCTCTCTGATCCCTTCCTACCCAACGCACTCCATCCAAACTGCAATAGACTACTACCACTGCCAGATCTCCAGGTTACTACAGCTCAAGTTTGGGAGAGAGCAGAAGATTCACCATTGCAATCTGCCTGAAGACTACTACCACTGCCAGATCTCCAGGTTACTACAGCTCAAGTTTGGGAGAGAGCAGAAGATTCACTAGTGCAACTCCAACAGCATGGAAAAGGAAAAGAAAGGTCAGAGTTCTATAATCTTTTCAATGTTTTTTGATATATATTTCTTCCATCCATAGAATTCTTGATGTCCAGATATCTGGGCAATTCCCATCCACCACATCCCATATCCCAAATTTCCACAATGTCCTAGTTTTATATTTGCAACAAAACGCGATTTTGGCTGTTTGAAATTCCTAAATCCTTCTCCTCGCGTTTTCCTACAAATTCATGAGGCAGCCTACTGGAACATACCTTCAGTCATTTCAACCAGCCCAATTCAAAAGTCTACCTACTTATGGTATTTATCCTAATATCTAAGCTACATCACATCCCAAAAGTATATGTGTTATACTATTAAACAAGAAGATAAGGATATAGGGAGTCTTACTGACCTGGAAGCTATCTATTTGATTGGAGATGGATATCAATAGAACCTAGAAGTTTGCAACAAAATGCGAGGAGAGTGCTTAACATTTTCCAAACAGCCCTATATCACGTTTTCCTGCAAATTCCTATATTTCTTTTGGTTTTCATTTCTTCCTCATTGTTTTGCTTTCTTTGGCCCTGGGAAATTCTTCCTAGTATCATCTACTGTCCAGGAATCTGTGAGGTGATCCTAGCATTTGATTGGAGATGGATATCAACAGAAATGGAAAATTTACACAACAAAATATGAGGAGAGTACTTGACATTTTCCAAATGGCCCTACATCTTGCAAATTCCTGTGTCCCTTTTGGTTTTCACTTCTTCCTCATTGTTTTGCTTTCTTTGGCCCTAGGGATTTCTTCCTTGATGATGAGAAAAGTTTTTGCTTTGGAATAGTTGATTCTCAGGCCCCTCCTTTCAAGAGAAAGTTGGACTTTTCTGCTGCTATACTTAGACCACAGCAATCACCAGGTGAGTCATGTGTGCTCATGAAGGGAGTTGTTTGGTGATATCCTATACATTCCTTGATTGCATATATCAGCATATAGAATTCATGATATATAAATTTTGGTTCAGGCAAAAGGAAGAGACTGGAGTAGAAAGCTGAGCCTTCCCTCTCAAAACAAAAGGAATCAGAAGAGCACAAATCTCTAGATTTGCTCCTATTTGACTTTCTTCAGAAATGCAAGGCTCAGAGGAACTTCCACAGATACCACAGTATTTTCAACAGGGAGTTCACTATGAGCTCTGTACTGGAACATTACAGAGATTTTCTTTTAGACCATTGGGATACCTTCAAACAACTGATTGAGGCAGGAAGAATTGTGGAAGGTGAAAAGGTTTTTGTGCATATAAATCATATTGTCTCCATTGACAGGCTGAGGTACCATGTGAATAGAAGATTTGACAGCCTACCTGAGGAATATAAATTCAACTGTAACTTGCACACCAAAAAGTGTAGAGTGCTTGAGGAAACCATGGCATTCCTTATGTACATTGTCTTCAAATAGTACTCTCTAGAAGAGCAAGGGCAGGAGGCTGAAGAAGAAGACACATCTGAAGCAGAGGAAAAAGAGGATGTTCCTGTGGCAACAAAAATGGCAGAGCAGGAAGAAGATATCACTCTCCAAGATGAGGGGCTGCAAGTGGCTGCTCTTGACCTTGTTCAACTGAGGACTGAAACTCTTAGGGCAGCACAGCCAGTTGAAGATTTTGATGTTCAGAGCAGTAACTATGCAGTGCCCATACTTCCCAGGTGTCTTGATTGGTGGTAAAGATTATGTCTTCCTCCATGATATAGAGTGTATGTTCAATTTGAGGGAGGACTATGCCATTTCCCTTGCCCAGGCTTCAAGGCTTAACAACAAGGAGGTTGGCATAGAGGAGAAGGTATGATCTTTTTACTTCAAATCAAATACTTTATCTTGTGTTTAAATGTTTTATAGTTGTGTATTGTCGCACTCCAATCTTTTGATATGTGGCAGCTACAAATTGAGGATGACACATTCCTCGAGAGAACAAGTGGAAGCAGGCCCCGGCTGGGTTTGGCAAAATGTCAAGCCTAGCTCATTATATTCATGATCTAGGCAGTGCTAAGATCTTGATTTACCATAGCAACAATGGAGAAGCCATTGTTTACTTCTTTAAATGTTTGTCTAGGGTTTTAGGTGGACATGATCTTTCATGGCAAAAGGAAAAGATCATTTTGATAGAGAGGTTGTCTGCCATAGATATATTTGGGGATTATGTGAATAAGCAGGCCTCTAGGGCCTCTTACTTTTTGTCTTAAACTTCTTATGCATTAGCATGTGGTGTTAAGGAGCCCAAATGTCTGGAGGGCTATGGAAAACACAAGCTCATAAGGTTTTGAGAGCCACCAATGATTGCATCAGGCGACACAATCCAAGAAGAAGAACAAGTGGAGATAGCTGAAGACAAGGATACCCCTCCGAGATAAGCAATAGAGGCAAGCATTGATAAATAGACAGTCGACGTCAAGATCAAAAAGAGAGTTCCGATTGGCAGGCCCTGGGAGTAATAGGATTTAGTCATCAAATATAGCACAAACATTATGTTGAAGTTGAACTGATTTGTACAAAGTCTTTGATCCTCTACCTTTCTCTTTTGCATTTGTCCCATCACCATACGACACTTCAGTACTCTTCCCACACTCAGTAGCTTCTAAAAGCTTTTGACACTCAGTACACACTCAGTACCTTATTTTGGTAAGGATCAATAGTGTGTCTAGCATAATTAAGTAGTATTGATTGAATTTTTTGTGTGTAGCTCATGGATGTATTGATGCTTGTTAATATAGATCACATGTTTCACAAAAGAAATACTTTGATGGAGTCTCAAAACATATAGGCATAACACCAAGAGTCACTTGTTCCACAAAATAAAAATCTATTGATTGAGTTTGAAAACATGTGGACATAACACCAATAAGTTACAAACTGCTATTCATGTTTACTTGTCCATTTATGGTTTCTAAATATCTTTGAATCCATCCATTGTCTATGTCTCTCTGCTGCCATTGAATTGTCCAAAGTTTGTCTTCGTCTTTGCTTTTGGGCTAGAATAAAAGCAAGCTTGACTTTGGTGTTGAGATATCGAGCTCATCTAGTGAGGCGGTGGCCACTGATGACCCGCCTGGGGGATAGGCCCCACACTTACACCACTGGCATGGTTGGTGAGATCTTGGGTGATATGCGGCCAGTGGGATGACAGGCTGTGTGATAGCCATTCTAGAGACTGGCATAGTTATAGCGCCAGCTCATTTAGTCGGGTTCACACTATAGAGAACCCGTGTATGTATTGGTTGAGTACCTTTCATATTATGTGTACTCTTATCTTGTATATGGTGTGTTGAGTGTTGAGTAGAGAAGAAGAAGATTTTCAGCCTCTCACCTTGTGTGTTCTCTATTAGGGTTTTGTGAGTGTGTGTGTGTGTGCTTGCAAGAGCTCAAGCTCTCTTCCCCCCTGCATCTTTTCATGGTATCAGAGCCTGGTTCGTGCTAAGGGCTGAGCTGCAAGCAAAAGAACCACAGGAAGAGGTACGAGGGTAAGAGCTTCAACTACTCTTCCCTATTGTGTTGGTGACTACACCCTTGTCGGGAGCTCTACGGGAGGCACCGGCAAACGGTCTCTGATTGAGGAGATTTCTTCGCGGGAGTAAAGCTATAGGGCAACTATCTTATCGGACTGAAATTTCTAGGCCAAAAATGCGTTTCGGGCGCGTCTGGACCTCCGTTTTTCAGAAAGCAGGCGATTTCGAGCACTGCGGGTAAGTCATTGATTCTCTGCAGAACTCTGTTTTAAGAACTACAGGAAGACAGATTGACTGTGCAGACACTGTGGGTGCTGCAAAGAGGTCTACAGTTGCCATTGGGTGTATGTATGCACATTGAAGTCACTGGTTGTGACATTTGAGAGTACTGCAGTACCGCTGTGCAGAAAATACTGCAGGTTGTGCAGAAAAACCAGAGTGCAGTTTCTGGTGAAATTGTGTGTTTGGCAAGATGTCTAATGATGGCATAACACAGATTGTGGCTGAGAACCTGGATAAGAATAACTTCCATGCTTGGAGGTTCAGGTTGACGAATTTCCTGATGGGAATAGGCTATTGGGACTACATAGAAGGTGAGCATGAAGAGGCACCGGAGATACCGGATATAAATCTGACTGCTGTGCAGATGTGAAAGAGTTTAAAGACTGGAACCAAGGAGCCAGGAAGGTTATGTATTGGCTATCCATTAGTATACAGGACACAATGATTGGGTACATTCAGGATGCCAAGTCCCCCAAGGAGGCATGGGACACCTTGGTAAAGCTCTATGAAACAAATACCAAGGCACGTAAGATACAGTTGAAGAATGAACTTCATACTGTGGAGAAAAAGAGCATGTCTGTGAATGACTATGCGCTGAAGATAAAGGGTATTGTGGAATCCCTTGCATCTATCGGGGTGTCAGTGGATGATGATGACAAGGTGGAAGTCTGTCTACGTGGTCTCGGGCCACAATACAAGGCGTTCAAGATGTCTATTCAGACTCGGGAAAACATTCCCAACTTTACAGATTTGGTGTCTATGCTGATTATCGAAGAGAAGAGCTTGGGTGAAGACCAACAGTCTTCACAAAGCAAGAACAGTTCAGAGCAACAGGCCTTCTACACGAGTTCAGGAAGAGGACGAGGTAGAGGAGGCCGTGGACGCAGTCAAGGAGGTGGCCGAACAGGTAATCAGAATTATGGCCAGCAGCAGCAGCAACAACAACAACAGTCCCAGAATCAACAACAACAACAACAACACGCAGGTGGAAGAGGCAAATTCAGAGGCAGGGGGAGTCAAAGAGGTCGTGGAAATTGGCAAAGGCAATATAATGATGCACGTGAATGCTATTACTGTGGTAAGCCTGGACATGTGCAGGCAAAATGTTATAAGAAGCAAGCTGACATGCAAAATGGAAAAGTGCAGCAAAATAACTATGCATCCTCAAGCAGAAATAATGAGGATAATGAAAGGTTATTTGTTATGCAGCATGTCGTGAATGCCATGTCTGAAAATGTTGATGCAGCACAAAAAGATAATGTATGGTATGTGGATTCAGGCGCTTCGAACCACATGACGAGTCATGGGGAGTGGTTCAAGGAGATGAAAAACCCGGAAAGACCAGGTTTTGTGGAAACAGGGGATGACACTGCTCATCCAATTGCCCACGTTGGAGATGTGCCATTGTCTATGCAGGATGGCAAAGTGAAGTACCTTGCAGATGTACTTCATGTACCGAACATAACAAAGAATCTGGTTTCAGTTGGCCAGATAATTGAGCAGGAGATTTCAAAGACAAGTGCGGTTTAACCCTGATGGGTGTTATGTTGAAGATTTCAAAGACAAGTGCAGGTTAGTTGCAAAAGGCAACAGAGTGGGCAGAATGTTTACGTTGAATGTAGACATGCCTGAAATGAGTGCTGCGATGTTTGCAAATGGTTCAGGAATTGTTGCAGACACAGACATTTGGCATAAAAGAATTGGACATGTAAATGTGTAGAGATTGAAGTCTATGCAGACAAAAGGAATTGTGACAGGGCTGCCAAAATTTAAAGTGGAAGGTATGTAGAAAATATGTGAAGCATGCTAATTTGGGAAGCAAACAAAGCATGTGTTTCCACGTAACAGATATGTGAGCAGAAATGCACTAGATGTTGTGCATTCAGATGTATGGGGTCCTACGAAGACCATATCTATGGGAGGCTACAGGTATTATGTGACTTTCATTGATGACCACACAAGGAAAGTGTAGGTATATTTCATGAAGGAGAAGAGTGAGGTGTTCACTCACTTTCAGAATTTCAAAGTTTTGGTTGAAAAGCAAACAGGGAAATATGTAAAGTGCCTAAGGTCAGATGGAGGGGGAGAGTACTTCTCCAATGAGTTCTCTGAATTTTTGAAGAAGAATGGTATTCGGAGACAGTTTACATGCAGATACACTCTGCAGCAAAATGGAGTTGCTGAGCGGAAAAACAGGCACATTACAGAGATTGCACGAGCATTGATGGAAGAGAAGAATATGCCGCATTGCTATTGGGCTCAGGCTGTTTCTACAGCAGTATACATCATGAACAGGACTCCAACTGCAGCCATACATGATGTAACTCCAGAGGAGAGGTTTACTGGCAGAAAACCAGATTTGTCTCATCTGAAAGTCTTTGGATGCATTGCATATGTGCATGTGCCAGATGAGCTGAGAACTAAGCTGGATCCAAAAGCTGAGAAATGTGTGTTTATTGGATACTCCCTTGAGCAAAAGGGACACATGCGTTATAACCCTGCTACACGTGAGTTGAGGGTAAGCAGGGATATTGTCTTTGATGAGATGAGCAGCTGGTATGCTGCTGAAAAAGAAGCTGTTGGGGCTGATGTGAGTGGAAGTGTGGTTGCACAGAATGCAAGTCAGCAATCACAGTCTTTAAGTGGACCAGGAGAGTCCTCATCTAGTGGGTCTGTTGATAGACCATGGAGTGGCAGGCTGCGTCATAATACCAGCCCTGCAAATGTGATTAGTACATCACGTAAAGGAAAAGAGAAAGTGGTTGAGCCCCTTGGTATGCCTGACATTTCTGCAGGGCATTCTCATGTTGATGGAGAGTCTAGTGGCTCAGATATGAGCCTTGATGAGGAGCTTGGGATCCCAGCTATGAGAACACCTGGTGTAAAGAAGGCTATGGAAGCCATGAATGAAAAGCTGCGAAGATCTGGGAGAGTGAAAAATCCTGTGCAGAGATTTACCTATGATGGTTATGTGGCACATCACTATGCATATATGGCAAAGGTTGTGCAGGTTGTTGAGCCCACATGCATTGATGAGGCTGTAGGAAATGTGTGTTGGGAGAAAGCTATGGATGAGGAGATGGATGCACTATATGGAAATGAGACTTGGGATTTAGTGCAATTGCCTGAAGGCAAGAAAGCCATTGGATGCAAGTGGGTGTACAAAGTTAAACATAACAGTGATGGAAGCATAAACAGGTACAAGGCTAGATTAGTAGCCAAAGGATATGCGCAGACATGTGGGATTGATTATGAGGAAACTTTCAGCCCAGTTGCCAAGATGGCAATGGTGAGAGTTGTGATAGCAGTGGCTGCGTCAAAGCAATGGTCTTTACATCAGATGGATGTAAAGAATGCATTCTTGCATGGGGATTTACAAGAAGAGGTGTATATGTTGCAGCCACCTGGATATGAGGATGTGGGTCACCCCGAGCATGTTTGCAGGTTGAAGAAAGCCTTGTATGACTTAAAACAAGCACCAAGAGCATGGTCTGACAAGATTTCTGAATATCTTATCACTATTGGCTTTCATGTAGCCAATGCAGATTTCTCGCTATATGTGAGACATGGTGATAGAGGAGTTGTGCTTGTTGTCATCTATGTAGATGACTTGATCATTACGGGGGACCATGATGCAGAGATCTTTGATGTAAAGATCCTGCTTAGACAGAAGTTTGAGATGAAGGATCTGGGGGAGCTCAGATATTTCTTGGGCATTGAGGTGATTAGGTCTCCACACGGTATTGGATTACTGCAGAGACAGTATGGCTTGGACATGTTGTCCAAGTATGGTATGACAGGCTGTAAGCCTATTTTCGTGCCATTGGATCAGAATGGCAAGTTGAGTGTAGATTCAAGAGAGATCTTGGCAGATCCTACTATGTACAGACACATAGTAGGAAGTTTGATCTACATAACGATCACCAGACCAGATTTGAGCTATGCTGTTGGGTTGGTGAGTCAGTTTATGCAGGTTCCACGGAAACTGCATTTGGATGCAGTGAGACGCATACTGAGGTATGTGAAGTCTACTTTGCATTGTGGACTATTCTATGAGACTGGGACAGAGATATGTGTACATGGGTACATAGATGCTGATTGGGCTGGTAGTATCTCAGATAGACGATCTACCAGTGGATTCATGTTTTCTTTGGGAGTGCTGCTGTGACTTGGAGCAGCAAGAAGCAGCCTACGGTTGCTCTATCGAGTACAGAGGCCGAGTAGTACAGAGGAGCTGCTATGGCAGCATGTGAGGTAGCTTGGTTGAGAAAGCTACTTGCAGATTTGGGTCTATCAGTGGATAGACAAGTTGTCATTTTCTGTGACAACATTAGCAGTATACAGTTGGCCAGGAACCCAGTCTTTCATGCTCGTACGAAGCACATAGAGGTCCACTACCACTTCGTCAGAGAGAAGGTCTTGGCAGGAGATCTTGACCTTGTTTATGTCAGCACAGAGGATCAGGTAGCTGACATCTTCACCAAAGCATTGGGTACAAAGAAGCTCCGTAGATTCAGGGCTTCGCTTGGTGTACATGAGATGAAGTTGAGCTCGAGGGGGAGTGTTGAGATATCGAGCTCGTCTAGTGAGGCGGTGGCCACTGATGACCCGCCTGGGGGATAGGCCCCACACTTACACCACTGGCATGGTTGGTGAGATCTTGGGTGATATGCGGCCAGTGGGATGACAGGCTGTGTGACAGCCATTCTAGAGACTGGCATAGTTATAGCGCCAGCTCATTTAGTCGGGTTCACACTATAGAGAACCCGTGTATGTATTGGTTGAGTACCTTTCATACTATGTGTACTCTTATCTTGTATATGGTGTGTTGAGTGTTGAGTAGAGAAGAAGAAGATTTTCATCCTCTCACCTTGTGTGTTCTCTAGAGGTTCTCTATTAGGGTTTTGTGAGTGTGTGTGTGTGTGCTTGCAAGAGCTCAAGCTCTCTTCCTCCCTGCATCTTTTCATTTAGAGCTAATAACTTTTCTTTTAGCATGCAGCCTCTGTAGTATGCCTCGGTAAAACCATTGGAAGACTTCCTTCAGACTATTTGCCTTTTGACTCCCTCCATAGTGTTGTGTGTGTCATGTAGTGAGACTTCTCCATGCCTTGGGTAGACCAAATTGCTGGGCATCCATACTTTTTGACAAAATAGGGAAGGTGGTTGTAGATGATATGCTGTTTTCACAGAGACATAAGAATGCATAGTAAGTTATAAAAAAAAAGAGGATCACACTTAAGTAAAAGAAGAAGACAAAACTTTACCATGTAGTGAGTTATATTGCAGGCTATCCACGCATCTTTCATTGACTTCCCAAATGTTTAATTGCCTCTTCAAAGTTCTTGTAATCACTTTTTGTCCATGTTATCTTCTTGCCTTAACACCACCAATAGAGGGCTTGATTGGTACCTCCTTGCCATTGGTAGACTTTTTAAAATCCTTTGTGATATGAACATCACCTCCATGCAGACCTATATCGGATAACACTTTTTCCAATGCTTGAAGAGCATCCTTTCTATTTTTTTCGGGACGGAGTTTCCAAGCAAATCTAATATACAAAAATACCAATTTCTCAATAATTCGACATAGACCATGCAATGTACATATGTGAACATTACATAGTGGAATGTCAAGAATGGCCTTGAAGTCAGGGTCAACTTTATCTCTATTAGGTGCTCTCTTCCACCATTTGGAATCAATTCTTGAGCTGATTCTTTGCAGTAAAGACAAGGAGACTTTGCCTCCTTTACTAACGTTATACATGTACTTAAGTGTTTTAAGATCTCCCGCCATGTGCCACTCTACTTGAAAATCACCTTTTCTTGCAACATGGAGATTCTCTCCTTGCACTTGTCTTTTATTTATTCTTGGTATTTCCATGTGGTGAAACACCCAATTTAGTGTTTCATGGTCTTCTGTCTTTACCTGTGATTATAGAAAACAAAAGTCTTACTATAAAAGATTTGAAAACAATGACTAAAATCAAGTACGAAACAAAAAATGATCATACCTGGAACGAGCCTAACCACCATATGTGTTTCTCTGACTGCACACTAAAATACTTCGAACTCGCTTCGGTCATTCAATGATGTATCAAGTGCTCCATTCATTAATGTAATAGTAATCCTTTCCATTTTCTTTTCCTTTACAACCTCACACTCATCCAGTTTGATAACAAATTTCAAAATGCCTTTGCACTCCTCAAATGTTATTTCATAAAACTCGATCATTCTTCTTTGAAGTTGTTGTAGATCTACAAATATATTGTTCCAAGGGTCATACACAGTGGTTCCTTTACCACCATGAAATATTTCTTCAATATGCTTGTTAATCTCATAGTCTTTTTGTAACATGAATCATGAAAGTGTGGCGGTATCCATGTAAATATTTTGAAAAAGTGCAATCATCAAGTTCAGTGATGGATTCTTTATGAGAGGCGTGCACACATCGTCAAAAGAGATGCGGAATCTTCGAGAAACAAAAAAAAACTAAGGAGATATTTAATGCAAAATCGTGTTAGTTAGATAAAAGATTATCTTATTCCTTTCTGAACTGACAGTTCTATAGTCCTTACTGACAGTTCTGAGCCACGTTTCTTATTTTACTATTTTTGAGGTCTTTTAGGAGAGAAATAAATCAAAAAATAGTGAATTTCTTACAGGGCCCCAAAATGAGCTCCCTTTTTCCCTAATGTGAGCTCCGGTACGGTGGATGAGGGACTAAGCAAGCGGCCTATGAGTGAAGCGCTAGGTGACCTGCGAAAGAGCCTAGAGAGTGCTAACCATACGGTGCTCGGGCTCTGGGTCGCCAAAGATACCCACACATGCGTTGAGGAAGAAAATGAAACAAGGAGTTAGAGTTGTTTTTTGAACTCGGGCATGGATCTGGTTGATTGTTGCTGGTCTTTAACGAATGAGTCCATGGCTCTTTTATATGGATTTGTTGGTTGATCTTGCTGATCTTCAACGGAGAGTCCATATGGATTTTCATTAGTGAATATATTTTCGAGTACTATGAGCTAGGAACTATTGAAAGGGCCCCTGAGTGGACAGGTAGTGAGCATTCTGGTTGCCAATGATGCTATAGGTACACCAATGAAGGAATGATTGGAAATTAGAATTCAACCTGGATATTTTGGAGGATTATGTGATCAGTGATACTATGGTTTCATTAAAAGATTGTTTTAAAGACAACTGAATCTATGAAACAGGCAATTTCATATTGGGTGTGTAAGTGGTGTGACTATCTTAAAGTTTGCTTGAAGCGCCGGCTACTAGGGGACCTAGGAACTCTTTTCCCTGGTACCCGGGGCAAAATATAACCAAATTCCTAAATGGATCCTATCACTACAGTGGTTGGGCAGTTGGTTAACCCATGGGACTGAGGCTGGGCTGATGGATCCCTAAAATGAAACACAATTCTGTTAGGGTACGATAGATGAAGTAAATCCCAGATAGTCTTTGTTCTATGGAAAAGAATCAATTGATGTGCCTCTTGATGAGGAAAAAAGCATCGGTCTCTATGATCCAAGTGCAAGTCTCTTCCTTGATCTGACCATGTGACTTACGGGTTTGGTTGGATCAGTTTGGTTAGTTAAGGCTCTTGACTACATTAGAATAAAAATATCCTGGAGGAATCGCCCGTGCCTTCTGGGCGAGGGAAGTTTTTCCGGGTTTGGTTTTGGAAGAACAGAGGGATTCGTCTCTTGTCTGGATATCCGTGGGCAAGGCCCCGAGTGAGAGGCTCTGCCTGATGCAAGAAGTGCTACTTCCGCTATACTAGCACTCGCGAATTCGTTGCATGGAGGGGACAGGGATCTTTTAGTTGGTATCAGAGCGAATTGGCTAAAGTGGATCAACCAAGAAGCAAGAAATGTCAAAAATTTATGTACCAGTGAAAGATTGTAATTTTGTGATGAAATTCATACAAATTGATATTCAAAATAAAGATTCATAAATTGGTAATTGGGTCTTCAGATGGAAGTATCGCAATTGTATGGAATCCCTAACTTGCTTGGGGCCTAAATTTGATGGTATTTACCTTATAACTCCAAGGACCATGATTACCCGTATATACCGTGGGTATATCTGTAGCTCTTTACTGACAATATATACGAGTAAATCTAAGACCTTGAACTTATAAGCAAAAATGCTATCCAGATGATGAATTCAAATGCTAGTTGATATGATTTTAGAATATTAGTACTAATATAGAAAAAAAAACTCTTCTTTAAAATATAACCAAGCTAACCTGGTCACGATTTTCTTGAGGAGCTTGAAAAGGGCGGGTCGGGGGCATCTTCCCTAATCTCGTTGTTGCGCGTCCCTCTCGGGACAATATTCTGATGTTTCCGGGATGGGGCCATCTTGGATGTCGACTTGTAGGGCTTGTTGCTTGCGGTCGAAACGCTTCAGTCGGATCTCAATTCTGAGATCGTTTGCTCACCGTATGAGCAAAAGACTATAGCGCACGAACCCTTTCTAAAGGCAAAAACCTCTTATTAAAGTGTACGCAAATGGGGAGGGATTGTGAGATGTCCTTAAGACAAAAACATTTTGCAAAAAGGGAAGAAGGGCTGAGGGCTGCTATAAGTCTATTCACATGGGGGGAGAGAAGAGTTAAGGACACTGCCTTCTAGCAAGAGGGGGATGGAGGAAAATTGCCTTATCTGAAAAGAGGCAAATGAGGGGGTGTGAGAGGGGTGGTTGCAAGGGGCGGCTGTACTATAGCAAGTACACCACACAGCTGTACTAGATGTTCTACAAGAGTTCTATTTCGGAGTTGCCTTTCCCTAGAATCTATGATGCTACTGGGCTGTAATTCAAGGACTCCTTGAGTAGGGATTACAACTTGTTCATCATCAAGAATATGATCGAGACTGGGTACATATGGTTTTAACAAACTTACATGAAATACATTGTGGACTTTGATATGGGCTGGGAGCTGGAGTTTATAGGCACTTTTACCTAGACACTTGATAACTATATAGGGACCACAATACCTAGGGCTGAGTTTCTTATATTTCCCAAGTGATAGAGAACTTCGTTTGGGTCGCACTCGTAGAAGAACTCTGTCTCCTTCCTTGAAGATCCTTTCAGACCTCTTGGTGTCAGCATAATGCTTTTGTCGATCTTGGGTAGCTTTAATATCCTTTTGGATTGCCTTGGTTTGTTCCTCCATCTCTTCGAGCATTTTCCTGGATGCCTCAACTCTTATGGTCGAATCAGAGAAATTTAGAGGAGACAAGCATTCTTGCCCATATGAATGGTGACATTCCTATGCTCTGATGATAAGATGCATTGTAGGCAAATTCTACCAGAGGAAGGTATTGAATCCACCTTCTTGGTTCCCGTCCACAATATGCTCTGAGAATGTCTTCAATTACTTGATTGACTCTCTCAGCCTGGCCATTGGTCTCTGGATGATAAGCTGTGCTAATGCAAAGTTGAGTTCCCAGGGCTTAAAATAAGGACTGCTAGAACTTTGAAGTGAAGTCAGAATCCCGATCACTTACTATCTTTTTTGGGAGACCATGAAGTTTGAGGACTTCCTTGATGAATATTCGAGCAACCTCAAAAGCTTTGAAGGTTTTCTTCGCTGGTATAAGGTGAGCTACTTTGGTAAGTAAGTCCACTACTACCAGGATGGAGTCATATCCTCCTTGAACAATGGGGAGACTTGTGATAAAATCCATACTAATGCACTCCCACTTCATTTGGGGAATATCTAAGGGTTGAAGTTTTCCAGGCATCTTGACCCTTTCAGCTTTGATCCTTTGGCATGAGAGACATTGCTTCAAGTACCGAAGGACATCATTTTTCAAGCCTGCCCAATGAAAGCTCCTTCTTATGGCATTTAATGTTTTTGCATAGCTTGGGTGTCTTGCAGCAGCAGGACTATCATGAGCTTCATGGAGGATTAGTTTCTTTAAAGCAGGATCCTTAGGGATACATAGCCTGTGATTGAAGTAGAGGCTTCCTTCATGAGTGGAGTATCCCTTGATTAGATTCTTCTCTTTCTCTGAATTTTCCCTTTCTTCTACTAACTTCATCATCCTCTGATAATCTGGATCATGAGATGAGACTTCTTCCACCTTGACCAGTATGGGATTATTTGGCATTGAAATTGCACTCAAGAAAGATTTGCAGGGCTAAGTGCATCTGCTACCACATTATCTTTCCCAGGGCGGAATTTGATGTCGAAGTCATATTCTTGTAGAATTTCAATCCATCTCCTTTGCCGCATGTTGAGGTTAGGCTGGGTGAAGATCCACTTTAGACTTTTGTGGTCAGTTACAAGCTGGAATTTGCCCCCCAAGAGATAATGTCTCCATAATTTGAGGCAATGAATAACTACTAAGAGCTCCAAATCATGGGTGGCATAATTTGCTTCATATTGCTTGAGCTTGCGGGAAGTATAAGCAACTGGTCTTCCTTCTTGGCCTAAGACATCACCAAGTGCTAGACTACTAGCATCAGTAACCACTTCAAATTCTTTGGCGAAATCAAGAAGTTTCAGGACTGGGACAGAAGTAATAATGACCTTGAACTAATCAAAATGTTTTGATGGATTGGCACAGCCACACTATTTTGCAATCCTTCTTAAGAAGATCCGTCAAAGGTGCAGCTACCAAGGCATAATCTTTGATAAAAATCCTATACCATCCCGTGATTCCCAAAAACCCACGAACTTCACGAACTGATTTAGGGGGGTGGCCACTCCAGAATATCTTTGACCTTGTTGGTGGGGTCTACTGAAATGCCATCTTTGGAGACGATGAATCCAAGATACTCAATTTGATGAGTAAAGAAGGTACATTTACTCTTCTTGGCATAGAGTTTGTATTTGTGCAACAATTGCAGAACTCTACGCACATGCTCCTCATGCTCTTCCATTGATTTGGAGTAGATTAAGATGTCATCAAAGAAAACAAGCACAAATTCATCCAAGTAAGGACAGAATATATCTTGCATTAGGCGGTTGAAGGTTGCAAGAGCATTGGTTAACCCGAATGACATTACAGTAAACTCATAGTGGCCATAAAACGGGTATTGAAGGCTGTCTTGGGTATATCTGCTTCTTTGACTTTGATCTGATAACCAGACCTCAAATCTATTTTTGAGAAGACTTTGGCCCCATTAAGCCTGTTAAGAAGTTCGTCAATGTAAGGGATAGGATACTTATTCTTGACAGCGACTTGATTTAGTCCTCGATAATCTATGCAGAGGCGGAGAGTTCCGTCCTTCTTTTTTTGGAAAAGAACAGGTGCCCCCCAAGGAGAGCTACTCGGGCGTACGAATCCTTGCTCAATGAGTTGGGAAAGTTGCTCTTTAAGTTCAATGGCTTCAAGAAGGGACATTTTATAGGGCGTTTTTGAGATTGGTTGAGTTCCAGGGATCACCTCGATCTCATGATCGACTTCTCGAGGAGGCGATAGCCCTATAAGCTCATCAGGGAAGATGTCAGAGAATTCTTAGAGCCAAGAGGGTTCTGTCTCCATACTAGGTTCGATGGCTTTGTTGAGCTTGATTAAAAAAACTTGCTGACCCTTACGTGTTCCCTTGAGAAGATGTTTTGCCTTGACTACCCTAGATTTAGGTTTTCCTGTTATCCCCTGAACAGATATTACTTGGCCATGCTCATTTTCAAAAGTGATACTCCCCTGGTTACAATGAATGCTAGCTTTGTTTGTAATTAACCAATCCATCCCAAGGATTCCATCATAAATTCCTAATGGCAAGACTCTAAAGTGTCATGAGTTTGCTCATTACCCAACTCAAAATCAAGGTTTCCTATAGAGTGGCGAGATACTACTTCTTTCCCACTGGCTAACTCTACAGTCATTCTTCTAGCTGTTTTTTGACTCAAGTTTAATTTTTGGAAACCTAGGAGAAAGAAATGAATGGGTACTGTCACAATCAATCAAAAGCTGAAATGGCTTACCGTGATGAGTGGCTGGGGTTTGGATTACACCAAATTGTTTATTCAGATCTTGGTGTTCTACTACTGCATGGACGGTGGCACGCTCTTCTTCAGCCATTTCCAAGGTCGGTTCTTCACACTTATAATACAGGCAGTCCTAGCAACTGCTCCTCTGTGGCGTCTTCCATGCCCACCGCCTCTTGCACCTTGGTTGATAGGGGTTCCACGCCTTGATTTCCTCTGCTACCTTGGGTAAATGATGTTGCCATCTTGGGACAGTTGGCTCTAAAATGTCCCGACTCATTGCACTCAAAACACAAAGGGCCTTTTCTGGAAGAAGCAGCATATGAGCGAGGGATAAAAGAGTTGCCTTGTCGCCCTCTGTTGTAGTAGGAAAAATTCTGTTGGGGTTTCTTGTAGGGTTGATCTTTAGGATTTGCCTCATGGTAAGATCTCTTTTGATGCTTAGGTTTGTCAGTCTTCATTTCTTTCACAAGGGGCTTTGCTCGTATGAGAACATCCTGTAATGTGCTTGGCCTCATTGCTTCAAGGTAGGAGTCTAAGGGTTCATTTGACCCTTGGCAAAAATGAGCCACTTGCTGGGAAGTAGTCATAGCTGGGGCATACTTTCGAAGAGTGATGAATTTGGAATAGTAGTCCTCAAGAGTTAAGCTACACTGCCTAAGACTAAAAAACTCATTCATCTTTATGGATTCATGGGATGGGGGAAGATATCTTTCCTTCACTGCCTGCTTGATGTCTTCCCACATTTGAGAATGCTCGGTGACTTCCTTGTCACGGCACCATTGTTTCCACCAGAGTTTAGCATCTCTGATGAGGCGAAACCGTGCAAGCATAGACTGATTTGCTACTCCAGTACCGGCGGCGGCAAGAAATAATCGTCCATCGCCTCAATCCAGACTTCAGCATCCTTCTCAACCTTTGAACCTCCCTCCTTTTTAAAGGAGGGAGGTTGCATTTGCTTAAGCAGGAGCTTCTTCTCTTGGGTATCAGTGTAAAGTGCATTGGGAAGTGGAGGGCGATCATCCTGGTCACCAATGTAAAAACAATTTTAAGATTACAAGATTCATATTTGCACAACGCTTATTTTTGGTGGAGAGTAAAACATTAAAATCATTTTATTTCTAAATATTTACAAGGACGAGTTTTATTACAAAGATCTAAGACTAATATAATTAGTCTTATTTGCCATCAAGGGAAATTCCTAAGCTTGACTATGACATAAGGGTAGAGCGGTCCACATAGGTGAAATATGGGGGTTCCGCTATAGTTTCTAAGACTCTAAAAACTGATGGTAAGGGTGGTAGACTCTGGATTGGGGTAGATCCCAACACAGCTACTCTATCACCAAGTAAGATCTGCATCACTTGGCCATACACCCAGCGATCCTGAGGTATACGAATCCCATCTACAGTCATAAAGGTGTCGGCCCTGGGATATCGAGACGAACCAAAATAAACGGATCATCTTCAACTTTTCAATCCAACGAATCCGCTTTAGGTTGGTGGTGAGGTTCCCAATTCGATTTGCTCGGATGAAGAAATATCTCGGCCCACAACTCTAAAAATCTCTACCCCATCCTCTTTCAATACGAGAGAAATGAGGGAGGGGCATCTTCTCTAGTATCTGCACCATGGTGTCACGAAACTCGAAATTTGAGGAGTGACTAGCACTCTCGAAGATGCATTGGAAAACTAGAAACTTCAAGTAGGTATCTTTCTCTTCCTACAATCATTCAAACATCAATTCAACTTATTTGTTTAAGTAGGATGTTTTTATTAATTAGCATTATGTTAGGTAAAACATTCATTACAAAACACTCCTTAAATGGCAATTCTTAGGAGCTAAACTTGGCTCTGATACCAATTGTAAGGTTTCCCCTTCTAAAATAGGAGAAATTCTTAAGATAGTCCACTAAGTCTTAACTTGAAGAAAATTTTCTATTTATCGACACCTTGACCATGTAGAGATTCAAGGATACGATTCATAAGTAAGATCTAGTCAAGGGAAGCGTGATCTTCTAAAAGTCAAATCACCCATAGGGTAATTTATCATAAATTGGGCAACTACTAGACTTGATTTCTAGAGAGGCAATGCTTTTTTCCTCATCCATGCAAGGCACAACTGCTGACCTAGTCTTCTAGAATAGAGTTACCCAAGAACCTCATTATCTAGCGTAGAGCTTTCACTTAATCTGTTGGAAAGCTACCCGACTAATCGGGTCCACCCATCCGTAGGATGGTGCCATCGGGGCATTCTATCCTCCCACTTTCCACCCTACTCACGCGCATCAATTTGCTTTCTAATTAATCCTACCACACTGTTTGACATAAATAAACATGTTCCTTAATTACAGTTCTTTTTACAAGGTTTGTTAAAACAACCTTTTTACACAATACAATCATGCCAAAGACAAGATATATATATATAAAGTTGATGCATGAATCAATTCCATACAAGCCAAACCGGCTCTCTTATTCTTTTTCTTTATTCTGTCGATGATCTAGAATTCGGCCTTCCAGCCTCTACATGCTAGGCAAAACCCTACGGGACCATACACCTCATCGTCGGCCGCTGGTGGCGAGGACTCAAGCCGGCATGTCGCTCTCTCAGGCTCCATCGCTCGATCCTCCCGCCCCTCAGAGGGATGTCTGCGCACTAGGGTAGGCTTATTTACCGCACTAGCCTGGGCCCTCAGAACTAGGCAGCATCATAACCTCTCGCCTCAATTGGCGAACCTTATTCTCCCAATGGTATGAGAGATAACTTGGGCCATTCTCGGGCTTTGCTAACGACGCTGCCCGGCTACACAAGCACGGAACGGAGTTAATGTTGAAGCTAGGAAAAACTTGCACTCTTTAAAGATAACAATTTTAATGCAATTTATTGAATACAACATCACACAATTCGTAACTTTATACAATTTTATGTCATTATTTTTAAAAGAAAAAGATACACATTTATTAGTACTAATATAGAAAAAAAACTCTTCTTTAAAATATAACTAAGCTAACCTGGTCACGATTTCCTTGAGGAGCTTGAAAAGGGAGGGTTGGAGCCACATCGGGGGCATCTTCTCTAATCTCGTTATTGCGTGTCTTTCTCGGGGTAATATTCTGACGTTTCTGAGATGGGGCCATCTTGGATGTCGACTTGTAAGGCTCACTACTGCGGTCAAAACGCTTCAACTCTGAGATCGTTTGCTCACCGTATGAGCAAAAGACTATAGCGCACAAACCCTTTCTAAAGAAAAAAACCTCTTCTTAAAGTGTAGTCAAATGGGGGGAGGGATTGAGATGTCCTTAAGACCAAAACATTTTGCAAAAAAGGGAGAAGGCTTAAGACCAAAACATTTTGCAAAAAAGGGAGAAGGGCTCAATGAATGTGGAAGTGGTTGTCGTTGGTGGCGGAGAGAGCACCGGGAGGGTATGTGAAGGACCTCGTTACTTTTACCGACAACCTCCTCCACCATTGAGAGCGTCTTGCTGCTTAATAGCAAGCTCTAGGTCGAAAGAATGTCTGACCTTGATCGTCTCACCGCAGAGACGAGGCAAGACGTTCTTTTCCAACCCATGCATGTCTTCGAAGAAGTTACGTACTTGATATTTTTTTTTTATCTTCTTTCCTTTCCTCGCGCTCTCAACACGTCTTTGGTGCTACTGTCATGGCCTCAACTTCTTCAACCACCACGCCCCAACGAGATACAACGCCGATCATGTCTTAGTATCGTCAACTAGTTTTTAATGCACATGAGCAGCTACACAAAACGCCACGCAATGGAATCACGGTACAAGCTAGGACAACAAATTAGCCCTTCTTTAACAAAAGATTATGTACTCTTTGTTAACAAAAGATTATGTACTCTTTTTATATGAATTTGGTTATATGTAATATTAAGCTAAACTAATCAACGTTAATTATTTAAACCTCTAGGTTACAACATGCCCCCTTAACACTAAGGGCCAAAAGTTTGTTGTGTGTGTTTGTACTATCGAGCAAATACACATTACAATTATATCACAACTATTACTTATCAAGGTTATACATCCTAATTAAAACCAATGGCCATGATTTCTATTTAAAAAAAGGGTGCTGGAAGCAGCGGGCCGCTTCCAACACCCTTTTTCTTATAGAAACCATGGCCACCATGGCCATGGTTCTAAATGCTTCAATGAGGTCGAGGCCCATAACAAGATTTCAATACAACTCAAACATGAAAGAAAAAATCTCTTGCTTGTTGCCATGGCCGAAATGAGCCAGTTATTCATTTAAAAAAATGGGGACAGAGGCGGCATTTGGGCACATTTTGATCACATGCATCATGTTCATGGCTAGTCTACAATGGGGGCTTTTGTTTACGATCCTTTCCTCAAGGAACTTCCAACCATTGCTACATATGAATTTAAGGTTGAGGATAGATATGCTCAAAAAGAGTTTTGAAAAATGTTAAATGCTATCGTGCAAGAATGTCGTTATGGTAAACCTGAGTTTAGGGGTTTTATGGCTAATAAGGCCGGTGCAAATTGGATTGCAATGCACTCTATTGATTTTTGTGGGAAGCGTAACCCAGAAAAAGAATAATCATGTGATTTTCATTGGGAGCATAGCATGGTGAATCATACCAAAAAGTGTATCAGACCACCTTTCCATGAGGAACACAAAGTCTTGTGTAGAAAGTGGAAGAATGCAAGCTCGGATGTTGCGGCAAGCAAATTGTAAACATGCTTTAAAATAGTGGTGGAGAAATGGACATGTTGTGGAGGGTGAGTTGCCATCGATGGAAACATGGCTCGCATGGTGGGAAGTGCGTGCAATACATTGGAGTTCTTGGTTTTTGACACAAGAGAAAGATGGTCCTTTCTTGCCAACCACAAACCTTGTTGAAAATAAGCACTCTAGCATGAGAGTAGCTGTTGGTTAAAGAAATAATTGTCTTTGTATGAGGCTACTATTGACCTTTCAATGGCTATGTGTTGCAGAGTGCACACAGTAATGCATACTTGGTGCCCTAATAAATCCACAGAGTGGACCATAATAGGTGGTGTGCCTACGCCTTGTTTTTGGGGACGACGTACTTACCCAAGACATGATGGTGCCTCGGGTGGCATTCGGGAGAGATTTGTATGGTTTTGTGCTACTCTGAATACACATTGCTGGTGCGTGAACACCAAGTGGGTGATTGCACCACCTGGACCCACTCTAGGTGTTTAGCTAGTTTTGCAAAAAGTAAGAGCAAGGTTTCTATTGGAGACAAGTAGCACCATCCCACAGAATCCAACATCGACAGTAGAGTCAGGCCTACCATAAATAGTTGCAAGCTCATGCAGACCTAAGTATCGGGCTGGTAAGGTTGTCCATTGGCACAAGAGGCATACTAAAGAATTCCAAGCGAATGTACAGAAAGGTCATTCAATTTTAACTTGCATTATTTGAGAATAAACTGTTATCTTTAATGAATTACACATGTTTTATGTGAGCATAGAGGGGTCGTGTGTGCCTGGAGTGAATTATGTGGTGAATGTGTATGAGTACCCAAGCTACTCTTGTCCGGATTTCCAAAAAAGAGAAGCAAAGCATGAGACGCGCTTCCCTTGCAAACATATGTATTATGTTTTTTTGCAAGTGTTGAATCTTGTTGCGGTCGTGCATGAGTTTATGCACTAGGAGGCTTTAACAAAAGTGGAGCTATTTCAAGCATTGTCTGGTTGTCACTACTATGCAAATGTAGCAATGCCATGAGGCATTGTGAGATGTCTGAATATGCATTCATAGATTTTCGTGTTGCTATCTACAAATGCATGGAAAATGTTTTTGGTCACTTGTATTTCGGTCTTGGACCAGAATATGCGTAGCATTAACTGTTGGAGTTTGTTTTTGGGTTTTTGGTCGGGTTGCACTTTCTACATCTATGTAATATATGCTTATATTTGATCCTATGTTGCTCAATACTATTTTTTGTAGGATAATATGTTAAAAATTCATTGTTGGGGGTTTCCTAGTTTAAGGTTTCTTGTTATTGTCAAGCTTTTTTGTTCAATAGAGGTTAAGATTCATCATTTGAGGTTTCTTGTTGCGGTCGAGGTTTTTTTTCCTATAAAAATTATGGTTGTGGTTAGATGATTCAACGATGATATATTCATGAAAAAATACTACAGGTGTCTTCATGTTCATTACAAATCATTGCCCCTCCACTCGGAACGCGCTCTTGCTCGTTCCCTCTCGCTCTTGAAATGGTCATCCTCCCTATCATCTTCCAAGGGAGCTTCCTTTGGAATGGTGGAGGGGGCTTATTGAGATTGGGATCCCTCATTAAAATCAAAGGGAATCCAAGGTATCAATAAGTAATGGTGAGGGATGGTCTTATATAGAAATGGTGGTGTCAAAGGTGACCTTGTGGATGTTACTTTTCTTAATAACACAGTGCTTGCACAACACACAACACTCTCTCATCACTATGGTGGAAGATAGCATGTTGACCATGGTTTAGCATGTCTTCATAGCTATAGAAGCATGGGCTTGAGTATGAGGCCACAAAGCCATCAAGGATTTCAAATTTCAAAAATTAACTTCAACAAGAAAAGAAGCTAAATGATGGTGAAGTGGTTGTTATGGCCTACTACACCTCCCAAGAGAACTCCACACATTTACCAATGCAACAAGAAATAGACAACAACCATCGTAGGATACATACCAAGTTCGGAGCTCACATCCCTTGAGGCTCTCCAAGCTCACTTGTAGAAGCTCCAATCCTCCAATCTCCACCTCCACTCTGTCTCACCGCGGATTCGCTCACACCACACTGCAAGACAACCGTCCTCTCACTCTCCCACACCCAAGCATAGCAGAGGCACATGCACTAGAGTACACTCTCTCTCTCTCTCTCTCTCTCTCTCTCTCTCTCTCTCTCTCTCTCTCTCTCACATGCACTAGAGTACACTCTCTCTCTCTCTCTCTCTCTCTCTCACACACATACATAAGACAAGACAAGAGCTCTCATAGCACAAAGAGGGATTGTGTCTTTCCATTATGAGAAATTGCCTTATATACAATTGGCCCTTATTCAAACTTGGCTGCCCAAAACTTACTAACTAAAGCCTTGGCTAGCCAGTATCTCATAATGTACAACATTTATAGTGCCGTTACATAACTCCTCGATGGGAGGATCATCTTTCTTAATCCAGAATGAGATTAACATCCCCTCTACCTGATGTAGGTTCTGTCCTCAAAACCTCTTACCTACGTCGAAATACCTAGTCGCCGAACTTATGCATGTAGAAGTCACGGTGTGAGTGAAGCTTTTTTAGGGTTCTTTTGAATGTTGAGTGGGAATTCTAGAACCCGGTGTCTATATCATATCTTTGAATGCTACTTTCATGTATCGTGGTAGACACCTAAGGCGATGGTAGTAGAGCATCATCCCTCGTTCTTTCGGGCCTTTGTTCATGTTGAAGCAAAGTTGTTCTGCATCATGCCCATCATATCTTTCTTTTGGCTAGTCGATTAGAACCATGATAAACTTTAGAAATCAAACTATAGCCATTATGTCCAGATCCGAGATTCTTCGCCATGCTCGAATCCATGTCAGCATCATCTGATTCTTTTGACTGGATATATCCGGAAACACTAAGGGCGAGAACTATGGAAAGTTGTAGCACACGTGTGAGTCCCTCTTTTTTCCTTAGTTGAATTGGTATGACGTGAGTCTCTGCTTGATTGGCATGTACAGTGGGTCAACTCTTTGGTTTGGTGTGGAACTCCCAAATGTATTCTAGTAAGGTGAGGTACTCCTTTCCCCAATCAGGCTGTATGCCAAAATCTTATAGGCGGGGATTGTTACCATCTATTTCTATTGTGTAACCCACCCCTTGTATACACGAGATTTTGCTTTTGCCACCTATGGAAACAATAAGTTATCATAAATGTAACAATTCTAATTTCCCGCACTTCCTCTAGGTGTGGATTCGCTAGCTTGGTGTGCCACGCCACATTCTCTCACAAAGTTCCTTCTCCGTCCATCGTCGTCGGCATCAATTCCTCCATGTTTTGCATTGAGGATTGGAGAGGGTACGGAACATACAGCTGTTGCCTTGACCCTATTGTAGAGTAGGCTTATGGTAGGATCTTGCATGTGGGCTCAGAAGGTGTTATCTGCATGAGTACTTTGAACATCAATTTTGGCTCTAATAGTGGGTTCCCTGCTCATACTAGGCCTTTGTATTTTGGAGCAGCTGACAAAGATTCTAATACATTTTCATCAGTAAAAGGTGTTATGTCATCCCGAGGGTGTAGAGTACCCACCTCATCAAGCTGCCTGTGCGGAGATACATTTGTTGCAACTCCTTGGGGTCGAGAGGGTTAGTGGGAAATTCAACAGGTGGTAAAGAGCAACGTGAAACTATACACTTTGCCTCGATTTTGTTAATAGGAGATATACTAGGATAAGGATTTAGAAGCTTACTAGAGAGGGGAGTAAACACGGGATATGTTATAGAGGTGGAGTTTCTTCTTGCCCTTCCCCTGAATTGGGTGGAGGTTGAGGAGGTTTAACAATTTTCATAAACTTGTGGAGTTTCATGAGTTATTCTGGGGCTACATTTAGATATTCTATATGGGCAAGATCAAAATCATAAAGCACATTAGTTAGCATAGCCTCCAGATGTTTATGTATTTTTCTGTATAGCTTTATGATACCCAAGGGGTGATATAAAGTAGACTCAAAAAGGTTCAGGCAGCACTGATAAGTATCATAGACCTCAACGCACCCATGGCTAATCACCCATTGATAGCTTCGAGTGACAACCTTGTAGTTGGCCGTGTGGATGGCATGTTATATGGCATGAACAGGTCGAGTTTGTTCGACATTGTCATCTTCTTAGGATGGGGCAAATTGTTGCAACACCCAACACCAACTCCAAAGGTTGAGCACTATGGGATATAGTTTGAAAAAGAAAAGGTCAGTGGTGTTAGCAAGCATCACAGTGCCCATTACTAAGGTAGGGTCAACATCCCTCTCCATGTTCTAATGTATTAGTGTTAACTCTCCTAAACTGAGGTCTTTTGTCAGGTTAACTCTCAAATGTATTAGTGTTAACTCTCCTAAACTGATGTCTTTTGTCAGGTTAATCTCAAATTGAATCAGCGAGAGTGTTAGTGTAGACAAAAAAAAGGTAAGGGTTTGAGGAGGGGCCTGAGGAGTCACCGACGATGAGCCTATCTCTGAGGCATGCTCGATAAGTTATCATAACTCGTCAGTTTACTCACTTCTTTGAGGGCTAGCTGCTACTCCAATTCTTGGATCCTTCTATCTTTGGCAATTTTGTGGATGGTAGCTTGGGCTGGAGCCTCCTATAGTTGCTTGAGGCGATCCTGTGTGCCAGTGCTTGGTTGGTGAGCTGCTGGTTGACATGTTCTAGAACTTTCTTATGACTCTCCATTCACTCCATGTCCTTGGTCTTCACACTAATAGCCTCATGGAGCTCCCTTATCTTTTCTACGTGTGCTTTGTTGATGAGTAGTTCACGATCGGATTGCACGCTAGCCACCTTCTATTGAGAGGCATCCTTCTCTTGTTTGAGCCCGCTTATCTGCTAGTATACCCCGCTTCTTTAGCATTGAAGGTGGCATGTGCTTCCTTTAGTTGTTATTTGTGCTACTCTTCTTTCTCTTTATTGTGTTCCACTTCCTTCTAGAGCTATTCTTTATCCTGTTTGACCTGAGTGGCGAGTGTCTCATTCTCCTTGTGCATTTTGATGATTGTCTTGCTCAGCAGCTTATTGTTCTCTTCCAATGCTGTCAGCTTTGTTTCTTGGTCCTTTGCAGTCTTTAAACTTATAATAATTTCTTCTGTGTGTGTGGCTTCTGCTGCAAACGAGCTGGTCTTTCAAGGCTTGCACTTGGCTAGTCGTAGCCTTGATTTTCTTCCATACCTCTGCATGTCAGTTTATAAGTAGATGTGTGGTCATTAGGTGGCATCGCCACACTCGCTAATCTTGTGACCATATATGTGTGCTGGTAGTGGCGGAGCCTTCCGTTTTCTGAAGCAAGAAATGGAGCAGCTGGTCCATCCCTTCCAAGCTTTCTTCTAGGAATGTATCTGCATCTTTTGGCATGTCTAATTGCTCTAAGAATGATCATGGAAGTTTTCAAACTCAAGGCACCTTCTTTTGTTGGCGCTAGGACTCTCTTCTTGCCTTTTTCGCTTTTTTGCTTCCACCGTTTGTTCTTTCAAACCAGGCTCTTAAGGTGCTAAGGTGGCTTCCTCGATGTCCATAATGACATCTCCCTGTCCCTGTGGTGGGGCTGCTCCTCCTATTTTGGTTGCTCTCCCTTTTCAACTGATGGGGGTAGATCTGGGAGTATCATATCATGCAAAGGTGAGAGGTTTTTGAATACTAATGCCGTTGGGCTGGAAAGGGGGATTTGGAGTATAGATTCTTTTATTTCTAGTTCCCCTATGCCCAAGGGTAATTGCTCGGTGAATATGATGGTTTCTACTCCTAATTTGGCATCAATTGTGGTTGTCACCTGCATGGGAACTTCCTGTCCTTCCAGGGCTACGTTATACTTGGCCACGTCTTCTTCCAGTCTTCTGGGTTCCTCTTCAACCTATTGCCTAGTTATTGGCTTTGGGAAGGGTTCTGTAAATATGCCTCTCATTTGTTTGGGTTTGTCTTTCTTCTTTCCTTCCTTGGTGGACATTTCCTTCATTAGCTCTTTGGTTTCCTTTAGGACAGCTTGCCCTAATTGAAATTCTACTTGTAGGTGTGCTAGATCCGACATCACCTCCTGTGGGGCTGGTGGGACAGCTTGTTCTTGAGGCACCTTTGGTAATAGAATATTACCAGTATGGCCTAGAATTTTGGTGAGGACATAGGGGGGGTTACAAACCTTGGATTAGTGGGATGTGAGGTACTTCTCCATCTCTTTGTGTAGGTACCAAGCCTAATCATCTTCTTTCTCCTCATGCACATGGGCTATCTTATGAAGGGTAATTCGGTTGTACTTGTCCACCAGCTTGATTTACATAATGATTAACATTGCACGGCAGGCTATCTCATCCACTTCTTCCTTTATGTTGTCGTAGACTCCATTAGAATTGTAGGAGAGTTTCTTTAGCATATCTTTGTGACAGGCATTTGATCAATGTGGTGGAGATGTGTTGCGATTGGAGGTGGCAAGCGGAGGGGTCTCCTTTGGTGAATTTGGAAGCCATCTAAAACAAAATCATGAGAGCGTCAGCCCCACTGTCGCGGCGGCTGGTAGGAACTCAGAATCTCCCGGGGTTAATGTGTTAGTAAGTTAGTAGTTCAGAGGAAGTGAAACTAGCGACCCAAAAAATGGAATTTTGACATTCTACCAGGCATTTCACTTGTTTGACAAGGATTTCACGACGTGAAACTATGATGGCATGAAATAGCAAATATTCTTCACGTCATGAAAAAGTCACTTCTTTGAAGTTGTGAATTCACCCCTTGTGTGTGTGCAAAACATGATGAGAAGTGGGTTAATGGGATGAGCAAAACATGATGAGAAGTGGGTTAATGGGATGAGCATAAAACTTATGTGCATGGAGTGTGCGCGTGAAATAGTAGGTGTAGTGTGTGAACTATAAGGTGATTAGTCTTTTATTCTTTTAGACTTTTTGTTTAGACAAGATGAGTGTCAATGATGATTCCATATAAGATGGGTGACAAATAATCGATTGTGCATTCATTTAAAATTTTCATGAAATAGCATACTGGAACCACGTTTCACGATGTGAAATAGTTTTAGAGTTTCACGACATGAAAAGGTGAGTTGGGGTCATAATGCGTGAAACAGCAAGGAAGGGTCTCACGCCAAGAAATAGTAGACTGATATTTCATGACTTGAAGCTCTTTGAATTTTTTATAGTTTTGGCAATCAATCAATTTACGTTGTGCATTTGCATAGGAGATTAGTGCAATTGACAACTCGTGCATGCAATTTGAAGAGATTCTATCATGAGATTGATTTCGGCAACCATAAGACTCGAAGCAAGGACGTTTGCATGATTTAATCAATCAAGATCATGAGCAAGAGATTGTGAACCCCTACCTAATCAATCAAAAGGTGCGGGGGATGGCGATGCAACAGAATGCGACAAAGCTCGATCCACAAAAAGAATGCAAAGGGCGACTCGAAGACGAAAGGGAATTGAAAAAAAGGGAGGAAAAATGCTATTATGGACTGCCACATGGCACATTATGATTGGTAGGTCATAGTTGGCCATCTCACTGCGTGAAAAACAAACCCTAGATCTTCATGACATGAAATGGTTTGTAGCATTTCATGGTGTGAAAGGCTGCTAGGCTAAGGTTTTCATAGCTAAACAGCTTTTCCTTATTCATGCAGCAATTGGTGATACCCTAGATAATCTTATATGCTCAGTCCAAGTCCAGCAAATATGCAATTGGTGATACCCTAGATGATCCTATATGTCCAAGTCCAAAAAATATGCATGAAGAGGAATAGATACTAAGCTCGTGAAACATATGAACCTGTTTCACGACGTGAAAAGGTTTAGACATTTCACGGCGTGAAACGCTTAACCCTCTACCTTGTATCCATTGAAAATTGAAGTCATTTTCTTGGTATCTAGGTAATCGTCCTTTTGTCACCTTCCCCTTGCCTTATTATTTCCAAGGGAACCAAGTTGGAACCTTGTAGCTTGTTGGTATTTGTTGTTGTAGATGTCTTAGTTCGAAATGAGAACTCCTTAGTTTCCTCTCCATCTAATGGATGAGAACGTCTATGGAACCTTCGTGAACCTATTGTTCTTCTTGTGCATGGGGTCCATTTTTTTTACCTTTGTCTAGAACTTGTCCCCGCTTGATCTCCCTGCTGGTGGGTGACGTCGGTACTATAGGTGTTGCACTCTCTTGTCTATTTGGGTTAATTGTTATCTTCCTCCAAACTGATCTCGGTGCTACCTTAACACATGATATAGCTAGGTCCTGATTCTGCTTGTGCCCTTGTCTCTTTTCTTTTCTTTTTGAGGTAGACCCTACACTTGATGCTTTTTTATCCTTTGGTGACCATACTTACGAGGCTCCTTGATAGTATCCCTAGGCAGCTAGTATGTCTTTTCTCACCCACCTCTTTTGAATGCTTGAGGTGCTCGAGCTCATCTGTGTTGTTGCTTCCTCTCGATGGGTTTGTTGTGCCTTGGCCCTTGCATGTATCCCTATTGTGCTACTTTGATGCCCCTAAGGTGTAGACATTACCATAATAGCCTTGGGCCTTGATCTGGGACTTTGAAATCCATTGTTTCCTTGTTGGAGACATATAGTGTCCTTGCGGGCGGTCCTCTTGAGTGGTGCGGTTTGTTAGAGGTCGATGCCTTTACCCTGGATTCTCCTCATTTTCTTGTTATACTGGCATCTCCATGTCGCATTCAATTTCTTGTTTTTCTTTATTCAAGGGACTCTGTAATGGAATGGTCAGGGGGGGTCAAGGGCCTTGGTTGAGTTGCACTTTCCTTTCCTCCCATTGGATGGTACAATTGGTGGTGCAAATCCGGGACCTTCCTAGTATCATCTCTTCTTCCATTGTACCTGCAGGCATATCAAACACCTTCCTAACCAACAAGGGATTATTTCTTATGGAAATTTTAACATTAAAAAGCCCCATGGACAAATGCACACTACGAACTTGGGCGTTAGTTGCCTCTAGGTGTGGTTTGTCTAGCGCTACCTAAGTTTCATAGGAAATCAAGTTATGACTTAACCCTGTATCAATCAATGCAATGCTTTTTATTTGACTACCTGTTGTGGATACATGTACACTTAGGTATGCAGGTTCAATATCTAGGTCATGATCTTCTAGCTATGTGAGCAAACCCTTGTTTACATGTAGAGTTCTTCCTTGGACTCTCTGTTTCGTTTTGGCTTCCCTAGCTTTGGCTTCCACTTGAACTTGTCTGATTTTCTCTTTTTCTAGCTTTTTCTTTTGTTTCAAGAGATGCTCTTGTGCGATAATTTCATGGGTCAATGGTCCATAATACTTTTTCAACTTGATTTCGTTGATGTAACCCTCCATTTCTATCCCATCGATAGTCTCTATTCTTACTAACCCTTGAGGGGTGATCTCAGACACTCCGAATGGGCCTAACCCTCAGTATTTCAATTTCTTTTTCCTAGTGCTTCTTCCAACACCATACACGAGGAAAATTTCCCCTTTTTCAATTTCCTTGTATTTTAGGTTATGGTTAAACCAATGCTTTCTTCAAATTTTCTCGACCATAAGCCCATGTGATGCTATTAGCTGTGTTTCATCAAGTTTCTCCAAAGTCAATCAACCTCTCGGCTAATGCATTCTCCGTGAGCCTTTATTGTACCGCAATACATAGGCTTGGAACTAAGAACTCCATAGGCATTACTGCATCAATGCCATAAGTTAGACGGAAGGAGAGTATATCCTTGCTACCTTATATGATGTACGACAGGCTCATAATGCTGCAGTCAACTTGTGCTCCCAATCTGTTCAACTCGCCTCTAAGGTCTTGGTCAAGATAGTACATAGAATCTTGTTGGTGCTCTTAGCTTGACCATTTGCCCGTGGATAGCAAAATAAAGTTGACGTACTACAAGGAATCCCATGAGTAAATGTTCAATCACCTCATTATGATAAAATACAAACCCCGATCTCACTGACTAATTCTAGCAGGCAGCCAAATCTAGATATAATTTGCTCATACAAGAATTTAGCCGTAGTTCAAGCATCAGATTTTTTAGAGGCTCTCGTCCCTGCCCACTTGGTGAAATAATCTGTGGCCACGATCACATATCGATGTGCCACTGGACTAATAAGTCCAACAAAATCAATGCCCCATTTCTCAAAGGGACAATTGTCTCACTATTACATGGGTAAGTGGCATCCTATCTTTTTGTTGTGGAATGGCAAATCGTTGACATTCTTCACATCTCTTTACAAATTATATGGCATCTCCGAACAACGTAGGCCACCATAGTCCTGCTTGAAGAACCTTGCGAGCTGTAACTTCTCTAGCAAAATGTCCTCTGGCTATTCTTGATGAGTGTGCTTCTTCCAATACCATAACGAGTTCATCTTCTCACACACATCTTCTGAGGATATCTTCTTTACCCATCTTATGTAGCTCTCTCGCAATTAGTTGATATGGTGCAACCAACTTAATAAGCCGATGAATCTTATCCTTGTTCAAGGGCCGATCTTGTGAAAAACCATAGGCTAGGTACTTGGATCTTTCCTCACTCCACTCAGGTACCATATCAATCTTGATTAAACATGCATCTATAAGGTCATCGTCCACACCAATTGGAGGTTCTCCGTTTGGAATCCTTAACATATGGTCTACCAAAATACGTTGTGATCATTTCCTTACCATGACCATAAAGTTGAATTCGAAGAGTAAGAGTGACTCCAACATGTGATCCTTCTCATGGTACATGGCTTGTTCACCAAATACAATAAGACTTGATGATCCATAAAAATACAAACTTATTGGCCCAACAAGTAATGTCGATATTTCTTGATAGAACAACCCTTCACGTTCAGTTGGTATAGTTGATTTCTACATCAGTTAATTGTCGACTGGTAGAGCAAACCGGGTAATCCAATTTGAATTCCCCAAGTTGCGCCAATACGCACCCTACATATCAAAATTTGATGCATTAATGTGCACATGTAATACAAGGTCCCAGTTGGGTGGTCTCAAAATTGGCGCACTAGCAAGTGCCCTTTTCAACTAATCATATACTTGTTGGCACTCTTCAGTCCATTCAAAGATTTTGACTATACAATGGTATGGCAATTTTTGCATAGAATATAATGAATCTTCGATAGTACCCAACATGTCCCATAAACCGTTGTACACCCTTGTAGTTTGTTGGGGGGACTAATTCTAGAATCAACTTCACCTTGTCCTCATCGGTGGAAATACCATTCTTAGACACAATGTGTCCCAATCTAACACCGTGCTTGACCCAAAATTGTCATTTTCAAGGGTTTAAGGATATGCAATAAAATCGACATCTCTCAAACACCTTCCTTAAGCAAGGTAGATGTTCATTCCATCATGAGTGTGCACAAAGATTGTCAATGAATACCTCAAGCCACTCTTGCAAAAGTAGTTCTTGAAAGCCATGCACATCAATCGTTGGAATGTTGCAGGGACATTAGTGAGGCCAAAAGGCATAACCTTATAACCATAAGTCCCCCACATTGTGTTAAAGGATGTCTTGTGTTAGTCCTGTGGTGCAATGGACACTTGGTTGTATCCCGAAAAACCATCTAAGAAGTTGTAGGCTTCGTCACCTACTACCCATTCTAATACATGATGCTCCATATATGGTAATGGTGGGTAGTGGTCTTTCCTGGTAGCTACATTGACTTTTTTGAGATGAACACACACTCTGAGCTTCCCATTATTTTTTGGCATGATCATGATTGGTGACAGCCAATCTATGTGCTCAATCTCATAGATGAAATCTGAAGCTATGAGCTTATCAATTTCCTCCTTTACAATAGCTACGTATTTAAAATTCATTTGGTAAGGTTTCTGCTTGGATGGTCTCAATCCCTCTATAATTGGAATAGTGTGTTGAACCACCTCGGGTGGTACACCCTTCATTTCACTATACTTCTAAGAAAAACAATCCTTGAACTCTTTCAAGGATTGGAATAGTGTGTTGAACCACTTGGGTGGTACACCCTTCATTTCACTATACTTCTAAGAAAAACAATCCTTGAACTCTTTCAAGAGAGCAATGAGCACCTCTTCTTCAGCAAAGCAATCAAGTCATTAGAAATGTAGACAGGTTTGGGATCCTCCCCTGACTCAACAATGTCTACCTCTTTAACTTTTGTTGGTCTATCGGAGGACATGGAATGGCCATTTTCTTTCACTCTTTTGGCCATCAGTTAGACTACTTTCCGCTCATCGATGGTGTAAGTTTTGAAATGGTGTGGCACAAGTCTGGCTTATCGCCATCATCACCATCTTTTCGATCCATCACCTTCCTTGCCTCTCGCTCGTCAACTTCAGCCAAAGCCTTATTTCGTTTCCTTCTTCTAACCTTAGTAAGTTTAGGCAGATCAGGCTCTTGAAGAGTAGATTTTTCTTCTCATTTTCCTTCCAAGGTGATCTTACTCAACTCCTCACCCTAGTTCTTAGAAAACTCATCGTGCACCTTAGTGACCTCGAGATATCTTAGCCATTGGTCATCCATGGGCTTACTTCGCAATAGGGAATTGTGTCGAGCGATATACCTTTTTTGCTTCTGCCATTTTCTGAGGTGTTTAGTGTTGTTATGACCTTGAGTCCCAGGCACTCCTATGCTTGAGTCTTCATCTTCTGTTTCCTCTTCCATGAGTTTCACATTCACCATGCGTACTGAGGTATTAGGAATGCTTCCCGATTCAACATAATTTATTCCTCTAGGGAGAATTACATCTATAGTGGCAAGTACATGCATCTAGTTTTCACTAAAGTCTAGAGGTGGAAGCAACATGTACATCTGATTCTCTTCCTCTTCACGTGAGCATTCTTTAACTAGTTGGTAGACTTGTAAGGGTGTGGTTCAATCTGTTGGTAGACTTGTAAGGATGTGGTTCAATCTGTTGTGACCAAATCGTTGCTAAACTGTTGTTATGGCTCACCCTAACCCTCCTTGAAACACATCCAAAAAGAGATTACTTGGTGAACCGCAACTATTGGTGAGGATCTTTCCAATGGCTGAGCTTGTAACCCTTGAGGTCTCCAAGCTCCACAACTCCTTGAGAAGCAATTCCACCGCGTCTCTGGTGAGTGTTGTCACATCGTCGCATTGCACTATGGGTCCTCGTCCCTCCTCTCACCTCACTCACACACACTCACTAGCATGCATTAGGGAGAGAGATTAGCAAGAGGATTAGCAAGAGCAAGACTCTATTGCACAATGGGAGAGTATGTTGTATTATGAGAGAAATTCACTTATATACATGGCCATAAGTGTTCACACTCACTTAAACTATGGCCGACCGGGCACTTTAGGCTCATAAGAGGCCTAATGCTATTACAATGACTACTCTCATAATATATCCATGAAGTACATCACTTAGGACTTCATCCTAACTTGCTACCACATGCTCTTGAAGAAAGAATCACCATAAATACTCTGTCATACCATTATGGGCGCTCGTCCAAGTTGTAGCTTTGGACACTATTGCTTCATATCATGAATGTATGACCCTTTGGTGTATCTACCGTGACTCCTTGATGTAAGATAATGGTGGTAGCTCTTGTTAATCCTAGAATTGGATTAACATTCCCCCCTTCCTGATATGGCGATCGCGTTGAAGACCTTTGTGTGGGGAGAATGAACAAACTTGTCGATGGCTTAAATGTTGAATGACATTCAATGGTCTTTGTTCCTCCAGAGGAAATAAGAAAAGCTAGTTAATGAATGTTAATTGTGTATTCGGAATTCCTAATGGGTTGGGGGGTTTTTGCGAATGATTGCATTTTTATATTTGTGTGAGCCCTTTTTTTCTTTTTTCTTTTTTTTTTGGCTCACTTTGTTTTTGGCAAATCATCGGCAAGGTTACATGTGATTTTTGTTAGTGGAGACACTAAGAGATGTTAATAATGGGAGAGAAGAGAGAGAAGGATCCGGAGGAACGTAGACTTAATCATCAGAATGAGATGGTGATTCTCAGTTCCTCATTTGATTCATTGAAGCGACATTCATCATTTGAAGTTATTGGCTTATGATGATGATGTCCCTTTGTGTGGTAGGATTCTTATCAAATGTTGTTGAGAGAATCTGATCCTATTATGGCTCACCCTAACCCTCCCTGGAACACATCGAAAAATAGAATACCTGGTGAACCGCAACTATCGTCATCGTGAGGATCTTTCCAATGGCCGAGCTCATAACCCTTGAGGTCTCCAAGCTCCACAACTCCTTGAGAAGCAATTCCACTACGTCTCCCACGAGCGTTGTCACACCGTCGCATTGCACTACGGGTCCTCGTCTCCCTTCTCTCACCTCACTTCACTCACACACACTCATTAGCATACATTAGGGAGAGAGATTAGCAAGGGGATTAGCAAGAGCAAGACTCTATTGCACAATGGGAGAGTATGTTGTATTATGAGAGAAATTCACTTATATACATGGCCATAAGTGTTCACACTCACTTAAACTTTGGCTAGCTGGGCACTTTAGGCTCATAAGAGGCCTAATTCTATTACAATGACTACTCTCATAATATATCCATGAAGTACATCACTTAGGACTTCATCCTAACTTGCTACCACATGCTCTTGAAGTGGGAATCGCCATAAATACTCTGTCACACCATTATGGGCGCCCGTCCAAGTTGTAGCTTTGGACACTATTGCGTCATATCATGAATGTATGACCCTTTGGTGTATCTACCGTGACTCTTTGATGTAAGATAATGGTGGTAGCTCTTGTTAATATCCTAGAATTGGATTAACATTCCCCCCTTCCTGATATGGCGATCGTGTTGAAGACCTTTTATGGGGAGAATGAACAAGCTTGTCGATGGCTTTGATGTTGAATGACATTCAGTGGTCTTTGTTCCTCGAGAGGAAATAAGAAAAGCTAGTTATTAATGAATGAAGAGGTTAGTTGTGTATTGGGAATTCCTAATGGGCTGGGGGGTTTTTTGCAAATGATTGCATTTTTATATTTGTGTGAGCCCTTTTTTTTCTTTCTTTCTTTCTTTCTTTTTGGCTCACTTTGTTTTTAGCAATCATCGACAAGGTTATATGTGATTTTTGTTAGTGGAGACACTAAAAGAGATGTTAATAATGGGAGAGAAGAGAGAGAAGGATCCGGAGGAACGTAGACTTAATCATCAAATTGAGATGGTGATTCTCAGTTCCTCATTTGATTCATTGAAGCGACATTCATCATTTGAAGTTATTGGCTTGTGATGATGTCCCTTTGTGTGGTAGGATTCTTATCAAATGTTTTTGAGAGGATCTGATCCTATTATGGCTCACCTTAACCCTCCTTGAAACACATCCAAAAAGAGATTACCTGGTGATGATGTCCCTTTGTGTGGTAGGATTCTTATCAAATGTTTTTGAGAGGATCTGATCCTATTATGGCTCACCCTAACCCTCCTTGAAACACTTTCAAAAAGAGATTACCTGGTGAACCGCAACTATCATGAGGATCTTTCCAATGGCCGAGCTCATAACCCTTGAGGTCTCCAAGCTCCACAACTCCTTGAGAAGCAATTCCACCGCGTCTCCCGCGAGCATTGTCACACCGTCGCATTGCACTATGGGTCCTCGTCCTTCCTCTCACCTCACTTCACTCACACACACTCATTAGCATACATTAGGGAGAGAGATTAGCAAGAGGATTAGCAAGAGCAAGATTCTATTGCACAATGGGAGAGTATGTTGTATTATGAGAGAAATTCGCTTATATACATGGCCATAAGTGTTCACACTCAAACTATGGCCAGCCGGGCACTTTAGGCTCATAAGAGGCCTAATTCTATTACAATGACTACTCTCATAATATATCCATGAAGTACATCACTTAGGACTTCATCCTAACTTGCCCACATGCTCTTGAGGCAGGAATCGCCATAAATACTCTGTCACACCATTATGGGTGCCCATCCAAGTTGTAGCTTTGGACACTATTGCTTTATATCATGAATGTATGACCCTTTGGTGTATCTACCGTGAATCCTTGATGTAAGATAATGGTGGTAGCTCTTGTTAATCCTAGAATTAGATTAACATTTTTCCCTTCTTGATGGCGATCGTGTCTGCGTGATTGCGTTGAAGACCTTTGAGTGCGGAGAATAAATAATCTTGTCGATGGCTTTGATGTTGGGATGACGTTCAATGGTATTTGTTCCTCCGGAGGAAATAAGAAAAGCTAATTAATGAATGAAAAGGTTAGTTGTGTATTGGGAATTCCTAATGGGGTGGGGGGTTTTTGCAAATGATTGCATTTTTATATTTGTGTAAGCCCTTTTCTTTCTTTCTTTCTTTCTTTTGGCTCACTTTTTTTTGGCAATCATCGGCAAGGTTACATGTGATTTTTGTTAGTGGGGACACTAAGAGATGTTAATAATGGGAGAGAAGAGAGAGAAGGATCCGGAGGAACGTAGACTTAATCATCAAAACAAGATGGTGATTCTCAGTTCCTCATTTGATTCATTGAAGTGACATTTATCATTTGAAGTTATTGGCTTGTGTGACAATGTCCCTTTGTATGGCAGGATTCTTATCAAATGTTGTTGAGTAGGATCTGATCATGTCTTCTTCTGCCCATGTGCTTTTTATGTTTTTATGCATATTTAAGTGCTCTTATGAAGCAAATTTTCATGAAGTACAAGAATTGAGTCATATAGACTCTTATTGAACTGCTCTGTGTGTTGAAGTAGCCACTTCTTAGTGAGGATTGAAAGAATTACGATGGCTTAAGAGGCTAATATAGAGACCTTCACTAGGGACTGAAAATCATTGAGTTATGAAGATTGTGGCATCATTTGGAGTGGTTTGTAATTTGAAGGTAAATTCCAGGCGCGATGGGTTGTACCATTGACCAGGCTGTCGCCCACCATGGCCCCCCCATCCAGAGATGTACCTGGAAGTTGTCGATGGTGAGGCTTTGGTGTAAATGTTCTCCAGTGCATGAGTATGGATATGTACTCAAAGAGCAGCTGCTACATTAATTTAGCCAAAAGAATAGTAAGCAATAAGCTTAACAAATATATAGTGACTATTGTGTGATATGGGTTAATCCGTGAGAGGAGGCTTAAATCATGAAAACTGTAGGTTCTTAAGACATGAGATGAAACTCCTTGAATTGTAATTATGTGAGATGGAATTGCGTGAATTTGCAAGTTTTGACCTCGAGGTTTTTTTTCTTAATGGGTCATCTAGGTCATGACTTGCACAAGCAACAGCTTCTTGTGCGCTCATTTCTCACTTCCAGAGGGGTGACAAGTGCATTGTTATTCTGTTCTTGACGTGCTCCTAAGTCTCTGTATTTCTTCTTGAATTTGTTTGCTGAAATGATGTCAAGGCAGTAGGAAAGACTGCTGACTGTTTGTTTGAACAGACAAGCTCTTGTGTTGGTGCGGAATGCACGAGAGTGATTGAGTGATTTGCTTGCTGTTTTTTGGGACTCCATTCTCGTCGAATTATAGGTGAAGTTGTTGGGGTTGAAGTCGGTGGTGAGGTTTTCTTCACATTGTTTGATTTTGGCAACCATATGATGGAATTACCATCATAGTATCCTTGTTGTTTAAGTACATGCACATGCACCCATCTTTGACGAACACTGTAATTTGGTCCAATATGCTTGGTGGTGTTGAGGCTTTCTTCTTTGCGCAACCTCAGGGGACTTTGTGATGCGTTTAGGGACCCAAACTTTGGTATTTCTTTGGTAGTACCCTTTGGTATTTCTTTGGTAGTACCCTTGTGCTTGCAGCATTGTTTTTGGTACCCACACTTGTTGCGTTGGTGGAGTTCTTTGAGGAACTCGCATCTTAGCTTTTTCAAGAGTACCCAATGCATACACTGGCACACTTGGCCCTCTGACAATTCTTAATGAGGGCTATTTGAAAACTTGTGAATCCTCATAGTCCTGTTTTATGTAGTTCATTATGTCTTTGTATAACTCAGGTTGAGCCATTAAAGGTGCAAGTGTTGATGTGATTCTAGATTTATCATGAGACAAGAGCATTCCTCCGAATGAGGTTTAGAGAGATTGTTTTAATCTTGTAAGGGAATTATCGAATTCCTCACATGCTTTCTCAAGCCTAAAGTTCGTACAGTCTGTTTCAAATGACTCTTCTGTGTAGAGAGTATGTCTTCCTCTTGAAAGGAAAAGCGGTACTCCTCTAGGTTTTGTATCTTGGTTGCTATTTTAGGATTGGCATTATGAGGTTCAATCATAACCGGTAACCCTATAAGACATTCAACCAAGCTAAGCATGCTCTCCTGAGCTTGCTTTTTATGTTTCGCATATGTCATGTGATCACTATTATCCCTTTGGGGTGGTTGGGTGGGTTCTAGTTTCTTGATTGGTCTATGTGGTGCACTGAGTGAAGAGTAAGAACATGTTTCATCCTCACTTAGTGATGTATTAGAACTTGTTTCAGTATCTGACTTTCCTTGGTTTATTAGTTTTTCATTATGTTTACCCATACGACGAGATCGAATTTTCTTTTGGGTTTTTGTATCCTATGTCGCACGTATGGGTGTTGTGGTTTGCATGGTGGTCTTTGAGGTGGCTGCTTTTGCATCATGTATAGCTCTTGACTCTTTCGTGTTTATGTCCCTTTTTGGGTTTATGTCCTCTACAGGCTCCTTTTCTCTATCTTTTAACTCGACCTTAAACAAAAGACATGTCTTTTGTTTTTCTTGGGTTTAGAAGGTTTTGTTTTCTCTTTTGGGTTCTATTAAAGCATGTTCTTCTACCCATGTTGAGGTATTGTCTTTTGTGTTCCTTTTTACTATTTCTCGTGCCTTGGCTTGTAAGCATGTAAGCACATTCAAGGGCACCGTGGACAATTGCCCGTTTTGTACACTTAAGATGTTAAGAGTTGTATTTTGTGAGACAAGTTGCATTGAAGCAACTCGTCTTGGGCAATCTTGGAACATGTGATCAATGCCACATCGTTCACACATTGGTCGCAAGGTGTCAGTGACTATGGGCATGGAAGTATTCCAAACTGTGCAGTCTGCCACCTTGTGAGGTCCACGACAATAAAAACATTGAAGTGTTTGATTAACTGCCTCCTGAGCAGTTTCTACCCTTTGGACTGTTTCTGTTTGGTGCACGGGAGGTTTTGAGTCCATTATGGATGAAGCGGGACACTTTTTAGTATCATGGTCAAAGGTTTTACAATATATGCAGTATAGAAGAATAGTTGCCTTGTATATGCGCAATGAGGATTGGGATGATCGTAGTGATTGCATTCAACACAAGGAATTTCGCTCCTCACTTTTAGAGGCATTAAGGATGTCTGGTTTTGAAGGTTTTCATCCTCTCTTAGAGATGTTGGTTGTAAGATTTTAAGAAAGGTTGCATAAAAATTCTGGGAATGTCAATTTCGAGATCGATCTTTCTTTTGTCATTGCTTCACTTGGTTTAGATGAACACCTCATAGCATGATCATCTTCTAGCATGTTGTCATGTAAACGTATTGCTTCTTTACAACATTGATCAAATGTTTCCGAATTGGATACAATGATCAAGTTGTGTAAGCTGTTATTCTTTAAGCCCATCATAAAACATCTCTTCAATTAAACATCGTTTAATTATTCCCATAACTCACAACGTGAGTCCAAGAGTTTTATTCGAAGGATAAAATTTTTAATGGATTCATTGGGTTGACGCTCAATTGAATAGAGTTCTGTTGCTACACTGCACCGATCACCTTGTCTGGAAAAGCCATGTATAAAGGCTGATTTCAAGGTTTTGAAGTTGGTCTTGATCGCTTAGCATCAATGCGATGAACCATCGACTAGCTTTTCCCTCTAAGCATAAGTTCAACGCATGTACCTTAGTGGGGCAGTTGGGATTTCCAAAGGCTTCACATCTCTGTTCAACGCATGTACCTTAGTGGGACAGTTGGGATTTCCAAAGGCTTCACATCTCTATTCAAACATTTGAATAAATTGAACAGGGTCTGTTGTTCCATCATATTTGCCCATAATTTTAGAAATTTGTATGGCCGAGGCCGTATGTGAGTGCTCTTGTTGGAAGAGACTCAGTGAGTCCGTGGGCCTCCCCCTTCCTAGACTAGTCAGTATGTCTAAGTTGTGGGCATCCAGGAAAGGGTTGGTACTTATTATAAGACTTGCAGGAATGTTAGGCAAGGGACCAAAGCCCGGTGGGATCGAAGTCATAGGGGGTGTAAAACCCGATGACATGCTTGTTATAGGCATGGCCAAAGGCATGGGGAGGTGAAATGGTGGCATAGATCTCAATGGCTCGAAGATGACAGCCATTGGGTTTAGTCCTTGTGTGATCCTTGGCACTCCCTCTATCATGGCCATAGATCTCAATGGCTCGAAGATGACAGCCATTGGGTTTAGTCCTTGTGTGATCCTTGGCACTCCCTCTATCATGGCCATGTCGGAGTGCCTAAATGCCCCTTAATGAGCAATTATAATTTTTTTATATTCTTATTTTTTTACTTTTTATACTTTCCCACAGCCCTTTACCTCAAGAGGCTTGGCGTACTCCTCGTTGGATCAAACGGGTGTCCGTTTACCCTAATTAGCTTAGGTGCTATACGCACGTGAACGACCTTAATTTTTTCGAAAAAAGAGTATGCTAGGAACTTCCCAGATGGAAGAGGAGGTCCTAAAACCTATTTTCCATCACTGTCTTAAGACAAAAAAAAAATCGAGAATTTTTTCCCTGTTTCGCAACACGTTTTTTAGGGTGTTTTCCAAAAGGAATTTTGAAAAACTCTATATGAGGGAGTTGTAGTATTTTTGGAGTACTATACTTTGTTTCCCTAAGTCGTCCGTGATTTTGTCGTTTAGACCCTCAAAAAGTAGCCCGAATATGGTTCGACATCGTTTTTACGCTATTTTTTACGATTTTTCGTGGTTTTTGGTTGTTTTTTTGCCTTGATTTTTGGCTCGAATTTTGAGGCTACTGGTCAGAGGCCAAAATGGTCGATTTTGACTTCGGATGAGCGAGTCCAAAGTCAAAGAGCGCGATGTCAGCTTTTCGATGAGCCCTAGAGCGCCTTCATCGGATATACGATTTAGGAAATACAGGTTTCCAAACAAGGGTATTGTTTTTTTCCAAAAAGAATAAATTTGGCCGCGTGAAACGGTTTTCACACAATGAACCGGACTTCATGAAAAAATAAATTTTGATTATATATATATATATATATATATATATATATATATATATATATATATTTGCCGTGTGAAACTAGTATTTCACGCCGTGAAACGGTTTTCACGTCGTGAACGCTTCACAGAAAATTAAATTTTTATTTTTTATTTTTTTATTTTTTTACCGCATGAAACTAGTGTTTCATGCCGTGAACCGGATGGACTTCATGAAAAATTAAATTTTAATTTTTTTAATTTTTTATTTTTTTGTCGCATGAAACTAGTGTTTCACGCCATGAAACGGTTTTCATGCAGCGAACCGAACCTCACGAAAAAATAAATTTTGATTTTTTTTTAAATTTTTTTACCGCGTGAAACTAGTGTTTCTAGCCATGAACCGAACTTCATGGAAAATTAAATTTTGAATTTTTTTTTTTTTTTTTATTTTTGACGCGTGAAACTAGTGTTTTAGCCATGAAATGGTTTTCACGCCGTGAACCGGACTTCACGAAAAATTAAATTTTGATTTTTTTTTGTCGCGTGAAACTAGTGTTTCACGTCGTGAACCGGACTTCACGGAAAATTAAATTTTGATTTTTTTTTGTCTGGTGGGAGATACGAATTTCCCTTTTTGGGGGGGAATATTTTTTGAATTTAAAATGAAAAGGATATAGGCATTTTCCCAAAAAAGGTAAGTGGAATAAAAAAAGTCAACCTTTTAAATGACACCCATTTACACCCTTCATAAATGACTCCCAAAATGGACAAACTAACAACTCATGAGCATCTTTTCATTGAATGCTCATTAGCCTTAATGAGTTATGTAAAAAAGTGATTAAGGATTAACCCAAAATTAATTCTTTCACTAATCTTTTTTTCTTTTATACTAATTAAGGACTCTAATTAACCACTAATCTCTCATTAATTCACACAATTGAGCACATTATTGGATAGAGCAAGGGAATGCTAATCTTTGTGCATCAAGAATTGTGTAAATTAATCTAAAACAGGGGATTAATTAGACTCTTAATTATGGTCTCCTCTTTTAAGGTAAAATTAAGCAAAGAGAGTCAAATTTCTCCAATTGATGAAAAATTTGATGTGATAATTGATGCATCTAGATGCTTTCAAAACACTCAAAAACCCCAATTTTAACTACTCATATGATCAATTAAGACCCCAATTAACACATTTTCTAAATTTTTAGCCTCTTGAACAAGATTAATCACCCTAAATGATAACAACCAGTCCATGAAGAGAAATTAGTCAAATTCAAGGGTTTTTATGGTTTCAAGAAATTTTTTGAAAGATTAAGCTACTCCTAATGCTTTCTAACACTCTAATCCAAACAATTTAACAAAAAACACACAATTAGACTAAAATTAATGATCTTAGTTCTATGTTTAAACTAAAAAGAACTAACATCTAAGAAATGCATTTTATTGCATTATTTGATGCATTGGATGCAAACTAAGCCTAATACCAACTATGTGCAAGCCCTAAGTACATGAAAAACCATAAAAACAACAAATTAATCTAAAAATTAAGCAAAAAAATATTTTTTTAAAAAAACAAAAAATAAAGCTATTCTACACCAAATCTCACACAAATCACCATCAAATCCACATCTTTTTCATGGGAAACCATTAATCAAGATAATGGGCAATGGGTTATGTATAGATTAGAGACAAAACGATGAAAAAAGCCAAGGGATGGCTCCCCGGCCAGCAGCGCCAAAAATGTTATAGGTAACCATAACCCTCCTTGAAACACATCTAAAAAGAGATTACCTACCTGGTGAACCGAATTGTCGTGAGGATCTTTCCAATGGCCGAGCTTGTAACCCTTGAGGTCTCCAATCTCCACAACTCCTTGAGAAGCAATTCCACCGCATCTCCCGCCGCCGCGAGCGTTGTCACACCGCCGCGTTGCACTACAGATCCTCGTCCCTCCTCTCACCTCACTTCACTCACACACACTCACTAGCATGCATTAGGGAGAGAGATTAGCAAGAGGATTAGCAAGAGCAAGACTCTATTGCACAATGCAAGAGTATGTTGTATTATGAGAGAAATTCACTTATATACATGGCCATAAGTGTTCACACTCACTTAAACTGTGGCTGGCCAGGCACTTTAGTCTCATAAGAGGCCTAATGCTATAACAATGACTACTCTCATAATATATCCATGAAGTATATCACTTAGGACTTCATCCTAACTTGCTACCACATGCTCTTGAGGAAGGAATCGCCACCATAAATACTCTGTCACACCATTATACGCTCCCGTCCAAGTTGTAGCTTTGGACACTATTGCTTCATATCATGAATGTATGACCCTTTGGTGTATCTACCGTGACTCCTTGATGTAAGATAATGGCGGTAGCTCTTGTTAATCCTAGAATTGGGATAACAACTGTCCTTCCATGGGGTGTGTCTTCCACGTATAGAGATCGATCTTCAGAATTTACAAATCGTTTTGTATATATACTTGGTCTAATGCCCAATCATGCAGCATAACTTTGGCTTCTCTCATGAAGGGTCTGCCCAAGATAATATCATATGAATCTGGTTGGCACGAAAAGTCCATTACAATAAATGCATGATGGTAACAAAATAAAAATACCTTAAGCTTAACATTTTTCAATAATCCCATTGGCCTTAAGGAAGTTCCATATGCCATCTTAACGATTAGGTCGACTCTTTCTAACTCCGATTTTTTCCAATTTTCCCAACATTGCTTAGTGACTCCTTAGTGATAATGCTCACACTCACACCCCCATCTAGGATAGCAAGTTCTTGGTACCCGTTATGGTGAATTGGAATTATGGCATTTGTGTCATCGCCCTCATAATAACTTCCCAACTAGCTGACATGTATTTGGATGAATCTAGGTGCTTCCCTTTCCTTAGGCACTAGGGTTTTCTCAATTAGAGGTGTCTGGATCTCCTTTGTAGTGCTCATTGGGTTCATTCTTCCTTCTACCCAATCCTTAACGTCTGCCCACAATGCTGACATGTTACATAGCAATGGTCCAAGTGGCTTTTTGACAACAAATGCATGATGGTAACAAAGCGAAAATACCTTAAGCTTAACATTTTTCAATAATCCCATTGGCCTTGAGGAGGTTCCATCTGACATCTTAACGATTAGGTCCACTCTTTCTAACTCCGGTTTTTCCCAATTTTCCCAGCATTGCTTGGTGATAATGCTCACACTCACACCCCCATCTAGGATAGCAAGTTCTTGGTACCCGTTATGGTGAATTGGAATTATGGCATTTGTGTCATCGCCCTCATAATAACTTTCCTTAGGCACTAGGGTTTTCTCAATTAGAGGTGTCTGGATCTCCTTTTTAGTGCTCATTGGGTTCATTCTTCCTTCTACCCAATCCTTAACGTCTGCCCACAATGCCGGCATGTTACATAACGATGGTCCAAGTGGCTTTTTGACAATTGTGGACAATATTGCTGAGAGGCTGTCTATATCTCTGGGTTCTCTGGCAAACGTGAAGTCTCCTTCCATGTATTTGTTTCATACTCAATCCTAGGGAATGAACGGGATGATAGTTCTTGATTTGCTTCTGCACAAACACATTTACCATCAGATCACTATTAGTCCCTTCCTCGGAATCTTCTGGAATTGGAGTTGGCACATCTAACTTCCTTTCTCTTAGCAACTCATTATGTGGATACAATGTATCCCTAGCCTTGTTAGCCCTCAATTTGGCTTTGTGGTTGCGTTGACACTCCTCTCCAAGGGCCTTGGCTTCTTTGAGCTTTCTTATTTCCTCTCCAAGGGCCTTGGCTTCGTGGTTGCGTTGACACTCCTCTCCAAGGGCCTTGGCTTCTTTGAGCTTTCTTATTTCCTCCTCCACATTCGGATATTCTCCAACACCCTTGGGGGTCATTGGCCTCTGTTTTGGTTCTCTGTGCCTACTCATCTAGTCTCTGTTTTGGTTCTCTGTGCCTACTCATCTAGTCTCGACAATAGATCGTCTCCTTCCTCTGACTGGATGGAGCCTATGTCAATGGTATCTTCCTCGAATCCATCCTAAATTATGACCAAGGTGTCACCTTTGCCCACCTTTTTTGCTCCTCCTTCTCCCAGCCTTAGAAGTTGTAATACCTTTTGTGTTTCTGTGCGCTTTTGCCGCACAGGTCGTAGCTGGGGACTTGCCAGACACCGTATGCGAGCCACGAATGGCTACAAGCATACAACCAGGGAAGGAAGCTCAAACAGAATGCCAAGGGTGTGTCACTCACCGCTTAACTGCTGCCTTGAAGGATTCCCGCGTCGCAGCCGTGAAGGAGGAGCCGCCGTCGCCGCTCTACCGCCTCTCCGCCGTCTCGCCGTGCCGCTACACAGTGCGCTCGATCGCTCTCTCTCTCTCTCTCTCTCTCTCTCTCACACACACACACACACACGCAGGAGAAGGAAACCAAGGAGATAAGGCAAGAGCACTCTTCTATTCACAACACATGAGAATGAGGATTTTAGGGTTACATTTGACTCATATAGGTGACTTGGCCGTTCACACTTGGGCGCCCATACATGGCCGGCCGACCCTAACCCTTATCCTACTGATATCCAAGGTGCGCCTCTCATCGGCGATCACCCAATCCCTTCATCCTTAACATATGGTGCCGACAAGCCCGGCCCATGACTCAGAATATTTAAATTAATGACGTAAAATATAGTATGTCGCAATGTCCGCCATGGGTTAACATGCCCCCCTTCCTGATGTAGATTCCGTCCTCGAAAGCTATGGTATGGTAAGCTCGAGAGGGTTGTTGTGGTAGACCGTCTGCAAAACAGGGAAGTAGAGTGAAGGTATGCTGGAATTCAAAAGATATAAAGTGTATAAATTCAAGCGTGTGAGACCACAATGGATTAGCTATTAGAACTTAGTTTAAGGGTACATGAGTGAGCTAGTGTAGCAAATTAATAGGAGTTTAAAATTATTGAAAGGAATTCAAGAGTTAGCAAGGTGTCAAAGGTTAATCAAGGTTTATAACTGGCCTAAGTCAGGGAAAATAACCAAGCTTAATAAATAAACAGATGACCATACTATGTCTACTCTAAGAACAAGTAGTTACCACGAGCCTAGGGACACAAGAAACATCAGAGTTACAGGAGCCTTTTGCCTTTATTTTTTTTTTTTTGCACATGACAATTTTTATACACAATGGCGACCTTCCTAAGGCAAAACTAACATCGATCCTGGTACCATGTTTAACACAAGGCATTATCCAGGAATCTATTAGCTCACTTTAGGCAAGGCTACCCCCTACCAACCAAGGCATCGGTCTGGAGTAGAATACTCCTCGCCTACCAAGTATCAATAAGGCGATAGGCCAACATTAAAGCACATCATAGACTTGTATTGCCATTTATTGTAGGCTTTTTTTTTTTTTAAGTTTGTTTTGATCTTCGCTCCTGAACTAAAATGTGTTCTTACATCTTTTCGACAAGGGGTAAAATCTATGTCCTAGAGGTCAACACACACACAGCCAGGTGTTCAAACATTAAGATGGTTTGACCCTAGACCTAAGACAATCGTATTCCAAGGTTAACTAAAGACGTCATGCTGCCTAGGAATATTTCCAATAAAGTTAAGCTCATTAATGATTTACACTAGCATGCAAGCAACTTCAAAAACTAAGTAGTACATTGATAATTTCCATGTGGTCATGCATTATAGTTTATGCAATTGATTGAACAGTAAAAACGAAAGAGAGTGGGTATGGAAGAATTACACCTGTAATTGGAGATCTCCTTGATTTGACGAGACAGCTTGCAATTTGATGTAGATATATTTTGATGAACGTTGCGGCAGTCTCTGGACTTGGAAGCGAACCCACCTCAAACTTTTTAACCTGTACAATCAACTAACAAGCACTATACCTCGAGAGGCACATCAGTGTGAAAATTCAAGACTCGTTTAAAGAATCTAAACTAGAAAAAACTTGAAAACACTAACCTACCTACCAGTCACCACACTACTACTGAGGATACGGTAAGAGGATGTTGTAGAGTCCTGGCTCTAGCCCTAAGGCTAAGCCTCTATCCGCATCATCCAAATAAATAAAATCAACCTCAGTAGTGCCATGAGTTTCATCCGTCCATTCATCATTGTCAGATATTTCCTTTTCATTTTCCCATCCACATAGACTCATCAAGAATGTAACCATGCGAGGATAGTCATCTTGTGGAAAAGGAAAGCATTGGGCTATCGGGGATATGTCCTCTACGGAGTAGGGGTCAGTCATGGTTAATAGGCGAATTAGCCATTCTAATTCCTCAACATTTTCCTCTCTGGCTAATACATCTATATGATCCCATTCAGTTTCAATTACAGGATAGCACATGTGAAATATCTGAGAAAGGTACAGATGATACCTCTCATCAAAGGCGGGAGTGGATGAAGTGTATGATGATCGTGCATCTGCCATATCTGCAAACACAGATATAGCATCAGTAGGTTTGTGAGACAGGTCAATCTAGTTCTTGATTGTACACGGATATTTATCCTCTTTTTGTGCTCTTGCTCTTTTTACTATTTTTTATTTTTCTTTTCTTTGTTTTGTTTTTTTTTTGTTTTTTATAATGTATGAAGCTATATATATACATCCCCTTGAATTTGGCAATTACATGGTCAGGGGAGAAGGTTAAGGAGGAAGCATTAGAATGTCGAGCGTGAGTACATGCTCCCCCTTTCCTTGGGTAGATCATATTATTTGCAATGATGTTGCAGCCTCTTGGAACCAATTTGTCCAGCGGGTCATAGGTTGTGATGTGGGCAGATAGCTTTTTATGACCCTTGTGGCCACATCCAATTGCAAAGATGGTAGTGTACGCTCCCATTGACGAATGGAGGAAATGGTTTCCATCGATACTATTACAAGGGGAGATGTAGGCTCATCGGTTTTTTGTTGGGTGTTGACAAGAGTAGGTGTAGAGCATGTAGAAACTTCTATATGAGTGTGTGCCTGGCATGAGGAGCTAGAAGCTTCATGTGGATCCCCCCTTCCTGAGCTAGGTGGTAATGATCGATATCGTTTGGGAATCCAAACTAACTCTGGAAGTGGTGCGGAGCACTCTGTTACCTTTCCCTTACCACGGTCTTGAATTGTCATTGGGGTGGCAACAATTGGTTTGCAAGGTTTTACAGGTGATGTAGAGGGATTCACCTTATGTTTAGGGACCCAAATCTGGTCATTCCCCTCGTAGTACCCTTGGGCTACTAATAATTTTTTAGGGATCCATCGCGATGTTACATTGCCCTTTCTCGGGTGGGTAGCTGCTTTCCTTTTACGAGGCTTCTTGGTGGCTGAACGAGATTGAGCAGGGGAAGTAGCTGTTAACGAAGCTTTGGGGACCCATTTGTATGTACTCTTTGGCATAGTAAGTGAAGCTTTAGGGACCACCTTGCCTGTTTCCACTCTTGGCATTGAAGCGTTAGAGGGGTGGCCAACAATCAAAGATGGTTTTGCCACTGGACTTTGTGATTTTTCGTTATCTAATATTTGAGTGGATGACTTAGGTGCGGGATTTTGAGCGGTCAGACCTAGTGTTGGTTCTTGCGTTGTGACTTGTCTGGTTGCCCAATCGATATTGCACTTGGTGGCCATCATCCATTTGCGCCCTAAGATTACAGTCCCTCCCATGGTACCAGTAGGCATAACCAAAAAGCTTTGAATTATGGTTCCCTTGTCATAGGCAACCGGAGTGTGCAGAATTCCTGATACAGGGGTTTTCTTCTTGTTGATTCCTTGAACTTGGATAGAACTCTTGGTTAAAGGTGGTTTTCCCAGTTGACACCACACGCCATATGATAGCAAATTATGTTGAGCTCCTGTATCCAATAATGCATTATACAGCACCTCCCCGTAAGGACTCTATAACTCAATTGGGTATCTTAGAGGTGGGTCAGATTCCAGTGCATCCTCCTCTGCTTCCTCGAAAAACACTTGCGTAATTCCCAAGTTGGCTTCTCGTTGTCGCCTAGCACGCTGTTGACGTTCTTTGGCTTCGACTTTCGCTTGTATCTTTTTAAGCTCAGCTTGTTCTTTAGCTGACTTCTTTTGATGGATTGCATGTAACTCCTCCTGGCTTAGGGGGTCATAGTATCTTTTGAATTTACTCCCATTAAGGAATCCAATGGTTTCAACTCCGTCGAGAGTCTCCACTCTGATGGTACCTTGCGGGGTAATTTCACATACTCTATATGGTCCCTTACCAGCATATTTGAGCTTCTTCTTTTCGTTTCGCACTCCATACATGAGGACTTTATCCCCAACCTTGATGTCCTTGTCCTTTAGGTGGCGATCAAACCATTTTTTCCTTCTATCCTTCTCCACAAGGGCATTGTACACAGCCAATTGTCTTTCTTCATTTAGCCGCTCAAGGATATATAGACGCTCTACTAAGGGATTACCATCCCAACCCTCTTGAGTAGCAACACGAAGACTAGGAATGACAAATTCCCATGGCATGACTGCTTCTTGGCCATATACCATTTTGAATGGTGTGCAATTAATAGCCACTTTGTACGCAGTACGATAGGCCCATAAAGCTGTCGTAAGCTTTAGATCCCAATCCGTGCGATGAGCTTCAACTGTCTTTGTCAAAATAGAGATTAAAGTCTTGTTGGTACTCTCGGCTTGGCCATTCGCTTGCGGATAGTAAGGAGTAGATTTATGATGCGATATCATGAAATTTGTTATGAGCTCCTTAATCACTTCATTTATAAAATGCGTACCATTGTCGCTCACAAGTTCAAAAGGACAACCGAATCGTGTGATTATATTTTCAAAGAGGAACTTGGCTGTTGTCCTCGCATCTGCCTTACGTGTCGCTTTCGCTTCAGCCCATTTGGTCATATAGTCAGTGGCCACAATAATATAGCGAGATTGTGTGTTTCGGGCCGCTCGACTAATTGGACCTACAAAGTCTAAACCCCACTTTTCAAATGGTTGGTTTACTTTGATCGGATGTAGGGGCATCTGATCTTTCCTCTGGGGTTTCTTGTATCGTTGGCATTCATCGCAACCCTTCACAAAGAGTGATGCATCTTGGAACATAGTGGGCCACCAATACCCTGATTGTAAGATCTTTCGCGCAGTTAAGTCTCCAGAGAAGTGACCACCGGCTACGCCCATATGTGCCTCTTGCAAAATGTATAGATACTCATCCTCTCGGGCACAACGCCTAAGAACGTCATCCTTTCCTCTTTTATAAAGAGTCCCGGCTATCAGGCAATAGGGTTCGCATTCTTTGATCAGCTTCCGAGCTAGATCTTTACGAAGCTCCTTGGGTGGAAAGCCATAACCAAAAAGTTAACAATTTTCTCACTCCATTCAGGCATTGTCTCCACCATGAACAGGGAAGTGTCAGGTAAGTCATCATCAACCCCCGTAGGAGCCTCACCATTAGGTATGCGAGACAAATGATCAGCCATAACATGTTTCTTGCCAGGTCTCACAACAACCGTGAAATCAAACTCAAGAAGAATCAATAGCCATCGTGTGATTCTTCCTGTGGAGCATGGTTTGTTTACCAGATACAACAATGCTTGATGATCCACATAGAAAACAAACTTGGTGGCAAGGAGGTAATAACGAAATTTCCTTACTGCATATATCATTGCCAACCCTTCTCGCTCCGTAGTGGTGTAGTTCATCTCAGCATCGTTCAACTGGCGACTGGCAAAGCTAATGGGGTAGTCTAGCTTGTGTTCTCCAGGTTGAGTTAACACACACCCAATAGCAAAGTTTGATGCATCAATATGCACATGGAAGAGTAAATCCCAGTTAGGCATTCTCAAGATTGGAGCACTCGCCAAGGCCTTCTTTAATAGCTCATAGGCACGGTCACATTCTTCGGTCCAAATAAACTCGATGAGAAGCTTATACAATGGTCGAGCTATCTCGGCGAAGAAGAGAATAAACCTTCGATAATAACCAACGTGGCCCATAAAGCGTTGGACTCCCTTGTAGTTGGTGGGTGGGGGTAATTCCAGAATGACCTTGATTTTACTCTCATCAGTGGAAATCCCATTTTTGGACACTATATGCCCTAAGATAACTCCGTGTTTAACCCAGAATTGGCATTTGAAAGGATTCAAGGAGATGCGATATAATCTACACCTTTCAAATATTTTTCGTAAACACATCAAGTGCTCGTCCCAAGAGGAATGAACACAAAGATCATCTAAGAAAGCTTCACAGAAGTCCCTTAGATATTCCTTAAAGGCCGTGTTTATCAATCGTTGGAATGTTGCAGGTGCATTGGTCAGGCCAAAAGCCATGACGCGAAAGGCAAACACTCCAAACTCCGTGATAAATGCTGTTTTAGCTTGGTCCTCGTCTGCAATTGTGATCTGATTGTAACCCGAGTACCCATCTAAAAAGCTATATGCCTCCTTGCCTGCCACTCTTTCAAGCACATGTTCAGAATATGGCAAGGGGTAATGATCCCTTCTGGTGGCTGCATTAACCTTTTTGAGATCAACGCACACTCTGAGTTTCCCATTCTTCTTTGGTACGATGACTATCGGAGAAACCCATTCTGAGTGCTCAATAGGGTATATGAATCCACATTTTACAAGCTTTTCAATTTCCTCTTGTACAATCTTTGCGTACTTAGGATTCATTGGGTAGGGACGTTGCTGGACTGGTTTAGCAGTGCTAATCATTGGAATCGTGTGTTGCACCACCGAGGGTGGAACACCCTTCATATCATGATATGTCCAAGCAAATATGTCCTTGAATTCTTTAAGAAGCTTCGTAAGTGCAGCTTCTTCCGCCTTGGTGAGGTCTTGAGCAATATAAACTGGTTTAGACTCCTCACCCGGATCTGCTAAGTCTATCTCCTTAACTACCACAGGGCCATCGTAGACACCGCTACTCCCATTGGTAGGCATTCGTTGGGCTTTTGTGTAGACTACTTTACGTTCCCCTGTGGTGAATGATTTGAAATGCTCGGGTGCGGGGTGTAAGTCTACTGGTTCTTGTTGTGCCAGACTTTTTTCTTTCAATTCCGCTTCCTTTTGTTGTTGAGCCAACTCTTGGTTTTGCCGCCTTCTTGCAGTACGACTTAGTTTCGGCTTCTCTTCGATTTCTAATTGGGCGACGTCATGAGGTTGCGGAATACACCACATGACACTTTGGAGGTATTGTCCCCAATTATCCGCTATCTTCCAATGAGCATCAATGGCTCCTACATAACTAAGCCATTCTGCAGTGGATCTTTCCTTGTTTATTGCAGTTCGTACATTAGCTCGATAGCGTTGGCGCTTATGTCTCGTTTTCTTCTTACCAAGTTTTTGATTTTTGTTTCTATCCGATTCGGACTCACTTGGTCGATCTTCACTTTCGGATGAACTGCAGGAGGCCACTGTCCTAGGCCTTGAGCACCTTGCTTCCACATTTGGGTGAATATTTGATTCATTTTCTCCATCAAGCTCAGGGTCAGTTTCTTCTTGAGATTCATACTCAGAGTTGCATTGGTCAGAGTCTTCGCTACTTTTAGTGTCGGTGGAGTTTGCCACGTTCTCGCCATCAGGAGTCAAGTGCATAACACCTATCATGTTTATTGGCACTAACGGTGGCATATCTTGCCCCTCAGGTGTTACCCAACTTGTGCCTCTATTTCCCCATGTGTCTATGGTTGCCGCTAGGTGTACCCAATCCATGTTATCCGACTCAGTCATACCCGGTAGGACATCCATGTAAGGAGAATCTTTCCCATCATCAGTCTCTTTTTTGCATGTATAGCAATACCTTAATGGGGCGGAATGAACAGTGGTATCCGATCGATTATCGATGATAACCTTGCTTCCTAAAGGATGTGCACGACCATTCTCAAGATCAACTCGAATGACAGAGTCCTGGAATTGTAGGTAGACATGGTTTTTTGACCAGTCATGTACCATTTGTGCTTCCCTCATGAAAGGACGTCCTAAGATCATTTGATATGACATAGGATGCTTGGAGAAATCCATTACAATGAAGGTATGTTTTACCTTGTATCCCAGGACCTTGATCTTGAGGTCCCTTAACATTCCAATAGATTTAGCTATGGTTCCGTTTGCCATCTTAACCACTATGTTTGTGACTTCGAGGTGAGGCCTTCCCATAGATTCCCAACAGTTTTTAGTCACAATGCTCACTCCAGCACCACCATCAAGGATTCCCTTTAGAGTTAATCCCTTGGTAGTAATGGGGAGGGTGGCATTAGATTCGTCACCTTCAAAGTACTGTCCCAACTTGTTCACAGGTATTTCCACGACCGAATCTTCATCAAAGTTGGGTTGTAGATCCCAATGCTCCCCTTCATCTTGAAGCGTGTCGGGTCTATCCATATTTGCAAATTGTGGTAGCCCCGCCTTTAGTTCTCCATTGAGAAATGCCCGAAGAGCTAAGAATAGCTCAGGATCTCCGTATAATTTGGATATGATCGTGGTTCTGATCTCGGAGGACATGAAATCCATTAGCTTGGACACATTCAGCGGTACTTTTCGAGACATCGCCCCTTGACTAGGGACTGGTGAAGATGGAATCACTTCCTCCTCGATGGGGTCAGGCATTCCCTCACTAAACATTCGTTCAAGCAAAAAGGGTGTTTGCCCACTTCCTGATGTCCTATCCTCACTTTCTTCCCGAATGATACTAGGTATCGCTAACGGTTTATGGTTCCTGTGAGGTTGAACTTGCGTAGGAAACACTGTGTCTGGAATTTTGATTTTTCTCGGGTTTGGCTCCAGTTCTCTTTGTGTTTCTTCCACCAAACCCCTTAAGTGTTGCACTTGTTCAATCTCCTCAACTGGATTTGGGTAAGTACCAATCTTTTTCTTGAGGGTTTTTGGCCCACGTGGCTTGTCTTGGGAAGTCTCAGTCAGTTTAGGTGGACGAGAGGGCATTAACTGACTTGGTTGTGGGGCCGAGGAAGTTTCCTTCTGTTTCCCTTTATTTATGTACTCGCTTGATTCTCTGTCATTGAGCTCCCGAGTGGGTTCCTCCCTTAAGGTAGTGGCTTTGGTCCCCATGGTTTCTATTGAATCGGAATCATCTTCAGGATCATTCATATACACGGGGTCGTCTCCCGTCCCTATGTTAGTCTTTGAACTGGGCTTGGAGCTCGTGGCATTAAGCGATCTCTTTCGTCGTGTTTTCTTTTTCTTTGCCTGAGCGATTGATGCAGTATCCCTCTCTTCAAGAATGTAGTTTTGATTTTGAAGCATTGACCGTGTAACTACATTCGCGGGTACAATGGGTGTGGTTCCTCGTGCTTGGTTGGTGACCTCAACCAAATTCAATGGCGTAATCTTGGGTGCATTAGGATTATGTGGACATTGAGCGATCAAATGATCTATGCCACAACGATTACATGTAAGTACCGGCATTCCTGATGTGCTCCCTTGATTTGGTTGCATTTGAGTAGCGATCTTCTGTAGCCTATTAGGGCACTCCGCTACACGATGCGGTCCACCACACTCATAGCATTGAAGAGGTGGTCTCCTCGCCAAGGTATTAAGGTTTTGCCCTCTTGTGGCGAGAGCAGCCGCTTGATATACAGGCTTAACTTGCCCGAAATGATCCTCCATGTAGTACTGGGGAATCATTTCCAACGTATCAATCCCGTATGGAGCAGTAGGGTCTATCTCCTCTTCATAATCCCCACATGCACTATGTGACTCACAACCCATCTGGTTTATTGGGGTAATCCTTGGATGTGGAGGTTGTGGTCCTAGCACTGGCGGTGGTAACGGCACAGACTGGACTACATTCGGATTCCTTGGAACTATGTGCTGTGACGGTTGCTCGATAGGTTGTGCAGGCATTAGCGCGGGTACTTGAGGTGTGTTTGACCAAGCTAGTGGTGCCTGGTTTGCCAACATTCGCTTAAGTGTTAGGCAATCTTTAGATTGATGGCCATACTTACCACATGCATTGCAATTCCCATTGAATTTGACTCTGAATGTGGGACATTCACTCGTGCTATGTGGTCCTAAGCACACCGAACACCATTGTTGCTCTCTCCTTGGGTACATATGGCTATTCTGAGGAGCTCGATTACCCCTAAAGTATTCTTGGAGAGCCTTAGTAAGGTCGGTCACAGACATTTCAGATATCTTGGGCTCCTTGGCAATAGGTTTTACCGTCATTGGCTCGTGCCCAGATACTTGCGAACTAACGGATTTTGTTTTTGAAGACACCTTTTTACCTGCAATCATCAAGTTGTCTTCTAACTGGATTGCATTGGCAGTGACTGCTTCCCACGTTGTAAGACCTCTAATGACTAGGCCATTGTAAATGTCCTCGTGGCGCAATCCTCGGATGAATCTATCGAGGAGTTGGTTGTTATTGAAGCGTTCATCGGGAGTGCAGCGAGAATTTAGATGCTTCAATCGACTTATAAAGTCTCTCACTGACTCCCCTTCCTCGCGTTCAGCTTTTTGGAGTTGAGATGCTACTCCCCAAAGCACACCCTCACGTATGTATTCTTTCAAGAACAATCTCTTGAGAGTGGGGTAGTGAGTGCGCTCTTCAACCCTTAAGGTTCGATACCAATCTCCGGCCTTCCCACTCAAGGTTAAGCCTAAGGCTTTACACTTATGCAGCTCATTGTGTTCTTCCAAGGAATCACACACGTGCTCAAAGACTTCAATGTGCTTCCTAACATCCTCGTTACCACTGAAGTTTTGAGTGAGCTTAGCCACTTGTACTGCCTTGCTTCTAGGTTCTCTCTCAGGCATACCCCGCATGTTTTCCGCAATAGATCGTCCGATCGTCTGAGCAAACGCTGCGAGATCACCTAGGTGAGCATGCATAGTTGGTGGAGGCACTTCTGGGATAGCCTGGCTGATAGGAGTTGGCGTTGGTCTGAGTAGGTTGGCAAATGACGTAGGATATGATATGTGACTAGGCCTAGCTCCCCTTGGATAATGGTTATGATAAGGCGGTCTTGGAGCATACGCCATTGGCATACTAGGAGGCGTAGGAGCTACATGAGCATGAGTAACAATAGGTACATAAGGCCGATAGGCACTGGCACGCACTGTTGTAGGTACTGTTCCACTAGGTAGCGGTGTCGTACTAACTACAGCGGCAACAGGTGCACTTTCAGCTATGCTCATCATTGGGGTAGGCATTGCAGATTCCCTAATGGAAAGTTGAGCCAAGGTTGGAAAGCTAAAGTTACTGCTCGTGGGCTCAACCTGCATTGAGACTCCAGGCGAAACAACATATGAAGGGTCTATGGGACTCACCGAGGGAGTCTCCAATTGTGATAGGGTTGGTTGTTTTGCCTTGCCCGTATCCAAAAATCTCATAGGGCCAGTGGAAACTAAGTTCACTCCCCTATTTTGCCTCTCAATTTGGATAATTCTATGAATCACCTCACATATCATGTGTTGTTGCTCCTCTAGATTAGTGGCGCTAGATGTAGATCGTAGGACTTCTAACCAACCTACATGATATGTGTAACCCGTGTATAGGTCCGTTAGAGTCTCTGTGTGTAGATCATATTCCCAATTTTCATTGAGAAATATCCCATCCAGACTTGGTGTGCCAAACGGTTCTCTTGAAGTGGACGCAATGTCACTTCTTATGGATTGGCTCCTAGGAACCTCTACTTTAGGAGGAGCATCGGAATGTGGTAGCTCAGTAGGGCCCTCATTGAACGAAGTGGGTAGAATATCCACATGGACACTCTTTGGGAGGGTAGGGTCCACATAAGATGTGAATGGCGAATCTACTACCCCTCCTTCCTCATTTACTTCGCTTGTCGCATGCTCAGAGCATGTAGCTCTACTAAAGGTCTCTATTAAACGACTAAACATGCTAGATCCGGGCTGTGGGGCCCACACTGGCATGTTTTGGCTTGTCTCCTCAGGGTTCTTGGTAGGGTGCCCTTCCATGGCTTCTGAGTCGGAGGATGAGTCACTATCCACTATTCGTGGATCTTGGGTTGCACTCCCTTGGGTTCCAGCCGAAGGCCAAGATGCCAACGTGGAGGGATGGTGTGAGCCTGCGTAGACTGAAACGCTTTCTAGTGGTTCAGGCTCTAGCACCCGACCAGAACGTAGATACATGTGACGTGGGTACCCTACGTGCGTTGGTAACTACCCTTGAAACCCACACAAGTGGTTTCTTAGGTGTTTCGCACCCCGTTTTTACTTGTTTTTGTGTTGTTTTTAACCCGTTTTTGACCCCCTTACTTACGGTCGAACTTGGACTAGGGCGTGTGATAGCTCGAAACGAGCGTATCGTTTAAAGGGTCCTAGTGTGCTTTACAGCACCGTGTTCGCCTATCTAGAGCTCCTGTAATCCTCAAAATAGTCCGTTTCCTTTGGGGGGAAAGGGCAAAAGCTTATTTGTTTGTGGAGGAAAGGGTGAGGGCTTTATCCCACATGCTCACTTTGCTCCTTGGGGAGTGGGCTACATATAGGGCACGACTTCCCATAAGCTCTCACTTGAGAGAAAGCTATGGAGGCTCACTCTCCTATATATATATATCAAAAGACCGAGACCGAGGCCGGGGCCGGGGTCGTGGTCGTGGTCGTGGGTCAATTGGGGTTCTTTCTTTTCAAAATTTTTTTCTCCAATTAGAAAATCTTTCCTCTCCACATGTTTGGTTCTTTCTTTGAAAATAAATTTTTTTTCTTTTTTATTTTTTAAAATTTTTTTGTTTTTTATTTTCTGTTTTTTTTTTGTGAGATAAGTTTCCTAGGGTTTCCTCAGGGTTCAGCCTTGGCCGCGGTGCAGTTCGCACACACAGCACAGATCTGGGGATTCAGAAATCCCTCTCACACGCAGAAACCAGATAACAGAACGTACGCCCACACGCGGAGCGAAAATATAACAAAAGAAACAGGAATGCAGAAGAAAACTTGCAGAAACAGAGATTGAAAACCACAGAAACACCACAACAGCAACACAGACGCCTTTCCTACAGTAGTGTAAATTAAACTTCACGCAGCAGCAGCCGAGCTGCAAACTGGAGCTTGGTGCAGGGCAACTCCCCGGCAGCGGCGCCAAAAATGTGCGCTTTTGCCGCACAGGTCGTAGCTGGGGACTTGCCAGACACCGTATGCGAGCCACGAATGGCTACAAGCATACAACCAGGGAAGGAAGCTCAAACAGAATGCTAAGGGTGTGTCACTCACCGCTTAACTGCTGCCTTGAAGGATTCCCGCGTCGCAGCCGTGAAGGAGGAGCCGCCGTCGCCGCTCTACCGCCTCTCCGCCGTCTCGCCGTGCCGCTACACAGTGCGCTCGATCGCTCTCTCTCTCTCTCTCTCTCTCACACACACACACACACACGCAGGAGAAGGAAACCAAGGAGATAAGGCAAGAGCACTCTTCTATTCACAACACATGAGAATGAGGATTTTAGGGTTACATTTGACTCATATAGGTGACTTGGCCGTTCACACTTGGGCGCCCATACATGGCCGGCCGACCCTAACCCTTATCCTACTGATATCCAAGGTGCGCCTCTCATCGGCGATCACCCAATCCCTTCATCCTTAACATATGGTGCCGACAAGCCCGGCCCATGACTCAGAATATTTAAATTAATGACGTAAAATATAGTATGTCGCAATGTCCGCCATGGGTTAACAGTTTCTCCCTTTGTCCACCTATATGGCTTGTGCATGCATCAGGATATTTACTGGCGTGATATTTTTGGGCTGCACACTTATAGTCTTAATGGTGGCATAGTTAGATGTAGAAGCGTTACCATTGGCACAATAAGGGCAATCCTTGATCAGATGATCAACACCATAATTGACACATGAAAGAGTTGGCATGGTGTGGGTATGTGCCACTATCGGCTGAGGTTGACCAGCATTAGCTACATTTTTCAAAGGATACTCCACTACTCAATGAGGTCCATTACAATGGAAACACTATATGGGTCACCTTCTCATAGTCAAATTTATATCTTTTCCTTTCCACTGTACTGTGGTCTGAAACACTAGTACTAGCGTGCTATTTTGTAGGACATAATACTCTGGTGTGATCTCAGTTGGTTCCTCACAGTAGTCATTATTCACTTCTACTTCGCGCATATCTTCCTCATCTTCCAAGGGTTCTTCAATCAACACCTAGTTGATCTTGGCCTATGGTGGCTATGGTGGTAGAGCAAGTGGCAGTAATGGCATCATATCCTACACCCTAAACATTCCTCTCAGGCAATAGGATGCATTCGACTCCCCTGCACAGCCACACTGGGTTGCATTGGTGGTGCTGGTAAAGCTACTAACACTGGGTGTTGGAAATTGTGCTAAGGGTTGGATCCTCATCGCGGTACCTACACATGGCAGTATCATGGTTCCTTAGTCTTTGACAATGAGCACAATAGAGCAACTATCCTCGTCTTAGGTGAGGACATTCTGTGCTCATATGATTTTGTCTTATAAATTGAGCACAAAATTAACTCTCTCTAGGGGTAGAGATGGGCATTCCTTGAATTGTGCTAAGGGTTGGATCCTCCGTACCTACACATGGCAGTATCATGGTTCCCTAGTCTTTGGCAATGAGCACAATAGAGCAACTATCCTGGTCTTAGGTGAGAACATTCAGTGCTCATATGATTTTGTCTATAAATTGAGCACAAAATTAACTCTCTCTAGGGGTAGAGATGGGCATTCCTTGATGCTTACCTCCCATCCTTGGTTTTTAGCTTCTCCAAGATGGTAGTATTGAGTTCTTCAACTGTCATGTTGCCAACTTGCCTGTTTCTAGGTCATGTGTCTTGATGACTAGAAACTCGTGATGTTGCTACCATCGAAGCTTCCTTGGCATCTTCTAGTTGCGGCAACTCAAGCATGTTATCTTCATACTCAATAGCCAACTTACAGAAAGTATCCAGAGTAGTCGATCGAGCTAATACCAGACTAACGTTTCACATTGTGAAATGGGTTTCACGCCGTGAACTGGGTCTCACGTCGTGAATAACTTGTGTTTCATGCCTTGTAATTTCAGGCTAAAATTGCATTAATATGAGTCGAGGAGATTACTATTGTGCACTTTTGACTGACTCTTGCTCCTAATCTGACAATCCTTCACATCGTGAAATGGGTTTCACGCCATGAGCTGGGTCTCACGTCGTGAGATGTACTTCACGTTGTGAACAGCTTGTGTTTCACGCCTTGGCTAGAATTGCATTAATATGAGTTGAGGAGATTACTACTATGCAATTATGACTCACTCTTGCCCCTAATCTGACAATCCTTCACATCGTGAAATGGGTTTCATGCTTTGAATTGGGTCTCATGTCATGAGATGTACTTCACGTCGTGAACAACTTGTATTTCACGTCTTGTAATTTCAAACTAGAATTGCATTAATATGAGTCGGTGAGATTACTATTGTGCACTTATAACTCACTCTTGCCCCTAATCTGACAATCCTTCAATCCGTGAACTTGACCTATCTCACATCATGAACTGGCATTCTATCTCACGTCGCGAGATGCGAATGCATTTCACGTTGTGAGCTGCACCCATTTCACGAGATAAGATATTTTCAGTTTCCTTGTGTCAATCGTGCTAGGATAGGATGTGCTATCTTTAGTAAGATAATCCTGAGATTTCCAGCGCTAAGGTAGATAGATCTCATGCCATGAAATGCAATTACATCTCATGCCGTGAAATGCAATTACATCTCATGCCGTGAAATGCTTTCCTGCACTTTCACGCATTTGTTAGTCGAGCTAACAGAATGATTTTTTGAGTGGTTTAAAGTTTGATTTCCCTGCCCAATGAAATGCTTTCCTGCACTTTCACGCATTTGTTAGTCGAGCTAACAGAATGATTTTTTGAGTGGTTTAAAGTTTGATTTCCCTGCCCAATGAATCTAGAATGGTTGTGCCTAGCAAAAGGAATATAATGCAAGTAACAAACACAACTAATGGCTCCTTATTTTTGTGATTTTTTGAAAGAACGAAAAAAAAAAGAGTATCCCAACTACTAACTCATGATATCAAAATTCCTAATAAGAACAACAAAATCCTAAGAAAACCCAAGTGTTGCTTACCTTGAAGCATTACCAAGTACTCACACACACTTCAACACACACAAAATTTCACAACTAATCTAGTTCCTTCACTTCTCCTTCACTTCCACACAAACCTTATCCACACAGTACTTCATAATGCACTTCCATAATGCAAAGGCAACAATGAAACTTGCATAGTGGGAGCTGGAGCTCTAGGAAGATGGAAGAAACAATGGTGGTTTCCCCAGCAGCAGTGCCAAAAATGTTATGGCCTACTGCACCTCCCAAGAGAGATAAGACAAGAGCTCTCATAGCACAAAAGGGGGATTGTGTCTTTCCATTATGAGAAATTGCCTTATATACAACTGGCCCTTATTCAGACTTGGGCGCCCAAAACTTACTAACTAAAGCCTTGGCTGGCCCAGTATCTTATAATGTACAACATGTATAGTGCCGTTACATAACACTTATTAGTGTCCTCAATGAGAGAAGCATCTTTGTTAATCCAAAATGGGATTAATAGGTGGAGGTGTTTCTCAGGATAATCAAAGATCTCTATAGCTGCAACAATCGATATGAGTGTGCTCTCCCCGGATCTCACTTGCAGTCTTGTTTCTAAGGGTATTGCCACCTAAAATGCTTAAATATGATAGTTTTGTTACATCTTTGAATGTTGGTTTTAAGCCTCCTCTCACATTTGAGAAGTTTAGCTCATTACTTTGGGATAATAAGGAGATGTAGATGCAAAGTTACAATGGGATAAGGAGATGTAGATGCAGAATTACAAAGTTGCAATGGAATAAGGAGATGCAGATGCCAAGTTCAATGGTGGCTCCACTATCACAAAGAAGAGAAGGAAAAGGATTCTAACTCTTCAAATCAAAAGAAAAAGGTAGTCTAGAGAGTTAGTGGACAACATATATAGTGCAAAAAAGATGGACATTATGGGTAGATATAAACACAAAGTTCATAATTTTTGAAGAGGAAGATCTAGTGCTCTCATCCTCTTGTTGAACTCAAGGATGGATCCACACCTGGGGGAAGCTAAAATTTGATGGGAGAGACCATACATCATCTCAAAGAAATTTGGTACTTGAACCTTTGAGCTAACAACCTTGGATGGGTTGAAGCTGCCAAAGTCAGGAAATGGATTATGTCTCTAGCCCTACTTCTGAAAACATCGAAATCCATGCCATGGCCAAAACAGATAAGTATGCACACTAACCCTACAACTCCCATAAATTGATTTCCTTGTTCACTTACATGCCGATGTCAACCCTTACATAAGATAAAAGGAAAATTTTTAACTTTGGGGTAGCAAAAACCACGACTCCTATAATAAGAATCATTGGAGGCTACTGCTGTATACAATCGATTCAACCAAATAGAGTGAATATGCCTTCAACATGAATGACTTACTAAGATGAGCTATCCTCACATATGTCACCCCATTTGTTGTTACTAAATGAGTAGTCTCCATTGTTGCAAAAAAGCACAAGTTGGGGACAATATGTTCAAGCATTATGTATGTGTGAAGCAACAACAGTTATGGACTACATTACACCAAAAAAGATTTTTTGAAATCAATGCAATCGTAGAGATTATAAAATCAATGGTCATCTTACATTTATCAATGTTATTCTTGTCTTCTTCACATGATAATATTTTTCTCTGAATTCATGCATGATCTATTAGTTAAGTGACCTAACAATATCAAGATCTAATAACAAATTTATGAGGCATCAATTATCCTATTCAAATATCAACAATCGACTATATACCTTTGAGATTTTTGCAACTATTTTTCTAAGAAAAAAACACCAAAATTTTTGCGTAGCTTTTAGTGTCTTTTTTGGGGATAAATACCAGCCAATGAGAACTCATAAAAATATAAACACAATGATGATTTTTTCTTCTAAAGTAATTCACTTCCAAAGTTGAAATAAATTCACATTGGGGGTTTCGCTAACGAAATCCTCTTTATAAAAAATTTAACATTTTAAATTTAGATTTTTTTAATTATAAAATATTGAGAGCTCTAGCGAGAGAGAGGGAATGCAAAAACATAAAACAAATGAGGAATGCAAAGGCTTGATTTAAGGTGAACATTAAACTAAAAAATCAAAGTATCTCAAAAATAATGTCCAAAAATTTGTACAAGGGTTTCGCCAGCAAAACCCCTTGTGCTTTGTTTTTGTCATGCTCTAATGCTTCTTGCCTCTTTACTTGCTTACACTGGGTGGTGTTCAGAATTTGGAAACAGAGGGTCATCAAGTTTGGCAATCAATCATAGATCATTAAATGGCCATCAATCAATGCGCATAACTTTCAAATCTAATAATCTAATAATCAAATAATATCCACAGCTTAAAGTGCTTTCAAATCATATCCACGGTTTTAGAGATGGGGTTGTGATCATGCAAATGATGGGAAGCACATCCATGGCTTGGGTGGATCATGCAAAGCATATCTACAATATCTAACCTACATTTTCCTATTTGCATTTTATTTAAAAATACTTTCCTTTTTATTCCTATGTCTTAGGCTAGTTCCTTAGCCATGGTTTCCTTGACTTACCATCTATATTATATTTAGCCAAAAAAAACAAAAAAAATCACAACCTTGCTTATCATTATTGTTTGAACTAGCACACTAACATAAATACCCAAATGTACATTTAGTTAATGAGTGATTAAGGGCTTAAATAGCTTATCTCAGCCATAACCAAAAATAAATTTAAAAATTGCACTAGGGGTTCCGGAGCACTTTTTTTATTTTTCTCTTTTCAATATTTTTTTTCTCTGCTTCCCACACATGCCATAATGCTTCAATCCGAAGATACAATAGCAAGTCTCTCACAAATATCATGACCATGAGTTATAATGAGAGTTAGAGAGCTTCCTAATTCCATGGAAACCCTACAAAGTTTCAAGAAATGCCAAAATGGAGAGCACAAAAACAAGAGGAAAAGAAGGAGATAAGATTTTAATGTATGTTTAAGCATATAAAAGCCCAATGTAGAGATTTCAACTTGTACATAAGTTGATATAAGATAGGGACCCTTCACTTGTGTCCTTAGATCATAACTCAATTATATCTTATTTTATTCTCTAATTTTATTGTTCTCCAGTTATATCCTATTGTATTCTTCAATTTTATTATTCACAAACTTAATTTTCTTATACCCTTGAGGCCCTCTTGCCCACCCTCTTGCCCACCCTCTTTCCCATGATACACCTTGGAGACAAGCAAGAAGTTAATAAAATATAAAGTAACTTAAAATGGCTAAGACTACAAGTCTCATTACGAAAGGAAAATAAAGAGCTAATAATATTTAATCACTTGGAAGTGCAGCACCATTGATATAGTAAACATTACAATAAGGCTTTGAAAAATTTATTACATTAGTAAGAGGAACAAGCACATAACAAATTTCTAGATACTCAACATGGAGTCAACGCTATTGGCTTGGTCATACAAACTTGTTTATCCAATATTCCTATCACACTTTAAAAAATGCAATGGTTAACCAAAAGCAATTCATATGCTATTAATGACTCATCCTTGTCAAATGTTGGTGCCATAACTTATACAATGTCTCTTATATAGAGTCAATTAAAAAAACCTCAATTCTAACTCAATTGTCATTACAACTAGTACTAGTGGGGTGATCCTTGTTAGCATATTATTTCATATTACTATAAGGATTGATAACTATATAATGCATTCCCTAATTTGGTGGTGGCATGCCCTTGGGCTTGTCAATCCAAATTTAGTGAGTCATCCTTGGTGGCACTACTTTGGCTCCTTGCTTTCTTTGATCTTTAGCACTTGGAAAGCTTTATCATGCACCCAATCCCCCCACTCCACCTCTTCAGTGTTTTTTGTTTGTCTTACTACCTAGGTTCTACTAAGATTAGCCTTGAGCTCCATTGCGTGTTGTTGGTACCTAAGGTTCTAACCACCTTCAAGTAGGTCATGGAAATAAATCATCTTGACTTATTTCCATGACTTTATTGCTGCCTAAGGTTCTAACCACTTTCAAGTAGGTCATGGAAATAAGTCATCTTGACTTTATTGAAGTTCTTGAAGATGTCCAATGTTTTTTCATAGAGTGTGTTTGCTGTGCCTCCTAGGCAGTTTTTTTTTATTGTAACATTTTTAATAAAAAAATATGTGCATGTGTGTGCTCATACACATATGTGTACATGCATACATGCACTTATGGTCTCTCATGCATATATGTGTGTACATGCATATAGGCACTTATGGTCTCTCATTAATATTATGCTATTAAGTTTCACTTAATATGAAGATAAGCAAGTAAACCCCTTCCAATAAACCTAAACTAACTTGTATGCATGTACACATGCTTGTTGCGCACTTGGATCGATAAATGTGCACATGAGATAAACATGTTCGATTCTTGAATTTCACACATTCAAAATTTTTAAATACACTATAATTATTGATGTATGACATCTAAGAACTCATGGATGATAATACAATACCTATAGAAGTTGACCTAATACCATCATAATAAATTTGTAATAGAAATGTTCACCTAATTCCATCACAATAAATTTGGGAGTCGTTGCATGATGTGAACTCTAAAAAAGATGATTGAAATCAAAACACAATAAACTGTGGGCCCAAGGTATGTGTCAAATTTGTTTTTCCATAGAATCACTTCATTTAAAAAACCAGTTCTACAAGTTGAGTCCATGTGTAAATATATGGATGTGAAAATAGGGAGAAAAGAAAAGGCATTAGTAAGCATAGAAAGGTCATTACTAGTTCTATAGGTTGAGTCCATGTGTAAATATATGGGTGTGAAAATAGAGAGAAAAGAAAAAGCATTATTAAGCACAATAAGCTGAAGGACATGCATTATCATGATAGCACAGAGTTATAGGTACATAATCTAGACAAAAATTAAATTAAGATAGTGTAGAGAATATGGAAACACACCACAAAAGAGTATCACTTAAGTATTGAGGTATACAACACATGCTTACATGGTTTACTTTAAAAGATAAGAAATAAATGAAGTTCATGCTCTAAAGGCAACTTGCAACATTCTCCTTCCTCCATATTTTCTCTTCATAACACCATTGATTGTAGTTTGGGAAGAGTGTGACACCCTTGAAAGATAAGAGATAGACACCCTTGAAAGATGAGAGATAGACACCCTCAAAAAAGCAAGAAATGCACGGATGAACATCAAAATCCAATTTTCACTTTTTACATCTCCTTGGAAACACCTTATGAACTAATTTCTAAATTCAAAAATTTTTAATTCTTATTATTGAAAGTGTCAGTAGTAGAGACAAAGGGATGGCGCAACACACTGCAAAAAAAGGCAAACATATTTTTAACGAATCCTGTTATGTCATGATGTATAAACTAAAAATGTGCTAATGCTTTTTATTCTAGGTTGAAGGTATTCTTCCATTGGAGTTTTCTTCCTTGTTTTTTGGAGGATGGGTGTTGGGTTTGGTGAACATCCCCTCATTGGCTTACGTACTTTATATTGCATGAGATCTAACATGACAAAAGAAAGCATGCTTTGAAAATACTGCCAAATGAAAGAAATGGGAGCCCTTCACATGTTCAATTTGCAATAATTGAAAAGAAAATAAAATATATGTGGGCACACAAATTTATACTTGGAGTTTATAAAAAATGTCTTTGTCAAGAAGGTTAGGATTTTTTTATAGATATACCTACAAGACCATAAATTGATGACCTTAGGGATGGTTAGGCTTTGGTCATTCACATAGTCCATATGTAAAACTCACACTCTATGAAACAAAAAAGGGTCATAGGCCAGACAACCTTTGTTATGTGTCTCTTTATTCGAGTGGTGACATTGTGTAGGAAACATACAACTTTGTTAGTTGTGTTGTGTTTAAGTGGTGACACTCTATACAAAACATACAACTTTGATGTTTCTTCATAGGGAGAAAAAGAGGCTGTTTGATGTAACAAATATTATTCTTGTTTCTAAGACAATGACAAATTCATGTACACATGATTTGAAGCTTTGGACAATTACCACAAAACAAGAAATGGCACCACCTAGCCATTATTGGACAATCCTACCAACCATCAATGGGACATCTCTAGTATTTAGTGTGTAAAGAAATTTGGGGATGGACACTTAGGAATAATTAGGTTACAATGCCTTATGGCCCATATTAATAAAGAGGGGAAGCTAGAACTAGAAATCTAGTAGTACCTAAACAAGATGTTAGGAAGAAGTTCAACCCAATTTATAGTGTACAATAAAAGATAAGGTATCAAGTTAAAAAGGTAATGAAAGAAAATAAACAAATTGAGTGTTTTGTGTATGTGTCTCGCATGCTGGGGCTTTCTCTCTCTTTCTCAAACACGTGACCTCTCACAGTTATCCTCGAACAGGAAAAATCGAGACACATAGTCCATTCTCTCTCTCTCTCTCTCTCTCTCTCTCTCTCTCTCTCTCTCTCTCTTGCTTATTACAGTATGCATATCTATCCTTCATGTTGGGAATCCTACATGCAGGCAGAGGCACACACGCAACCATACATAGCCAACCTGCTCTCAGTGGTATTTAGACGGAGTATTGCATGACTTCGAACTCGATCACACACTTTATTGATTGAGACAGGTGCATGGAGTGGACAGGCACGAGAGACGAGGTTATGCAAGCTGTGTGGACTACAGAGTGTAGAATCAGAGGAGCACATGATTATGACATGCCCAGCATATGCACACATACGGGCTGACTTTGATATCCCTTTACAGGGGCCACTTCACCAGTTTCTGACCACTACTCCTATATTGAAGTTAGGGGCTCGCATCACCCGCATGTTACGCTTTCGGGAGAACCACGCTGCATAGATCGTTCTTTCACCGTAGCTACCCTTTCCTACCATGGGGGAGGAGACTCATTGTATAACTGGAAAGGTCCCATGGGTCATAATTTGGCCTTCCGCCGTGGACGATAATAAACTACTCTACTCTACTCTACTCTCTCTCTCTCTCTCTCTCTCTCTCTCTCTCTCTCTCTCTCAAACATCGTTGGAAAAGCATGGGAGAGCGGAGGCTAGCCTAGCCAACGGGATGGAGGGGAGGGAGAGTATCATGTTGGGAAATGGAGAAGAGGGGCACTTAGCATACAAGTGGTAGAGGAGGAGGCGGGAGGATACAAGAGGTCGAGGAAGAGGTGATAAGGGGCCATGGAGCACTAACATTGAGCCTTAGTAATAAATGGAGGGCAATAGCCCACATTCATTATGCAGTCTCACAACTTTCTTCATATGGCAAAATTCTCTTTCTTCCCTATTTTGCTTCAATAATACAATTTGGGATTTTAGGGTAAAACCCTCAAGAGTGTGACACCCTTTAAAAAACACGAGATCAACACCCTTCAAAAAGCAAGAGATGGGCATCGCTGAACATCAAAATTCAATCTAATTTTCACATTTGTATATTAATCTCCTCGAAAACACCTTGCGAATTAATATCTAGATTCCAAAGTTTTCTTGTTATTGAAGAAATCAGTAGAGAGATAGGGATGGGGGGAACTAGCACACCGCCAAAAAGTGAACATTTTAAGCCACAATACAAGAATTACATCTAAAAATGTGATTTTGCTTTTTGTAGTGGGCTGAAGGTGTTCTCATTGGAGTTTTTTTTTTGTGGGGACAAGGGGGGGGGGTGGGTGTGTGGAGATGAGCAGCATCCCTTCATTGGCTTACATACCATATAATGCATGAGATCTACCATGACAAAGAAAGCATGCTTTAAAAATTTGCCAAATGAAAGGTAAGAAATTATTTGCAATAATATTGACAAAAAAAGATAATGTGTGTGGGCACACATATCTACTCTTGGAGTCTATAAAAAATGTCTTTGTCATCATCAAGAAGGTTAGGATTTTTTTTATATTATTGAGATATACCTGGGTACAAGATACTGATGATCATAGCCTATAGGGATGGTTAGGCTTTGGTCATTCACATAGTTTAGATGCAGACCTAACACACTAAGAAACAAAAAAGGGTCATATGCTAGAGAGCTTTTGTTATGTGTCTTTTGTTCAAGTGGTGACACTATATAGGAAACATACAACTTTGTTAGATGTATTTTGTTACAGTGGTGAGACTTTATATGAAACATACAACTTTGATGTCTCTTCATATCGAGATGCAACAAATATTATTCTTCTTAAGACAATGAAAAATTCATATACACATGATTTGAAGCCTTGGACACTTACCACGAAACAAGAAATGGCAACGATCTCATCCATGCCCCTTAGCCATTATTCAATAACCTTGATAACCATCAATGAGCCATCTGTAGCAAAGACACTTGGGAGGAATAATTAGGTTGGATAGTGCCTTATGGACCTAGAACGAGAAATTTAGTGCCTTATGGCTATAGTGGGGGAGCTAGAACTAGCAATTTAGGCGTACCTACACAAGATGTTAAGAAGAATCTTAGGGTCTTCACAAACATATTCCTTGCCCATTAGATGAGCGATGGGTTGTGGGGAAGGAGGCTTCACACCTCATTTGCTATGGGTCACCTCTTGTGATAGGCTAGCATTGATAAATTTTTATGGTATGCTTGCATGTTAAAATCACTTAAATCCCAAGAAAATTATAGGTTTGAGTGTGTCATTTTTACCTTTAAAAATGTCCCACAACTAAAAAAACATGTCAATATGTTGGGCCTAATAGTTTTGAGAGGTGCATAAAATAGTGCACACAACAAAAGATAAGGTCTCAAGTTAAAATGTAAGGTTTGAAGGATCAGCTGATTGTGCACGTGTCTCACATGCCGGGGGTCTCTCTATTTCTCAACAAAGCACGTGATCTCATAGTTATCCTTGAAAAGGCAAACCTAGGGAGCACAATTCATTCTCTCTCTCTCTCTCTCTCTCTCTCTCTCTCTCTCTCTCTCTCTAAGAGTACCCCCTATAATCTATCGTAATAACAAGTAACACTTCACCACAAGGAAGGCCATCTCCTCTATCTCTCTTATAGCTAGGGGGAGGGTGAGTGATGTAAGCACACACACACACTCTCTCTCTCAAGGTCACTAGGAGTGTAGGGGGAGGGGGAGTTGAGGAAGGAGATGTTGGCTAGCCTAGTTGATGTGATAGGGAGTGAGTAACATGTTGGGCAATGGAGGATTTGAGGGCCTCAGTACATTGGGTGAGTGGTACAGGAAGCGGCGGCACAAGAGACAAGGGTAAGGAGGAGGCAACATGAGCTTGGAGTGCTAACCTTAGCATAATTAATATACATTCTCATAATTTTCTGAATATGCAAGAGCTACAACCCACACCGATTTGCTTGACTTGTAATTTTTTTTTTTGCTCTTGCTAAGTGTAACGGTGTCCCACATGAGAGCTTGTGGGACAAAAAAGAATCCTTCTAACCAAAAAGTTGCTGTTGTGATTAGAAGAAGTAAGAAAATCTCATTTAAAAGATATTAAAAAACAATTCATTTGTTTCATGTGAGCCCATGCCAGTCTTGCCTATAAATACTCACTTACAAACAGTTGCATTGAGCATGCTAGACTAGCTAACAAAACTTTTGCTGACTATAAATCAGCATGGGATGCACCTCTAAACAGTGTTCAGGAAATACATTTTATTGAGCTGGATTGAAAACCTTCTCATTGTAATTTGAAGAGGAAATTGAGCTGGATTGAAAACCTTCTCATTGTAATTTGAAGAGGAAATTGAGCATTTTGAGAAGGCATTTCTCTGTAAATTTGGAAAAATATAACTAAAACTTGAAAATTCTGAAGAGGATGCATCTTCTCCTCCCACAAATTTGAGCAAGCTTTGCACGAATTTGAACAAGTTGAGGGCTAAGTGCCACCTATCTTTTCCAAAACCCTGCCTCTAAGGGTGCAGGCCGGGGGTTGTGTGTAAAGGTGCTAACATTATAATTCTTGTAATATTGGTTTGCCTAAAACTGTTTTTATGAATTTAAAACTCGAAAAGTATATATATAGGTGCATGAGCCAAGCAGTATGCCATAGCCGGTCACATGGTTTCTAGTAAATGTCAGGGCCAAAAATGTGAAAGGTATCTTCTGTGCGGTGTTCTTGGGGTTGGTACAAAACGCGATCTCTTGCATTTTTTTTCGTTACCCCCAAAGCAAAAAGCTTGCCGAGGCGTGGCTATGGCGGATGGAGCGCACGTGCGCGACATTGCATTTGGTTCTCTGCGAGGTTGCGCCCGCATATGCGTGAACTTTCGCTGTTTCCCACCTTTGAAAACGGGAGCGATGGTGGCTGCTTTTCCAGCAGGCTTCCAGTCGGGAGAAAGTGCAGTGCTAGCCGCCTGGTGAGCATTTTTCTGTGTTGGAGATCCGGGAAATGGCCGACAATGCTTTGTTGTAGCACTAGCACAGAGGAAGCTGTGAAATGCGCCACCGCCACTCTGTCTATCAGGCCTGCTGCAGACGGGACAACACCGTAGCTATAAGATCGGTCGAAACATTGGTCTTTCCATCATGCGTCATAAGGAAAAAGAACGCATGCAAGAAGATGAAATGGAAGACGAAGACGAAGAAAGTGAAAATAATGATGCCCCTGCCCTCGCCATGGCCATGGCCATGGCACCAGGCAGCAACACTAAAACCCTAAAACGTTTGAGGAGAAAGACAGCGAGAGCCCCGTCTGTAGCTAGCTCTCCTATGGGGAGCGTTTCCATGCGCTCCTCTTCGGTCTTTCGCCTGAAGCGTGCCTTTCTTGTTGGCCGGAGAGGAGGCCCCAGCACCCCTGTGCCAAGCTGGAAGGTGTATGACAGTCCCATACCTGTTGCCATTGAAAAGCAGCAACAGCACCACCACCATCATCAGCATGCAGGCCAACGGCTCGCTGTCTCTGCCCGCAAACTGGCTGCCTCTCTGTGGGAGCTCCAGGAGCTGCCTTTCTCCAGAGGTGGACCTAACAGGTCCCGAGAGAGTAAGCAGCAACAGCAGCAGCAAGAGTTCCAACACAACAATAACAATGCTAGTCCCGCCAACAAGCGATCAATGCTGCATGGGCAGTTCCTTTCACCTGCATCCAGCCGTGTCAGCAAGGGATCGCATAGAAGGGCATCATTGCAGACCAAGGTATGGCCTTAGTATGCTTACGACTGGATTCTAGATCTAGGAGTCCCTGGCTGCATGGTTGGGGTATCATGTAATAGGTCATTGTTTGCCCTTCGTCTATCTTGTTCCCACTGTAGTTTCCCCATCTGTTTTGCAGTTTGAACAGGGAAAGCGACAAACTAATGCCAGACACCTGGAGCGACACAGAGTACCGCAAATTGTGCGAACCACAAATGCTCCCACAGCAGAGGTATCACAACTGCATTACAGCTATTTCTCATGCATTGCTGGAAAAATCTGTGTTAAGACTCTGAAATCACCTCCCTGCATTGCCTAGAGGCCCAACCCATTGGACTTCATGCTAGTGCAGATAAGTGATTGGGAAGGTGTTAGTCATATGCACTTAATGTCTACGTGCACTGCCCCTAGAGACATAGTTTGAACTTTGAATTCAAATAGCTGCACCAGCTCTTGTGGTGGCTAATCGCACCCCAGGACAAACTGAGGGGGAATGGTTAAGAATCAATCACTCATGAACTTGGGGTTCTTACAACAACAAGGCTCTGGAGGTGAGTGCTTCAAGCAAGAGGTCAGAGAATCAGTTAGACATTTATGCTAGCCTTAGTTATCTTTGGGTTTTGTCCTTCAAGCCATAGAAACCAAGCATACAGGTATAACTGTGATATGGACATGGCATTACTTATCATGTTGGAAGTGTGTGACTGGATTCATGAGATGTATGAAATCAAGTAGGTGTTTTTTTTTTTTTGCATATCTTCATCTGCTGCACAGGTTTTTTAGTGGAGTCTTGGTTGAAATCTTTTAGTGTTATCTGCTATTGTGTCACATTATTTTTACTCTTCTTCCTGACTCTAGGAACTGTTCATTGCATGTGCAGATCGAGGCTGCTGGCAGAGCCACTGCTACTCCAATAAATTCGGTGCTTGGCATCAAGGCTATTTCAAGTAACCTGGGATGTGGACCAGCAACTACGAGTGAACTTTTGAAGGTGCTTAATCACGTGTGGACTTTAGAGGAGCAGCATGCATCTAGCATGTCTTTAGTGGGTGCACTGCAAGCTGAGCTTGATCAAGCCCGCTCTCAGTTGCAAGAGCTCTTCCTGAATGAAAAGGCCCATTGCAAGGAAGTAGAGAACATAACCAAAAGAATAGTTGAAGAGAGGGATTTGTGGCGGCAACAACAGGAGGAAAGTGTCAGGGTAGCTGTTCAGTCCATTGCACAGGAACTCGAAGGTGAAAGAAAGTCTAAACAGAAGCTTGAAGTGCTTCACAAGAGGGTAGCAAAAGATCTTCGGGATGTTAAGAGAAGATTGGGCAAAGCTTTGCAAGACCTTGAGAGGGAAAGAAAAGCTCGAGAACTAATGGAAGATGTGTGTGATGAACTTGCTAGAGAGATAGGCGAGGACAAAGCCAAAGTAGAGGAGTTAAAACGTGAGTCTGTAAAAGTAAGGGAAGAAGTGGAAGAAGAACGGAAGATGCTTCAGATGGCTGAGATTTGGAGAGAGGAAAGGGTCCAGATGAAGCTGATGGAGGCAAAGTTAGAATTGGAAGAAAAGAATACAGCACTTGATAAGCTAAGAAGTGAGCTGGAGGCTTTTCTCAAAGCCAAAAGAGCAGGTGATTCTAAGGATGAGGCAAATTTTGCATCAGGTGACGCAAGGCAGGATCTACGCAGACGCTCACTAGATGCAATTATTTGTCGGAACTTGACTGACTCTTTTCATCCACAGGAACACGGAGTTCTAGTTCCAGGTAGAAATTCTGTAGATTCAGTTCGTGACAATCTAGTGAAGCAAAGTGCTTTGAGGGAGAGTCCAGATGGGGATGGTTCAGATGATGATGATGATCTGCACTCAATTGAACTGAACAATGAATCTTTTGTGAGACCTGGAAGCAGTCAATGGGGACATCATTCTTTCCAACAGCATGAAGTTGATTACAAGGGAAGGAGGTCCATAGATCAAAGAGTTTCATCTGGGGACAAATCACAGCAACAGCTAGCCGGAAGATTTCAAGGAATTGAACGACTAAGGAACAGCCAAATTGACTTAGAAGGAAGAGGGGAAGTCGGGGCAGAGAGGGATGGGAATTGGGATTACTTACAGGACTCCCAATGGATAGAACGCAGCATTGAAGGAGGTGAAATGAGGGAGAGGAGTCGAGAGCAGCAACGAATTTTGAAAGAAGGAAGAGAGGAAAGCAAGAAGTCATGGCAAAGGAACCATGTAAACTCACAAGGCCTTATCTCTTTCAGTCCAAAAGTGATGGGAAGGAATGTCCAAGGCCAGCCTGAAAGCATGACCAGAGCAGGTGGAAGTTCTGATCCTCTCTATGAAGAGAGTGCAAAATCTGGGGGTAATTCCGACTGGCGGCATCAAATCTCTGAAAGTACTAATTTTCATGCAAATTCAGTGCTTGGCCCTATGCATCAGCATTCAAACATGATGTCCAGTCCAACTCGGCAGTGGAACCATTACTGGTCCTCTCCAGACCTGGGGAGTAGAGTTTTGAGTGAGATATCAAGAGGTTTAAGGGATAACAGTCTGCAAGCTAAGCTTTTAGAAGCTAAGTTAGAGGGTCAGCAGGCTCGACTTAAAGGTGGCAAGGGTTTTTAACCCAAACATCTGCCTTCTGATCTGCCTGAAGAGAAGTTAATGCCTTTAGTTCAAAGCAGTCTGGCACGCATTGGAGCTTTGATTCTTTTGTTTTTTGTACAGCTGAGTTTGCAGGAGATACCACCAGATAGAGGTGTTCATCCCTGCTATTACTGAGCACTTTTGCCTGGTAAACATTCACTTTATGAATCGGCATTGTTTCTCCAAGAGCCTCAAAATCTTGAATACGTAAGCTTCACTTTATGCATCTGCATTGTTTCTCAAAGAGCCTCAAAATTTTGATTACCTAAAACTCAGGCAATGTAGCCTGCAGGTGATTCATTTGGGCTACTAGTGGTTTGAAATAATTAGTATGGCAGGTCCAGCATGGTTTGCTTGTTTGATATGTTACAGAGCTAACATTGTGAACATTTTATTGTGGTGGCTCAGTTTGTCTTCTTAAGGTATGGCAGGTCCAGCATGGTTTGCTTGTTTGATATGTTTTATGCTTAGCATTCTACTGTGGCATATCAAAATTTTATTTTTAAGGTGGCGGCATTTTATATCCAAAGTGACCTTTAACCTTCCATGACTGCTGGCTTGGAGGTGCTTTATGGCAACACGAGTGTGCATTGGGTAATAAAGGCCAAGTTGCTTGTGATTGTTTTGCTGTGCTACAAGGGCTGCCTTTGCATGGTCGATGCAAGTTGTTCATAATTAGACTTAATGGGCTGGGCCATATTAGGTTGTCAGGTACAATACTGTATGGGAAAATACGGTATGATATTTTTTTTAAAAATCTTATCATACGATAAAATATGGTGTTTTAAAAATAATACTCACAAACTTAGGTATTTCCAATTTCGAGATATGGAGTATTTTAAAAAGGAGGGAAGCATCATAGTACAGAGGAAGCTCAAACAGCCATAAGACAAGCAAAAACAAGACCATTACCCACAAAAAAGGAAAAAAAAACTCCTTTTTTTTTGAAAAATTTGTATGAGTCTGCATGGTATTGTTACGTACGGTGTTCCGTATGATATGGCGTTGTGTAACGTATGGAAACAACTATGGCTATATAGAGAGGGTTGACCTCAGTACTACCTGTGAATCAGTGCTTGAATTCAGTTCTTCCATTTTCCATTTGCAACATATGTAGTGTTTGATTAGTTTAATAATATAGTGTTTCTTTTAAAGGTGATTATAAAAGAAAAGCAGTGCAAGTTTATAATCTTCTTTCACGAAACCCAAGAATCTTTTCAAGTTCGTGCGGAACAAATGTCATGTCCTCGACATCTATAATTACTTGAGGAGTAACTAACTGATCTGTTCCACCTAGTACTTCCTTAAGTCTACTGACATGAAATACAGGATGAACTTTCACATTTGAAGGCAAATCCAATTCATATGCAGCTACCAATCCTTCGTGTAATACGAAATGGTCCACAGTATCTAGGGGATAATTTCGGAGATCGACCTGTCCGTAAAGAATCGGAATCTTTCGGAACTCGCAAATACACTATCGTTCCTTCAGAAAACTCTCTGGGTGAACGATGTCTATTAGAATAAAATCTGTCTCGGTCTTGAGCACTTCTAATAGATTCCTTCGCAACTTGTAACATTTTCTGCATCTTGCAAAAAATTACGTACTGCCTGAGAATCCTACTGTAACAGGTGATCTAGGTTGAAAACCATACATAAGCATGAAAGGACTAAAACCTATACTCGTATGCTTAGTACTCTTATATGCAAATTCTAACATAGGAAGATAATCCTCCCATGAACTCTGTCTTTTGGATACATATGCTCGAAGCATATCCTCCAAAATTTGATTCACTCTTTCAGTCTGGCCATCATGATCAGAGGAACTCAAATTCAAAGTTGTTTCCAACTTCTCAAAAACAAGTTTCCAAAAATCACTCATAAACTCAGAGTCCCTATCACTGACTATGTCCTCTGGTAACCCGTACAGTCTAAACAATTGCTCGATAAACTGCCATGCTAATTGCGTAGCTGTAATAGTCTTCTGGGTCGGTAAAAATCTAGCCATTTTTGTCAAGCGATCTACCACAACCCAAATAGAATCGTGGCCTTGATGTGTTCTTGGTGGCAATCCGGTAATAAAATCCATGGAAATACTTTTCCATTTATTACCTGGGATTTGCAAAGGATGCAACAACCCAGCCTGTCTAAAGCGTTCAGCTTTGTTTGCCTGACAAATTTGACACTTGAGAACATAATCTTCTACATACCCTTTCATCTTTGGCCAATAAAAAGTGTGTTTCACCAACGATAGTGTCTTGTGTACTCCAGGGTGTCCAGCAGAAGGGGCGTCGTGACACTCCTTAAGAATCTTAGACCTAATGTCCGGGATCTGTGGTACACAAATTTTGTCATTACGGAATAGTACACCATTCCGAATCATCCACTGGCCTCCTGCAGCCTGAATGGTAAACTGCTCAGTCATTGAGTCTTGGTCAATCAATGAGCTCCCGTCCTTGATCTTCTGCCAAAATGGACCAAAATAACTATCAGTCCTGCAAAGCCCTCTCAATGACTAAAATAAGTCAGTAGAAATCTCGGTGAATGACAAAGAATTCACCTCTCTAATTCGACTAAGCGCATTTGCAACACTATTCGTGGACCCTTTCCGATAACGGATCTCAAAATCAAAATCTTGCATTAACTTAGCCCAACGAGCTTTCCTTTCTCTCAAATCATCCGCATCACACACATACTTGATTGACTGATGATCAGTCAATACCACAAACTTGGAGCCATATAAATAATGTCTCCGAACCTTGAGAGCATGAATCATAGCATAAAGCTCCTTCTCAAGGGTTGGCCAACGAGATTGAGTGTCGTCTAGCTTTTTACTTTCAAAAGCAACCGGTCTATCATCTTGAAATAGAGCAGCCCCGATAGCATAGTCACTGGCATCAGTTTCAAGAACATAAGGCCGACTAGGATCAGGTAATGCTAAGATAGGTGCTTCCTTGACTTTATCTTTCAAAAGTCTGAAGGCCATATCCAAATCGTTATTCCAAGTGATAGGCTGATTTGACTTACGTCCACGACCTTTCAAAAAGTCGGTCATCGGTAGTGTGAGCTGAGAGTACTCCCGCACAGATTTCCGAAGAAAAACAACAAAACCGAGAAAAGAACGAAGTTGTTTCACTGTTTGCGGTATAGGCCAGTCCAAAACCTTCTGAACTCGATCATAGTCAATGCTCAATCCATCTCTAGTGATCTTAATGATGTTGGTCATAAAGAACTCACATTTACTTAACTTAGCATATAGTCGATTCTGTCTTAAAATAGATAAGACAATCGTGAGGTGTCTGACATGATCCTCAAGAGTACGACTATATATCAAAATATCATCCAGGAATACCACCACAAATTTTTCCAAATGTTCACGAAAAAGATCGTTCATCATTTGCTGGAAAGTGGCTGAGCATTAGTTAACCCAAAAGGTAATACGAGAAACTCGTAATGGCCATACCTAGTCCGAAAGGCGGTTCTTTCAACATGCCTTTCATGAATACGTATCTAGTGATAGCCAGTACTACGTAAATCGATCTTCGTGAAATATTTCGCTCCTGCTAATAACCGGTCAATCAGGTCATCTGATCTAGGGAGAGGATAACGGTTCTTAATGGTCAGCTTGTTCAATCTCTTGTAATCTATACACATTCTTCAGGTATTGTCCTTCTTTCTCCTAAGCAACACAGATGCACCCCAAGGTGATTTACTTGGACAGATCTGGCCATCCTCAAATAATCTTCAAGTTGTTTAGCCAACTCATCTTCCTCAGCTTGGCTCATCCTGTAAGGTGAAATGCTGACAAGATGAGCACCAGGGATCAATTCAATACGATGATCTACGGCCCGTTCAGGTGGTAAACCCGATGGCAGTTCCTTAGGAAATACGTCCTGAAATAAATCAAGTATCTTCTGTAATTCTTTGCTTTCAAACACACTTAATTCATTTACATCCAAGGAAGGAATGAGAAAGGAAGAAAGTGGAATCAATACACAATGGAAAGCGGTATACAAAGAAGAATCCATTATATTTTCAAAATCAATTGTATATAAGAGGTCCCTGAGAGGGATGAATACAATCACCTAAAATACTATACTTGGTGTCCCTATGCTGAAAAGAAAAAATATAACTAGACTAATCTATCTGGACTTGAAGAGTCTTAAACCACTCAATCCCTAATAACAAGTCTACATTTTCTAGGTACATAACATAGCATTCTAGAGTATCTTTGTAGTCCTGAATCTGGATTGGAAGCATCTCCACCTTTTGATCCCATACTTGCCTTCCCGCAAGTAGGCGTACCTCATAGGTATGATCGCTGGGTGTCGTATCAAGACTCAATTTCTGCACAAGTTTGTAGTTAACAAAGTTGTGTGAGCTGCCAGGGTCTACAAGAATGTGAATCTTATGGCCATTCACTTCTCCATAAACGCGGAGAAGATCATGCAAGCCAAATACTTTAGAATCGAACAGATAATCAGAACAAGTACTAGAGTGAGAAAGTATAGTAATTGACGTACCTGTCAAAGACAACTGGTTAGCTGCCTTTGGCTTGGGTCCTGCGTTGGTCTTGGCACCCTTTTGCTTTGGGCACTCGTTACGCATGTGTCCTTTTTCTTCGCAGATAAAACAACGTCCTTCCTTCTTGAGCTTTAAAGCCCGGAAGGAGTCGTTTCTTCTTTGCTGGTGTCGAACTTGAATTCTTCGAAGGTTGGTCCGAAGACTTTCCTTCAGTCATGTTAGCCATAGGTGTGGAGAACTTTCTTTTATGCTTGTTCCCCTGCTCGGTAACGGGTTTTGACTTGGAAGAGACTAGTGTGGAGAACTTTCTTTTATGCTTGTTCCCCTGCTCGGTAACGGGTTTTGACTTGGAAGAGACTAGTGTATCATCATAGATACGAGCTGAATGAATGGCCTCGTCCAATGTTTTGCATTTGTTATTTTTAACCTGTAAACGGTATGAGTTTGGTAAGCTACGAAGAACCCCAAAAGAGTAGTGGGATCCATCTTTGTAGCTTTCATCTGCAAGTCTCTAAACTTCTGGAGGTAGACCTCATAAGTGAGGTGCAGCGAGGTCATGGTGGTCAAAGCTGAAAACCGAGCAACAACATCATAATCATCCTCTTTCTTGAGGAATTCCTTCTTGAAGACGTCTTCGAATTGTGCCCAAGTTGTTGGCTTAGGGTTGAGTTCCTTCCACCAAAGCAAAGCTTTGCCAGATAGGAAACCTGCTGCTAAAACTGGATCTTTTTTCCATCATCATATGGATGAAACTGAAAGTGAACTTGCCACTTAGCCAAGTGTCCACGATCTCCTTGGTGCGCTGCTTTTGCTCGCCCCCGAACGGTTCCGGAGTAATGTTGGGGCCTAAAGCAGAATCCAAGGTATCCATACCCGATAGAGTAGAGAGGGTAGTGGTCAAAAGAGCGATGGAGTTTTGCAAAGCTTGCATCTGGGCTGCGATTTATGCCTGACGTTCCAACGAAGAAGCTTCGAGAGCTACCTTGAACTCTTGGAAATCTGATTTTGACACATAATCAGCAAAAAGATCGGCATCGGTATCTTCCGTAGAGCCGGCAAGCCTTTGCGTTCAACAAGGGGCTCCAACTCTGATTCTTGGGTCGACATCGTGAAGAGGGCAAGTGGAGAGAAAATTCAATCTTTGCACAATGAAAGTGCAAGGGAACTTGAGAGCTTGAGAGCTTGAAAGCTTGAGAGATGTGTGGCAAGAAGCCCACTTAAGGGGTTTATATAGCTAGCCCCAAAAGCTTCTTGAGCTTTTGCTTTTGTGTTATATCTATATATATATATATATGTATTCTGTTCTCTTTTAAAAAAATAAAACACCTTTAACCTTGGAGGGGGGATTTTTAAAATTTTAAAAAAAAAATTCATCAAAAAAACAAAAGCGCCTCAAATCGGCGAAGGCTTTCTTTGTTTTTTTTCCTCATCCCTCCTGAATTAAGAGCTGCTGGCGTCACCCACCGGCTAGAGGCGTGTGCTTTTCCTGCCGTCAACCACCTCGCCTGTTGTGTTGGCTGTTGCTGTCATCACCTGCGCTTCTGCCGGTGCCTTCGTGCCAGCTTGCGCCTGTGCCAGCCTTGCGTAGGCTTGGCCACAAGGCGGCCTGGGCCTAGTTGTCTGCCCGCCTAACCTAGTGTTATATGTACATTATGTGTGCTATGTTATATGCACATTATGTGTGCATATACTAGGAGGCTAACCCACATTAGGCTTGTGAGCATGGGAGCATGGGAACAAGCTCTAGTAGAGCATGGGTTAGGACTAACCTTAAGGGTTAAGGTTAGGTTCAGGCATCCAAGGGTCACACATGGGAAATAGAAAGTCAAGAGTCACTTGAGGACCCTCCTGTATAATAGGGGCATGGGGCACACTCAAGGGAGGGCTTGGAGGCTTGGGGGCTTGGGGACTTGGAGGCTTATGCTATGGTCTCTTGTGTAGAGGTCCATATCTACTCACCTACCATTTCACACTATAGCTACATGCTATTGGATTGTGTTATACCTCTTGATGGTATGGGACATGAAGGTAGAGGTATGATGTATTTCATTTATGATTCATGTGTGCATCCCTTGGGCTCGGGGGTGGTTGGGTGGTTGAGTTTATGCCTGATTTATGCATGTGTTATGCATAACAATTATCTAGAGAGATCTTAGGGTTTTAACACCTAGGCGCCTACGTAGGCCTGGCCTGGGCACCAGCCCTCCTGGCCTAGGCGCTACGTAAGCTTGGCTATCTAGCTGCGTAGGCCTAGGCGCCTGGCTGCCTGGCTACGCAGACCTATGCGCGCAGGGCTGCCTACATAGGCCTGGCCGCCTGCATAGGCATGGCTGCCTACACCCTTTGCCTACACGTTCGGATAGCCCTTGACCAGCACGAGTATGCGATCCAGCAAAGCCGATCCATCACTTCTCTCGCGTTCAACCAAAAAGCATCGTGCTTCTTGTTTTTTTTCTGTTTTCTCTCAACATTTCATGTGACTGCACAAACGAATCTTTACCTCTTCTTTGCTAAGCAAACAACCCTTCTTAGACTACCATCCCCATCAACATGGGTTTCTTTGATGAAAAAAAACACATACTGAATTTGAAAACAGCAGTATATGCACAGAAAAACAGCAAGCTTTTTTGAACACATACCTTTCTTCGACCTCATCTTCTCTACCTACCGACTTGCTCGTTCACGAGGCATGCTCTGATACCACTGTCAAATCCCCATAGATCTCCTCGTGATCGTTCCTGGTGTACAAGACTCGAATCCTGCAAACAAACAAACAAACAACAAGGGGGTGCAGGCCTGACTCACCTCCCAACCATGACAGCCGTGGACAAGCCCACAAACTTGGCTGTCCCCACCACCGAGCCACGAGCTGAGCTAACTAGGTTGACGTACCGACCAATCTCCATCCTCGTGACGTCCCATACCACCACGAAGCTGCCATCGCGGGCCTTGAGATTGCTGCCGGCCTCGACTGTGTAAAGCCGCTGTACGTCAGCACTAGATCCAGGCTTCAAGACCATAGAGCTCTCACAAACTCGCGAGACTCTCTATATCCCAATAACTAACCTTGGCCACCCTTTTATAGGCTCTTGGTCGAATCGGGCGTCCACACTTGGGTGCTCGCCGTCCATACTTGGGTGCCTGCCCGTTAGTTTATCCCTAACTCAGCTCGTCACAATCAGCCTACCTAGTTCCAAGCTTCCCCAAGCCTCGAAGATAGTCTTGCGTGCGTGTAGTACACGGTAGATACACACTGTGCACATGACACCGGTGTTCAAGCTACCCTGGAGCATGTGGGTAGGAAAATGGCCTGGTGTTTTTGCATAGCCTCCAAGTCACGTGCCAATTGCTCCACGTGAGATGAGGTCTGTTCTTATCAAATAGATGGTGTCTGTCGCGACGGCGGGGTGACTTTCTTTTGATTACCTCATTGCACCATGCCTGCTAGATGTGGCAGGTTGTGATGCTATTGATGAGCTCCCACCACTGGTAGGTGTGGTCTAGGTGCCACCCCACCGGTAGTGGTACTCATGGTCATGGTTATAAGAAAATGAGTGAATTGAAGGGTGAGACCCTTGCTTCTCTCCCCATAGAGGAGTGCAGATCCCACCACTGTTGCCCACATGATGGGCCCTTGAAAGAGAAGAGGAAGAGAAAGAGGAGGAGAGGGTGGGGGGCTTAATTCCAAAAACTATATGCTTGCAACCCCTCATGGTCCCCCAGGCTTCACATGCATAGGAAAATGGCTTGGCGTTGTTGCATATGCCTTGTGGTGCTTAAAAAGACTGAAAGAAACCATGTATGAAGGCCTCACACCGATGCAAATTCAATGTAGATAAGAGAGAAAAACAAACATAGCTAGGATCTGTGGCTTGTCAAATCATTGTAACACTCTCCATTTCACTGTGGAACTATAATGGCACACTTTGGTCTAGCAAAGCAATTTCATGGGACCCTTTATAAGGGCTACAATGTTGCCTTCTACATAGAGACTCACAGAAGCCTAGAGCAAGGATCACCTCATGTATAAGATTACACTTGGCAATCAAGTTATAGACAAGAGACAGGTATGCCAAGAGGGGTAAAAGGCTTAAGAGGGATAGCCATAGTCAGAGAACATGAAAATCAAGTCTCAAGAATCGATGCGGGGGACCCAATGAGAGCCACAATGCTCCTCCTATCATTTTTTTAATGGATGTCACATGCAGCAAGAGGATGTAAGCCAACATGTTATACCGTTTAACATAAGCAAGTTGTGTGTTGTACCCATCTCAATCAACTATTTTCCATTAAGTTGTAGACTTTTGAGTATGCGCATGTGTCCATCTCATATATAATCATTTTAGGGAGAATCAATGCATCCTCTTGAGAGTATGATATTTCCATTCTATCTCTTTTATCGTGCATGCATTGTAATTTCCTGCAAGTAGTATATCTCACTTGCAGGAGGAAAACTGTATGTTGTTATAGAAGGCATGATAGGACTTGAAAATCAAAGAGATTAGGCTGGATCCAAGAAAAACCTAAGGCGTGTCATTTACGAAGATAAACACGTTTAATTGTAACTAAAGTACTCAATACTAATCATAAATAAAATTTTAAATTTCACTCAAAATGTGCTTGGGATTACATTAAATTATAGCTCTCCAATAAGCATCTAGATCCACAAATCTCCATGCTTGTATCCATCACTCCCCACACGCATCAATGCACATGATTATGGTGTTCGGTGCTTGCATACAGTAGACTGCCTCTCTCTTCTTCTTCTCCTTCTCTCTTTCTCTGAGCCCACAAGTTTCTCTCTCTTTTTAAACTATACAGAGAACCGTAAACCTATTATTCAGATATAAGCAACTAACAAGAAGAAAACGTAATCTCTTTCTAATCCTAGCTTAGATCTAGCCCTAATGGCTCTAATACCAATTCAAAAACTAAATTAGTTAAGAAGATCAACACACTTAATTACAATTAAATGGACTCGATGCTAATCATAAACAAAGTTTTAATTCCACCTCAAAATGAGCACATCACGATAATCTCCATGAATATATCCATCAAAATCTCCTACCCACGATTCTCTCAATCACATGAAGAATAGCTCATTCACCTTGGAAGCTACCACCTTTTACACTTTATCTTCACCTTTTATTTGAGAGCATCTTGCTTAGCTGTAATTTGTGAAGCCATGCCAAGGTTTAACTACTATCACCTCAATGTGTGAGCCTCAAAATCTCAAATAGCCCATCACCACCAATCTTATCCAACACTATCACATACCACCTCTGTGATTTCTCCCATGAGCATGACATAAACTATAACATCAACTTGTCTGCTCTACTCACCCCTAACTTCTCCAAAGCTTTTCCCTTTAGAGTCAAGTCAACCAAGACAGCCCAAGGAGGCACCCCCTTGTAAAATGGATGGTGCAATGGAATGCAAAGTGTTACACAAAAAATGAAATGAGGAACGTTGTAGTAACCACATCCACATGCTAGCCATATGAAAGGAGGAGTACCACAAAAGTCATTGGAGTTCCTCCTAAAAAGGTTATCATCCTCCTGCTCACTAAATGCTGCTATTTGGCAAGCATAGGCAGACACACTACTCAATGTGGCCAACTTACCACCCATAACAACTCACATACACACCTACAAAATTCGGGTTTGCATCATCATTGTGTGTGTAAGGGAAGTGGGGTTGTTCTTCTCAAGTCGATAATTATAAGGTAGGGGTTCTTCGAAAATTAATGCATTTGAATGGTCTATTTGGTAGGAGTTGTTCTTATCAAGTTGATGATTCTGAGGAGGTAGGGGAGGGGGGGTTGTTCTTCTTTAGTTGATGATTATGAGGAGGTAGGGGTTTTTTAAAAAATCAATACATTTCAAAATCAAGGTAGGGGAGGTGGGGTTGTTCTTCTTTAGTTGATGATTATGAGGAGGCAGGGGTTCTTCAAAAAATCAATGCATTCAAATGGTCTATTTGGTACAAAATTTATCTGGAGAGGTAGGTGAGTGTAAGTTGGGTAAAAGAAGGTGAAAACACACCTAATAGATCATTAAGAGAATTAAGAGGTGAATTGTGGATGTAGAAGCCTCCATAGTAATGTATGCACTTTGTTGTGTATGTGAATTGCAAGGCTCAACATTATTCTAGTACTGCGAGACTAAAAGAGGCATTTTCTATGGGTACTCTCACAACATGTTAAAAATGGATATATATGAGAGTGTGAGTTGGAAGTGTGTATGTGTACCAACTCGTCAGCCATTTTCTAAAGCAAATCCAATGTAAAAAGACCCAAAAAATGTATTTAATCCATCAAGAAGAGAGTGAATACCTATTTTAAGCCATGATTGGGGACTTCCATCTTTGGTGTAACATCACCTCTAGCCACTATATATAAAAGATTTCTAATCTCACGTAAACAATATGGTCTTCCACAAGACAAAGAACTTAATGCATCAGACATAGAGTAATACTGAATAATTATTAAACCAAATTACAAACTGATGGTGTTTGCAACCTGTTCATGGCAAGGAGCATTGATGGCAATATAGGTAGAATTTGAAATTGAGAAAGGGTGCACAATACAGTGAAGATAGAATTTGAAACTGAGAAAGAGTGCAAAATACAGTGAAGATAAATCTTTGATGGTCTCAATATATAGGAGGCTTCAAAACCTGTATATATGTAGTTCCCAAGGTTGGTTGTATCCTAGGTCATAAGACTAGTCCTCCATATGACCGAGCTGACCACATCACCCCATTGGAATAATGATAGACCAAATAAGTAACAGTAGGACCTGCGGCACAAATTTAAAGCCCATCCGGGTCATTTGGGTGCTCGTTCAGGCCTCGTAACACAAGGGTAAGGTGCCTCAAGAAGATACCAAGAGTACAATCTTTCAACTTGTACTTACATGCATCCCACTTGGCAAGTCCTCATAAGTAGTCTCACAACCTTCCAACCACACCTATGTCCAACCCCAATGTCTAAATTAGCACTTACATGTATCCCACTTGGCAAGTACTCATAAGTAGTCTCACAACCATCCAGCCACACCTATGGCCAACCCCAATACTTAAACTAGCACTATTGAGAGCGCTCACGTATGCTCAACACATAATGGCTACTCCTATTTTGTAAGGGGGGCTTACAAAATAGAACAACCTATCGCCTACATAGTCACAATGCTGAGGCCCCATCATTGATTTCCAATAGTCACTACTACAAGAGATTAGAATAGCTCCAATTTAAATAAGAGTTTGGATGATTGGAAAGGTCTCAAACAATAGATTCCAAATGTCCAAACTCCGCTCCTTCTGAGTTGATTTGTAAAATTTTTACCATGACCCCATTTTTGTAGAGAGAGAATGTGTAAAAATCCTTAAGGGCTCAATTTAAGTCCAAATTTTCCCTAATGTTTGTCCAAAGATTTGATGAATGTAAAGCTGGGTAAAAGAGTAGGGATTTCATAAACAATTACAAGATGATGTCATGATCCATGTAGATGGTTGGTGGCTATCTTATAGTTAAGATATATGGAACAATAAAACAGGCACATTGTTTGAGTGACTGGGCAAAGAGAAAAAAGATCCAAGCCATGAGCCAAAAAGGATTTTGACAAACTCATTCTACACTAAGACCGTATATTCACACTGAGAGCAAAGCGGTTTCTATGGAAGCAACCTACCAAGATCTCCTCCTCCACAAAGAAACCTTGATAGATGAGGCAAAAGCCAAAATTCATAACAATGGAGACCGTTTCCCTCGGGAATGATGCTTCATTGGAAGGGCAAGACCAAAAGAAACTAGACATGCTTCTCTCATGGGCTACAGACCTTGACACTTTGCTTACTATGAGCCAGTCTCTTGTGGATACCCTCAAACCCTTTCCTCAGATCATACTCCATATCGTACTCCATTGGAAGGGCAAGACCAAAAGAACCTAGAGGAAGAGCTCACCCATGCCACCATCGCACTTCAGAGATCTAAAGCCATGGCCCCACCCACTGCCAATAGCTCATGGAGGACGAATCCACAAGCAGTATCTGAGCATCGCAAGGACTTCTAGAGGGCACTAGCCAAGGACACCACAGTTTGAGTAACTTTTATCTGAGCTCAAGGCTAGGATGAGCAGATTATAATGGCCATCACCAAAACGATGGTGGACTACTTGATGGTGAATTCAGCCACACCAACCTCCCAAACCTCACCATCCCTCCCCACCAACCACCCTCAGCCTCCTTGAGCTGCAACGTAACACCCTCCATCTCAACCTCCTCCATTGCCTATTGCCATCTCACCCTCCTCCGTTGCCTATTGCCATCTCACCATTGAGGTAACGTTGAGGTAAGCACTACATATACCCACCTTGGAATCCTTATATTGTACCATCGCATTTTCTAGAAGCAGCTATGCATCTGCTTATGCACCTCCAAACACCACCTATTTGACACAGTCCATGTGGCATACCTATAGGACATCTCTGACGAGGAATCCCAAGAGGCCCTAGAATTTTATCAATCCATGAAGCCTGCACTTAAAAGTCAAGGATGAAGAGGAGGACAACACAGACACTTCTAGGGACAACAACGATGATGATGCATCGGTAGCAAAAACCTCTCTCAATAAGGCCCCCAATAGGTGAAGTAGGTGGTCCCAATAGGCTCTTAATTCTTGAAGTCAAGGATGAAGAGGAGGGCACCATAGACACTGCCAGGGACAATGAGGATGATGATGTGTCGGTAGCAAAGACCTCTCCGAAGAAGAAGGCCCCCCAATAGGTGGTCCCAATGTACCTTCCCAAGGCCCTTCACCCTCATGCAACCCCTCTTCCTCTGAACCTACCTTCTCTTTGCCAAAGGCAAAGAGAAGGTACCAGCCTCGATGCCTTTCCCCCTCGACCAACCCTCTACCTCCACTACACCTTTCCTCACCTTCACTTCACCACCTGCCACCCCTCCCTGGAAATCCCCACCTGCCTCTCCATCACCCTCTCATCTCCCAAGCTAGCTACACCACCAACCTCTCTTGGTGACATCCTCAATGGACTATTTCAGCCCTTGTGGCTCAAGCCCCTTCGACCTCTTTGTGAAGGACTTCTAGTTTGCGCTTGCAAGTGGGTGATTCTAGAGTCAACTTTGAGGGCTTAGACTCGTAATATATTGTTGAGGGCATTGTGCCTTCTAGGTATCCAACTAGGTGAGGTTAGGAGGAGGGCTCGAGGAGGGCTTATTGTGCCACATCTATCCATATAAGCTATCATGTTTCCTACAAGAGAAGGGAGGAAAAGGCTATAGGGAAATTTGGTAGGTGGCCCTGTGGAACGGGCCTATGAAAAAGCTTTTGAGCCAAGGCTAGGTTACCTTGTTGGATCCAGCAGTGTGCCTCTATGATGTTTTGTGTTTCATGGGAGGTAAAAAAGGGCTGGCTTTTAAAGTTGACGACTCTTTTGGCACCTCCGTGTGATGGGTCATTGAACGGGGCTATCCCAACATGGGCCAGGGCTTACGGGCTACCAACCTAGTGGGGGTACACATGAGGTTTGTCTCTATAAAATCGGCAAATGTTTCACTTGCCATGGCCTCCTAGTCCAACTTCTGCTTCTTGTGGGCCGGACAATCGACGAGGAAAGGAGCCACTGGGGTGGAGTGTGGAGGGAGTCTGCTTGGGGTGGCAATGCTTTGGTAACTGTAAGGTTTGGGGATCTCTTCCCAGCTTGGCGACATAATAGAGTACTTTGGTGAGGATCATTAACAACTACCCCAAACTTACCGATGGGGTTGGCACAAATACTATGGAGCTCATGATGAAAGTGGTTGGCCTAGTTGATGGCCTGACCCACCTTGAGAGGCGGGAAAGAAGGGAGAGGTTGGAGTTGGTTGTACCTATCCATCTCGTGGAGGCTGGTCAACATGGTAAGGGCGCAAGTAGGGTGCGTAAATCCTAGCGACGGGCAATATCTTCCCAATTGACACCATCCTTGTTTATTGAGCCCTTGATGATGTCGTGGACCATGCTTTATATGCCACTAAGCTTCTGGTATGGTTCAGTGCGCCCAGGGCAAGTGCAAGGCCTCGCAGACCACATTGATGGTGGTGAGGAAGGTTAGCACATATGGTGTCTCACAAATGGTTCCGATATTGAGATGGGTATCATAGGAAGAGATAAATCAGAAATAGGTGGTGAGGTCAAGGCCCCAAGCTAGTCCTATGAGTCCGAGCCTAGTAAGGTGCTCCATGACCTCTAGGGTTCTTGTGACATGGTAGCTCTCATGGGTATGGTAAGTGAGCTTGTGCTTGATCTTCCTATCCAACTAGATCTGGTTGTGGATCATGTGGCCGCAGACTTCTTGAAGCAACTCTATGCCAAGTGGGGAGAAGTCTGTGGCAACTACCTGATACTCTAGGAGCTTGGTGACTTTGGTGGCCTTCCTCTTCTTGGTGTGAGTAAGGATTATTGTGTCCGCAAAGGAGGTCTCAGATGCCCTAGCAGTTAAAAGGTAGAGAGAAGGTAGGAAAAAACTTGTAATAGTTTGGCTAGATGCAAAGGAAATAGTGAATGTACATATGCACTAGGTACGTATGTTTGTAGGCCATTCTTGAAAATGTGTGTAACATGCATGCACATCTTGCATTGGTTTTCTTTTTGAGGAATGCCTAAGGTAATGGTATTTTAATCAATGGCAATCAAGGTGATGGGCTATACCATGGGCCAGTAGCCTCCCATTTGGAGATGTATCGAGAAGGCCAGTGATTAGAGAACCAAATGTGGGCATCTAGGTTGACCCTCCATCCTACATCAACCTTTTGTTTTTGGTTACTTCACACTTCTTTCTTTGACTCTTTTTCTGCTTTCTTCAAGATTTTCTGATGAGTGCCATTCTTCATGTAGTAAGGGTGAGAAACCTAACTTTGGCTCACATGGCGAGGCTTGCGAGGGAGTCTAGTGGCACTAGGGGATTTTGTGGTATATGGCTCTCTACTGCATGAGAGGTGGCTAAGTGCAAGGTGGAAGGAGTATCATGTAGTAAGGGTGAGAAACCTAACTTTGGCTCACATGGTGAGGCTTGCGAGGGAGTCTAGTGGCACTAGGGGATTTTGTGGTATATGGCTCTCTACTGCATGAGAGGTGGCTAAGTGCAAGGTGGAAGGAGTATCATGCCACAAGTATGTTTCAAGATGGTCCTAGGGTTCCATTTTTTTCCTTGCCTTTTGTGAGGTTTGTGTCGAGGGTTTCTGTGTTGTTGGGAACCTTGCGTTGCCATTGCCATCACTCCTTGGTGCTTTTTTTGTGACTGAAGAGGTTGGGGTAGCCGATGGTGCAACCTTAGGGAACCAAATGTTTATGTTACCTATATAATACCCTTGGGCCGCTAGAAGTGTGTCAAGAACCCACCATCTTTGTGGAGGTCGGCTTGCTTGATGGGGCATCGTGAAGTGTGTTGCTTTGGGTCTCCAGAGTTGTATCTGCCCGGCGTAGTAACCCTGGGCCTCCAACAACTCCCTTTCGAACCATGTTTTTGGTTCGGGGTTGAGGTTCGGTGTTTGGGTATGTGGGTTAGTCGATGGCATGGCTTTGACTATTGGACTAGCGAATGCTTGACCTTCCACGTGGGTACCCAGATTTTCAATTTCCCTCGTAGTAACCATGTGCTTGGAGTAATACTTTTGGTACCCACCTCTTCTCGAGCCCTTCTCATGGAAACATTGGTGCTGGTAGGGACGGACTGGTGGTTTGGATTCTACAAGGTTTGATGTGTTAGTGGTAGTGATCTTAGTTGGGTTAGTTTTTTGGAGAGACCACTTGCCTCAACAAGGGGGATGGCAAAGGTTGATCTTACGTAGGTGAGGATTTAATTGGAGCTTGGTTACTACTCACCTTGCAGTCAAGGATAGGAGAGGCCTTTTTTAAGCAGCTTGTCTGGGGTGTGGAGCACCTTTGGATGCGAGCACTTCTTTGATGGGAGAATGGTTCTCTGGTGTTGAAGTTTGACAAGAACTGGTCTCCTCACCTATCAATAAGGATGGTTACCTATTCGTCGAGAAGTTAGTTACAAGGTGCAATTTGGGATTCCCATTCTATTTGGAATCGATTGTGTCCCATCCATCTTCATCCAAGAAGCACTTCTTCATGCATGGTACCTGCATGCATGTCATAGGACTTCCCTTCCAATGGGTTGCTCCCAATGTGAATGATCCTATGCATGGGGTTTTGACTGTGTCTACTCCTTCATTAGTAAAAATCGGAACTCATTTTGCGTCAGCTTGCTTAGAGGCTCTGGCTTCTGCCCATTTTGTGAAATAGTATGTGGCTATGATTACATATCAGGCTTGTGGATGGATGCACCTTTGGACTAATAGGTCCAACAAAACCAATCCCCCATTTCTCGAAAGGTTTTCTTACACAATAACAAGGGTGAGTGGCATCCTGTCCCTTTGTTGTTGTGAGGATAGCAAATCGTTGACATTCTTCGCACCTTTTGACAAACTCTATGGCATCCCTGAACAACGTAGGCCACCATAGTCGTGCTTGAAGCACCTTGCAAGCCATAATTTCTCTAGCAAAATGTCCTCCGCCGGCTATCCCTGAATGTGCTTCATCCAATGATGAACTCATCTTCTCTCGCGCATCTTCTTAGGACATTATCCTTACCTAGCTTGTATAGTTCTTCTACAATTAATTGATAAGGTGCAACAAGCTTAACAAGCTACCACATTTTATCTTTGTTCAAGGTTCGTTCTTTTGCCAGAAAACTATAAGCTAGATAATCGGATATTTTCTCGCTCCATTCGGGAACCATGTCTAGTTTGAACAAACAAGCATTGGGGAGGTCATCATCAACACCAGTTTGCCAGTTCCACATTTGGAATTCTTGACATATGATTGGCCAACACATGTTCTGTCCCCTTTCTCACCATAACCATGAAGTCAAATTCCAATAGTAATAGTAACCAGCGTGTGATTCTTCCCATGGTGCAAGGCTTGTTCACCAAATATAATAAGACATGATGGTCCACGAAGAACAATTTGTTGGCCAATAAGTAATGTCGATATTTCTTGACTGCATAAACCATGGCCAACCCTTCTCACTCTATCGTAGTATAATTCACCCCTACATCATTCGACTAGCGAAGCACATTGGGTAGTCCAATTTGAACTCACCAGGCTGTGCCAATATGCATCCAATAGCAAAGTTTGATGCATCGATATGCACATGAAATATAAGGTCCCAATTAGGTGGTCTTAGAATTGGCATGTTAGCCAATGCTTGCTTTGATCTATCATATGCTTCCTGGCATTCCTCAATCCATTCAAAGACAATGAGCAGCTTATATAACGGCCTAGCAATTTCAACATAGAAGATTATGAAGTGGCGGTAATTCCCAACGTGGCCCATAAATCTTTGCACACCTTTTGTAATTAGTGGGTGGTAGCAGTTCCAAGATCAACTTGACCTTGCTATCATCTATGGATATACTGTTCTTAGAGACAATGTGTCCCAATATCACACCGTGTTTAACCCAAAATTGGCACTTTAAAGGGTTTAAGGATATCCGCTCTGATACAATCGACATCGTTCAAACACATTCCTTAAGCATGCCAGATGGTCTCTCCCCATCGAGAGTGTGCACACAGATCATCAATGAATACCTCCAACCACCACAGGCTATGCACATTAATACTTGGAATATTGGTGGGGCATTGGTGAGACCGAAAGGCATGACTTTGTAAGCAAACATTTCCCACATTATATTGAAGGTTGTCTTATGCTGGTCTTCTCGTGCTATAGACACTTGATTGTAGCCTGCAAATCTATCCAAGAAGCTGTAAGCTTCTTCACCAGCTACTCTCTTCAAAACGTGTTCCGTATTAGGGCAATGGATAGTGGTCCTTCCTAGTAGCTGCGTTGACCTTTTTAAGATCGACACATACCCTAAGTTTTCCATTCTTCTTTGGCACTATTACGATTGGTGACAACCAATCCGTATGTTCTATCTCATAGATGAAATCCACAACAATGAGTTTATCGATTTCCTCCTCCATTGCCGTATATTTAGGATTCATCTGGTATGCTTTTTGCCTGGTTGGTCTTGATCCTTCCATGATTGGGATCGTAATGTTGCACCACCTCAAGTGGTATGAAAAGATGCAAGGGAGAAGAGAGCTTGAGCTCTTGCAAAAGCACACACACACTCACAAAACCCTAAAAGAGGACACACAAGGTGAGAGGCTGAAAATCTTCTTCTTCTTCACACAACACTCAACACACCATATACAAAGATAAGAGTACACACAATATGAAAAGGTACTCAACCAAATACATACTAGGGTTCTTTATAGTGTGAACCCAACTAAATGAGCTGGCACTATAACTATGATAGTCTCTAGAATGGCTGTCACACAGCCTGTCATCCCACTGGCCACATATCACCCATGATCTCACCACCCATGCCAGTGGTGTAAGTGTGGGGCCTATCCCCTAGGCGGGTCATCAGTGTCCACCGACTCACTAGATGAGCTCGATATCTCAACACTCCCCCTCGAGCTCAACTCCATCTCATGTACACCAAACGAAGCCCTGAATCTACGGAGCTTCTCTATACCCAATGCTTTGGTGAAGATGTCAGCGACTTGATCCTGTGTGCTGATATAAACAAGGTCAACGTCTCCTGCCAAAACCTTCTCTTTGACAAAATGGTAGTGGACCTCTATATGCTTCATGCGAGCATGAAAAACTGGGTTTCTGGCCAACTATATACTGCTAATGTTGTCACAGAAAATGACAACTTGTCTATCCACTCATAGACCCAAATCTGCAAGTAGCTTTCTCAACCAAGCTACCTCACATGCTGCCATAGCAGCACCTCTGTATACTCGGCCTCTGTATTGGATAGAGCAACCGTACTGGATAGAGCAATCGTAGGCTGCTTCTTACTGCTCCAAGTCATAGAGCAGCACTCCCCAAAGAAAACATGAAGCCACTAGTGGATCTTCTATTTGAGATACTACCAGTCCAATCAGCATCTGTGTACCCATGTACACATATCTCTGTCCCAGTTCCATAAAATAGTCCACAATGCAAAGTAGACCTCACACAGCTCAGTATGTGTCTTAATGCATCCAAAAAGGCTTTCGAGGAACCTGCATAAACTGACTCACCAACCCAATAGCATAGCTCAAATCTAGCCTGGTGATCGTCATGTAGATCAAGCTTCCTACTATGCACCTATACATAGTAGGATCCTCCAAAATCTCTCCTAAATCTGCACTCAACTTGCCATTCTGATCCAATGGCACAGAGATAGGCTTATAGCCTATCATACCATACTTGGAAAACATGTCCAAGCCATACTGTCTCTACAGCAATCCAATAACATGTGGTGACCTAATCACCTCAATGCCCAAGAAATATCTGAGCTTCCCCAGATCCTTCATCTCAAACTTCTATCTAAGCAAGATCTTTACATCAAAGATCTCTGCATCATGGTCCCCTGTAATGATCAATTCATCTACATAGATGACAAGAAGTACAACCCCTCTATCACTGTGTCTCACATACAGCGAGAAATCTGCATTGGCTACATGAAAGCCAATAGTGACAAGATATTCAAAAATCTTGTCAGACCATGCTCTTGGTGCTTGTTTTAAGCCATACAAGGCTTTCTTCAACCTGCAAGCATGCTCGGGGTGACTCACATCCTCATAACTAGGTGGCTGCAACATATACACATCTTCCTGTAAATCCCCATGCAAGAATGCATTCTTTACATCCATCTGATGTAAAGACCATTGCTTTGACATAGCCACTGCTATATCACAACTCTCATTGTTGCCATCTTGGCAACTAGGCTGAAAGTTTTCTCATAATCAATGCCATATGTCTGTGCATATCCTTTGGCTACCAATCTAGCCTTGTACCTACTTATGCTTCCATCACTGTTATGTTTTACTTTGTACACCCACTTGCATCCAATGGCTTTCTTGCCTTCAGGCAATTGCACTAAATCCCAAGTCTCATTTTCATATTGTGCATCCATCTCCTCATCCATAGCTTTCTCCCAACACACATTTCCAATAGCCTCATCAATGCATGTGGGCTCTACAACCTGCACAACTTTTGCCATGTATGCATAGTGATGTGTCACATAACCATCATAGGTAAACCTCTGCACAGGATTCTTCACTCTCCCATATCTTTGCAGCTTTGCATTCATGGCTTCCATAGCCTTCTTTACACCAGGTGTTCTCATAGCTGGTATCCCAAGATCCTCATTAAGGCTCATCTCTGAGCCACTAGACTCTCCATCAACACATGAGAATGCCCTGCAGAAATGTCAGGCATACTAAGGGGCTCAGCCACTTTCTCTTTGCCTTTATGTGATGTACTAATCACATTTGCACGACTGGTATTATGACGTAAACTGCCACTCCATGGTCTATCAATTGAACCACTAGATAAGGACTCTCCTGGTCCACTCAAAGACTGTGATTGCTGACTTGCATTCTGTGCAACCACATTTCCACTCACATCAGCCCCAATAGCTTCTTTTTCAGTAGCATACCAGCTGCTCATCTCATCAAAAACAACATCTCTGTTTACCCTCAACTCACGTGTAGCAAGGTTATAACACCTGTACCCCTTTTGCTCAAGGGAATACCCAATAAACACACATTTTTCAGCTTTTGGATCCATCTTAGTTCTCAGCTCATCTGGCACATGCACATATGCAATGCATCCAAAGACTTTCAGATGAGACAAATCAGGTTTTCTGCCAGTAAACCCCTCCTCTGGAGCTACATCATGTATGGCTGCAGCAGTTGGAGTCCTGTTCATGATGTAAACTGCTCTAGAAACAGCCTCAGCCTAATAGCCATGCGGCATATTCTTCTGTCCCATCAATGCTCGCGCAATCTTAACAATGTGCCTATTTTTTCGCTCAGCAACTCCATTTTGCTATGCGGAGTGTATCTGCATGTAAACTGTCTCCGAATACCATTCTTCTGCAAAAATTTAGAGAACTCATTGGAGAAGTACTCTCTGCCTCCATCTGACCTTAGGCACTTTAATCTTTATGTGCTGCTTCAATATTTTCAGACATGGCATTAATGACATGCTGCATAACAAACAACCTTTCATTATCCTCATTGTTTTTGCTCGAGGATGCATAGTTTTTTTGCTGCAATTTTTCATTTTGCATGTCAGCCTGATTCTTATAACAATCTGCCTGCACATGTCTAGGCTTACCATAATAAAAGCATCCACGTGTATCATTATACTGCTTTTTTCAATTTCCACGACCTCTTTGACTTCCCCTACCTCTAAATTGGCCTCTTCCACCTACGTGTTATTGTTGTTGTTGTGAATTCTAGGATTGTTGTTGTTGTTGCTGCTGCTGGCCATAATTCTGATTACCTATTCGGCCACCTCCTTGGCCGCGTCCACGGCCTCCGCTACCTCATCCTCTTCCTAAACTTGTGTAGAAGGCCTATTGCTCTGAACTGTTTTTGTTTTGGGTGAAGACTGTTAGTCTTCACCCAAGCTCTTCTCTTCTATAATCAACATAGACACCAAATCTGTGAAATTGGGAATGTTTTCCCGAGTTTGAGTAGACGTCTTGAACGCCTTGTATTGTGGCCCGAGACCACATAGACAGACTTCCACCTTATCATCATCATCTACTTAAACACCAATAGATGCAAGGGATTCCACAATACCCTTGATCTTCAATGCATAGTCATTCATAGACATACTCTTTTTCTCCATAGTATGAAGTTCATTCTTCAACTGTATCTTTCGTGCCTTGGTATTCATTTCATAGAGTTTTACCAAAGTGTCCCACGTCTCCTTGGGGAACTTGGCATCCTGTATGTGCCCAATCATGGTGTCTTATATACTAATAGAGCCAATACATAAGTTTTTTGGCTCCTTGGTTTCAATCCTTGAACTCTTTCACATCTGCAAAAGCAGTCGGATTGATCTTTGGTGCCTCTTCATGCTGCTCACCTTCTATGTAGTCCCAGTACACTTTTCCATCAGGAAATTTGTCAACTTGAACCTCCAAGCATGGAAGTTGTTCTTGTCAAGCTTCTCAGCAACAATCTGGTTTATGCCATCATTTGACATCTTACCAGACACACAAATTTACCAAAAACAGCACTTTGGTTTGTCTTGCACAAATTGCTGTATTTTCTACAGCGGTACTGTACTACACTCAAATGTCACAAACCAGTGACCTCAATGTGCATACATACACCCAATGGCAACTGTTTGACCTCCTTGTTGCAGAGAGCAGACACAATGTCTGCATAACCAATCTGTCTTCCTGCAACTCTTAAAACAGAGTTCTGCATAGAATCGATGACTTACCTGGGCAGTGCTGCTCGAAATCGCCTGCTTTCCAAAAAACGAAGGTCATAACGCGCCCCCCAAACACGTTTTCGGCCCGAAAAATGTTATCCAATAGGATGGTATAGTTGCCCTATAGCTCTACTCCCGCGAAGAAAGCTCCTCAATCAGATATTGTTTGCCAGTGCCTCCCGTAGTAGAGCTCCTGACAAGGGTGTAGTCGCCAACACAAATAGGGAAGAGTAGGTGAAGCTCTTACCCTCGTACCACTTGCTGTGCTTCTCTTGCTTGCAGCTCAGCCCTTAGCAAGAACCATGCTCTGATACCATGAAAAGATTCAGGCTTTGATACCATGAAAAGATTCAGGGGAGAAGAGAGCTTGAGCTCTTGCAAGCACACACACACTCACAAAACCCTAAAAGAGAACACACAAGGTGAGAGGTTGAAAATCTTCTTCTTCTTCACACGACACTCAACACACCATATACAAAGATAAGAGTACACACAATATAAAAAGGTACTCAACCAAATACATACTAGGGTTCTCTATAGTGTGAACCCAACTAAATGAGCTGGTGCTATAACTATGCTAGGCTATCACACACAGCCTGTCATCCCACTGGCCGCATATCACCCATGATCTCACCAACCATGCCAGTGGTGTAAGTGTGGGGCCTATCCCTCAGGCGGGTCATCAGTGTCCACCGCCTCACTAGATGAGCTCGATATCTCAACATGGTACACCCTTCTCTTTGTAGTTCCAGGCAAAGCAATCCTTAAGGAGAGTAACAAGCTCATTTTCTTAAACCAAAGTCAAGTCCTTAGCGATATAAATAGTTTTGGCTTCCTCCCTTAGTCCCACAATATCAACTTCCTTGACTTTAGGTGGGGGCCATCCAGTTTTGTCACTGAAATCCGGAGGAGGAAGTGATGCATACATTTCCGTTTCCTCTTCCTCTTTTGAATTTCCCACCGTGGGCTGGCATATTTGTATGGATGTGGTCCACTCAGTTGTGACCAAATCATTACCGTGGGCTGGCATATTTGTATGGATGTGGTCCACTCAGTTGTGGACAATTGCCCTTCCATGGGGTGTGCCACATTCTCAGATCTATCTTTAGAATTTGTGAATCCCTAAGCACATACACATGGTCTAATGCACAATCATGCACCAATTTGGATTCTCTCATGAAGGGTGTCCCGAATATTATGTCATATGAGTTTGATTGGCACAGAAAGTCCATTACTACAAATGTATGATGGTAGCAAAATGTAAAGAGTTTGAGTGTCACATATGTAAAGAGTTTGAGTCTCATATTCTCTAAAAGACCAATGGGCCTTGAAGATGTTCTGTTTACCATTTTAACGATTAGATCTACTCTTTTTAAATCAGGTTTTTCCCAGTTTTCCCAAAATCGTTTTGTGATGATGCTAACCCCTGCCCCACCATCCAGGATAGCCAATGCCTGGTATCCGTTATGATGAATTGGGATCATATCATTAGCATTATCGCTTTCGTAATATCTCCCCAATTGATTAACTGGTATCTTGAAAAATCTGGTTGTTCTTTACCTTGTGTGTTTTAAGGTTCTTTCTCTGCTAGAGGTGACAGAACATCCTCTATAGTGTCGGCTAGCCTTGCTGCCTTCTACCCATTCCTTTATGTTTACCCATAATGTTGGTGAACTGCGTAGCAATTGTCCCAATGGAATTTTACACAGAAGTGGACAGTACGGCCGTGAGGCTGCCTATGTCTTTGGGTTCTCTATTTGGCAATTGAGGGTTCCTCCCATGTGTGTGTCCCATATCCATCCCTAGGGAATGAATGGATGGACTCATCCTGCACATCTTCCTCAAACATTCTTGACATTGTGTTTCCTTGAGATCACTCTTCTGTCTCTTCTGGAATTGGAGTAGGTATGTCCAATTCCCTTTCCCTTGTTGATTCGTTTCTTGGATACATTGTATCCCTGACCCCATTAGCCCTTAACTTGGCTTCGTGAAGTCATTGACACTCTTCTACTATGGCCCTGGCTTCTTCAAGCTTCCTTATCTCCTCTTCAGCATTTAGGTATTCACCGACTCCTTCAGGGGTTGATGGTCTTTCCCCTTGCATCTCTTGGTCAGGCTCTTTTTGTTTGACTGCTTGATCCCTTTCTTCTCTTGATTGGGTGGATCCGGTGTCGATCTTATATTCTTCAGATCCATCTTGGACATTGCGACCCTAGTGTCACCCTTACCCACTGTTTTCACCCTCCTTCTCTTGGCGGTTCTGGAAGTGGTTGCATCTGCTGGGTTCTTTCCTTTGTCCCCCAATTGAGCTTAGGCTCGTGTCAAGACATTGAGTGGCATGATGTTTCTAGGCTGCACACTAATGGTCCAGACGGTGGCTTGGTTTTAGAAGTGGACGTCAAACCACTTTTTGCGCGGTATGGACAATCTTTGATCAAATGATCAATCCCACGTTTAGTACAAGTAAGTACTAGCATGTCATTGGGTGGAGCAGTCAATTGTTGGGGTTGGTGCGTATGAACCACATTCTTGTTTGGACATTCAGCGATTCGGTGCGGTCCACCGCAACCAAAACATTGTAGTAGTCCTCTCCTCATGTTTGAGTTTGTCCTTACCCTTCCATTGTACCGTGGTTTGAAACACAGGTACTGGCATGTTATTTTGTAGGACATAGAATTGTGGTACAATCTCCGCAGCTTCCTCGTAGTACTCACCCCACTGATTTCTACTTCACGCACCATATCCATATCTTCTAATGGCTCGTACTTGGTTGCTTTTAGCCTGTGGCAGTTGTGGTGGTAGAGCAAGTGGCACGGCAGAGGTGAAGTGCCCTCCTGTACCCGAAACATTCCCCTAGGTAAATAGGAAGAGTTTAGCTATCCTACAGCTATAGTGATTTACACAGGTGGTGCTGTTAAGGCCAATGGAGCTCTAGGTGCTGGCAACTGTGCTACTATTTGAAACCTTGGATATTTGCACATGGAGGTGTCATGATTCCCTAATTTTACACAGTGTGCATAATAGAGTAGTGGCCTTGCTCTTAAATGTGGGCATTCGGTGGTACTGTGATTCAATCTGCACATAGAGCACCACACCAATGCTCTATGGGGGGTAAAGTATACCCATGCCCAGATGTTTCTCTTCCATCCTTTACCTTCAATTTTTCTAGTATTGCATTACTGAGTTCATCCATAGTCATGTTTTCGACTTGCTTGCTTCGAGTTCCAATCTCTTGGTGACTCCAAACCCACGAAGTCGTTGCTGCCAAAGATATTTGACATCTTCTGGTTGTGGCAATTCCAACATATTGTCTTCATATTCAATTCCTAGTTTACAACATGCATCTAGAGTAGCCGGTCGGGCTAATACCAAATAATCATGCATCTTGTGGTCTCTAACTCCTCTCCGGAAGCAATGCAATAAGTGATCAAATCAGTTAGCCTTTCCCATAGTTTACACCTTGAATTTAAGTGCTTTAGCCGAGACACATAGTCTTGCATCATCTACTCCATTTCCTTTTGTTTGATGTTGTGCAGCTATGCCACAGGACTCCATCTGTCACCACTTCTAGCAAAGCTGGGCATAAACACATTCTTGAGTCATGTGAAATTAACCTTATCTTTGGGTTTGAGGGTTTGGAACCATTGATGCGCTTTTCCTTCTAGGGTCAATGAGAAAGCATGAATCATTGTTACATCACTAACTAGCCCGTAGGTTTTGCATGTGGACTCAAAGGTCTCTACATGTTGAATAGGATTCCCATCCCCATAGAATTTTTCAACAAGCTTTAAAATGATGTGTGGCTTCATTTAGGAGGGTCAAGATTCTAGAGTAGTGCCTAGTTTCCTGACCATTCCTCGGTCCATTTCTGGCCATATTCAACAAATCCCTCCATGTTGTCACATTAAGATCTATGGTTGGATCTACCCTTGGTCTTTGAGGAACTACTCCCCCCCACCTAGACCTCGCCCTCTTCCTATGTTGGCTCTTCTAGGCATTTCTAGTCTATGGGACAGTTCGGCCACTTCATTTTGGAAGGGCTCATCATTAGTCACCTCTGTACGCCTTTGTAGAATTAAGAGTTCCATGTCCTGTAAGAACGTGGGATGATTGATCATCTGCTTGATGTCCTTTTTGGTGTATAGGAGGTCTTCCACTTCATCCACTTCTCTTGGTAGATTATCCCCTTCATCTAGGGCTACAAACCCTTCCTCCACTCTGGGCTCTTCATTAATGGGTTCTAAGTTTGTAATTTCTCCCTCACTCTTACCCATGACTATTTTTGGCTCTTTACCCTGTGATTGAAGTGAGTTTACACTTCCCATCTCCTTTTGTTTGACTCTAGACTCTAGCCCTTCGAGTATCGAGCTCTTATTTCCTTAAGCTCAATTCTTGTAGAGCTGTCTTTCTACCTCAATCCTTTTCAGATCTAATTCTACTTCCTTTGAGGTTGGGAAGAATACCTGACCAGTCCTAGCTGCGCTTTCCATGTCTCTTCTCATTCGGGGGGTGCCAGTGTTTGACAACCTCGAATTTGAAGGTTGGATAGGTACTTCTTGCCTTGGACCAAGTCCAATGCTGGTTGATAGACACATGCCCGCAAATTGTGCCTCTTCATCATTGCTGGTTTGGAGACTAAAAAATCCCTGGGCTATATCAATAATACTGCTAGATCTGGTAGGGGAGGGTGGTTTCTCCTCTTCCCCAAACTCAAAGTATCACAGCCCTTCTTCCATGGATTCCTCACTACTAATTTTGAAGGTGGTCAGATTCCTTAAGACACTCAATTGAGACTGAGTGGCGTGAACCCACACTCTTTTGATATAGGAGGCTCCTGGGTGATTTGATGCACTATCGTCGGAGTGAGGTCGTCTCTCCAATGAGCTTTCCAGACCTCAAGTGCATGTGAATATGATTTGATAAGCTATTTGCTCATCCCAAGTAAATTTTGGTCAAATACTGTCGACTCATTTCTGAGGCTGCAAGATTGCGCAGAGAACAATTCACGGCATGAATTATCATAAAATTGTTCACGTCATGACAATTTTCTACACTTTCATGTGTTTAAAATTTTTGCTTTGGACTGAGAAATCCACATTACCTTGTTATAATTTTCACCGGTCGCAAGAACTTCCTTAACCTCAACAACTTGACAATACCAGGTTCATGAGTTGGATTTGATTAAGGCATGAAATTGCAGAAACAATTTACACCATGAAGGGAAAAGGTTTCACGTCATGAAATGCATATGGTTCACGTCATGAAGGACTCTGAAATGGTTCACGTCGTGAAATGAAAATGTTTCACGCCATGAAATGCAATCGGTTCACGTCGTGAAATGCTCTTAAATGGTTCACATCGTGAACGATTTTCTGCTAGTACGATTCTTAATTTTGTCAAACCCGTGGTGTCAGAGGTGTTAGGATAAGGCTACCTATTTTTGGCAAGGTAATCTCGTGAATTGCAGCGCTAATCGATGATGATGCCGGGAAAATTTCATGCCGTGAAGTTGCAAAAAACATTTCACATCATGAAACGGTTCCCTGCAGTTTCACGTGGAAAATTCCCGCGGCGTCGAGACTGAGGTGAATTTAGGTGCAAAGTCCTTATCCAAATTCTTCCAAGATGATTGTGCCACGCATAAGGAATGTAATATGAGTTCAAGGCAAAATCAATGGCTCCTTATTTTTACAATTTTTGTAAATTTTTGAAAAGAAAGAAAAACAAAACACCACCCTACTCATTCACGTTAACGATTCTGGTGATGCAAACATTAAAAGTGACTAGAACCAACAGTGGAGCCCTCTTCCGAGACCACTCCACCACACAAATACACAACAAAAACAACCAATTTCTCATAATTTTTCATTGCCACTCAAACTTATCCATTCATTTTCTATACAATGCACTACCAAAATGCAAATGCAGTGATGAATCTTATGTAATAGAAGCTGAAACTCAAACAAGATGGAAGAAACAAAGGTGTTTCCTCGGCAGTAGTAGTGCCAAAAACGTTACGGGCTACCACAACTCCAAGAGGGAACTCAATGCATTCACCTTAGAGAAGAGCAATAGAACACAACTGTCGTAGGGCACTTACCAATGCTTCAAACTTGTGTCCCTTGAGGTCTCCAAGCTCACTTGAGAAGTTCCAATCCTCCAAGCTCCACCTCCACGCTGTCATCATAGAGTCGCTCACACCACCATGTAAGGCAAGCACTCTCTCTCACTCCTCAACACAAGCATGCAACATACAAGTATAGAGGAGGCACAAGTGCTAGAATGCTCTCTCTCAAGACAAAAGCAAGAGCTCTCAAATAGCACAAAGGGGGATTGTGTCCGAGATAGGGTGCCATAGGGCAGGCCTACCGGACCGAGCGAGAAAGGGGAAATGTGTCACCTATTTCTCCCTAAATGAGAACCTAACTGCTATGAGAGGCCAAGTAAAGTCCAGAGCCAGCATGGATCCACTCCTCCAAAATACCCATCCAGCACATTGTGCCCTCCAAAAATCCCAATTAACTCGATCATAGGGGCTTTCTCGAAATCCACAAGGAGCACAATGAGATCATGCTGCCATATCCTAGCCAAAGTTATCGCCCCCAAGAAAGTGAAAGTGTTGTCCAGAATGCTCCAATCCTGAACAAAACCTATCTGAGTATCATGAATCAAGTTAAGGAATGGTTAAATTCTCTAGCTAATGGCCTTGGCAAAAATCTTGTATGAAATCCCAAGGAGGGTGATGGGTCTCCACTATCAAATCTCCAATCTCTCACCACCCTCTTTCGGAATCAAGTGTAGCAAATCCTCTAAAAGCCTCTCTGGCATAGCACGTGTAGTCATAATCTCGTTGAAGGCTGCTCTAAGGCCACCTTCCATGAGATCCCAGTGACAAAGAAAAAAGGAGACTAGAAGCCCGTCTGCTCCTAGGCATTTTCCCCTATATAGGAGGAGCCATCAAGGCCTCCGCCAGCTCCTCAGCTATGAAGGGAGTCGTTAGGAAAGTTCGGAGAGCGGGGGAAAACACCTCTCTCATGTGCCGCTAGACCCGCTCTCGTGCATCCACCACCGAACGATGAGGATAAGGGGGCACCCATGTGAGAAGGGATCCGACAACATTTATGGTTGTGGCTCTACACATGGGGGGTCAGAAAAACAAGAGATCCATCCTGGCATCGCAACCTCCGGATACCATCTCTTCGCTTGTGGGGACCTGCAATCTCAAATACATCCCAAGTGACTATCTCCTACTGCCTGGGTCCAAAAGTAAGCTCTTGCATGGTATCTATACTCCACCCTCTACTCCTCTATAGATATGAGCTCTGTTGACCAACTGACCCTCAATCCACGAGCTATCTAGGGAGCTCTCCTGAAGTCACTCCTCTCCTGAAGGAAGCAAGGCCCGACAAATGCTCCTCTCCTACTCACACGAAATCCATCTAAAATTGGTAATCTCACCAAGGCCTACATCCAAGGTTCCTGCGGGGCAAATCTTGATAGAAAATCCAACCCCCCCATATCTGCTCTATCCTACTACATATCTCAAAGTCCTAGATGAGACTATGAGGGATCTGAGTGCTTGTGTCATCCTGCCTCCAAGGATAAAATAACCGGAGCATGATTGGAGAAAATCCAACCCCTCCCATATCTGCTCTATCCTACTACATATCTCAAAGTCCTAGATGAGAGGGGTCTGAGTCCAAGGATAAAATAACCGGAGCATGATTGGAGAAAGTAGTGCTTACCAAAATACCGATCATGCCCCCACGACCAAGCCCACTCATCCACATAGGATCTATCAAGTCTGGAAATATTAGGGCGTGCTCCTCTTGTCAAACCTCGAGAATCATAGACTCCTGGGGCTACATCCAAACTCTTGTAAGTGCCAACGGTCATGTCTCCTAAGAGCCAGAATCAGCTCCTCCCAAGCAGAGTACTCTAAGCCAGAAACTGTAGCCATGCCTCCGAGTCTATCCTCTGCTAACTCTATCATGTGTTAAAGTCCCCACCCATACACCAAAAGTTGGTCTGTGGAAGGGACTATAGCAAACTGTACTCTCTAGAAGGTGGCTCTATCGGTGTTTGGAGCATATACATTTAAAAAGCCCACATAATCCTCTCCAATCATGATAGTCACCCACACTAAGCCCAACCAATGTCAATGATTCCTGAGCCAACTACTACTGGTAGAGCTACTATGTTGATATAATTACAACTCCCCCTACGTCCAAGAGGGGCCAAAAGAGGGAGACCAGAAAGTGTGACTCCTACTTGGTAGAATATTTTCGCCGCAGTGTGGCGGGTATGCCCCTCTGAAAGATGGTGCTCTTAGAGGAAGAGAATATCAATGGGTCCCCCAAATACTGCTCTATGAAGCTCTCCTCTAAGGACACCACGCCTCTAAAAGCATTGAGGCCCCCCCAAACCTTGGATTTTCCATCAAGCAATCCACATATCTAATTTGTGTGGGAAGATAAACTATCAGAACTACCCTCCCAGTCGAAGAGTCTTGGGTATGGGGGGTTTCATCTCGGGGAGTAATCACACTCAGTCCTAGGATGAAGATGTGCCAGGTGGGCATGGATCCTATTCTCCATGTGACACCACTCTACCCGCCGAGCCGGAGAATAAGCATAATCTTGGCTCCACTTGTCACAATGTAGGTATCTGTAGAGCAGGAGGGGGAAGGGGTATTGCTATTGAGATATGAAGGAACACAAAGAGCATCACCTCCAAGCTAGAGGACACACCTCCCATCCTAATCTATGTGGTGTGTACCTCCCATCTCCATCCGAGCTAAAGGCTAATGCAGGTATCTATAGGAGGAGGGAAGGGGTAGTGCTACTAAAATATAAAGGAACACAAAGAGTAGCACCTCCAAGTTGGAGGACACCACCTCCCTATCCTGATCTCTGTGGCATGAGCCTCCCAGACTGGTCATTTTTCTTATGGCGGCCTTCACCAACCAAGCATCAAATTTTGCTTGATAGTTGATACATAGAGGACATCTAATAACTTTTTGGTATCACCCTTACTTGACATAAAAGAAATAGTACACATGCCTTTTGATGGACTTTTGGCATCATTCTTGACTAGTACCAAAATAATGGACTCCCCTACTAGATGTAGGGAGCTATACCAATCCTTTTTTAACTGGTCATGTGCCAAGACGCTCCATTGTCGATGATGATCCATAAACTATCATGTGTTTTAGAATGATATACCTTTGCACAAATCTCTTCAATCTACACAAAGAGCTCTAATTCCGCTTCGACACTATTACTTGGCTCCTTCTTTGACAGCTCCAAAGTGGCTTCAAAGTGTCATTCTTCTCATTTTCCTCCCACTGTCTACATTTTTCTTACACATGTGGTCATGCTTGTCACAATAGAAGCACTTCACGGTCTTCTTCTAATTCTAAGTTAAATAGGCTGAAAGCATGGATAGGTGATACAAAAATTCCACTTTTTTGGTGGTTCAAGAAATGGTAGTTTTGGGGTGGGAATTGGAATGAAAGATAATTTTGCATGAGAATAAAATGTAAATTATTTCATGAGAATCAACGTATCATTGCATGGAGCCACTTCTTGATGTTTATAATCTCACACGTATGAAAGGTGAAATTTTCCCCCTCATCATTTTCATCATGCAACAAATCCCGTTCTATATCTAGAAACCTTTCTCAATTTTGGAAAAAAAAAACAGTCTACGCTATCGCCCAACCTTTTCTCTACAACCTGCATGCTTGTCATGCCCAACCATCTCTCTACAACCTTTCTCTAAACAGAGCCCTATCCTCCTCAACATCTTTAGCTTAGGAGTAGTCTTCTTTGAGGGCAACATGGGAAGTACTCCCACCCGCAAGAAACTGGTTGAAGAAACCTTGCCATTGCAGACAGCCAGTAGCACACAAGAGGAGTTCCTCTTCTAAGGGTATGTTTGTGCTTTCATGGCTTGATTTTTCCTCTCTTTCTTTCAACAACAAAGAATGTGTGCTTTGTGTGTGTGTGTGTGTGTGTGTGTGTGTGTGTGTGTGTGAGAGAGAGAGAGAGAGAGAGAGAGAGAGAGAGAGAGAGATTTGCAAAATCTATGTAGCTTGAAATTGATGACTAGAGTTAGATTCTTGCTATAGGTACTAGTAAATCTCTCTTTCTTTTTAGTAAGAAACAATGTGTGCTTGTGTGTGTGTGTGTGTGTGTGTGTGTGAGAGAGAGAGAGAGAGAGACATTTTTGCTAAATCTATGTAGTTTCAAATTCATGACTAGAGTTGGATTCTTGATATAGGTACTGGTAAATCTAAACATATATGCCCAAAGCTTCAACAATTTTGCTTAACAAAAGAGCAGCTCCATGAGGAATATGGTTTGAGCATGGAGGGGAAGCTTCCAAAGCATCAAGAAGACTTGCTAGAGGCAGATTGGTTGAGTGTCTTTAGAATACGGTGTGAGAAGAAATCCAAGAACTTCTTGCATATGTTGAGGTCAGAGTTTGTGGATGAGTGCCACTTGCTTTATCAAAAGGTGTACCAAACTGTGCCCTCGAACAACGAGATTGGTCACAAGTTTGCCAGGTGTTTCACATACAAAAAAGTGTAAATCAGTGATCTCGAAGGTCACCAAATTGCATGGGTGACATTTGGGAAGAGTTTCTTGGAAACTTGTAAAGCTCAACTAGGAGGCCTGCATAAAAAGATCAGTAACCGGAGGAAAGCTTATGGGCCCACAAATTTAGTAGAGCTGCAAGTAGTGTGGCTGACATGGAATGTGATGCAAGTGGCAGTAACCAGAAGGCCAAGCATTCAACATGGGAGCATGGCGGCAGCAAGACAGCTCAACCTGGTTCATGGAGTCCATGGCTACCAAGGCCAATTGGAGTCTGTCCAAAAAGACACACGAGCTCACATGCAGAACAACAGATTTCAATAGGAAGAGGGACACGTTACTTCGCAAAATGAAGGCACATCATCTGTTATAGTTGTCTTAATAACAGACATGGAAGATCACAAGCGGCAGCTGTGGAAGAGTTGAAGGTAGGCCCGCACACCAACATGGAGAAAATGCGTAAACTTGAGCTTCAAATTGAAGCTTGCCCTAGGATGCTCTAGTTGCTAGGAGTGAATGAGGCAATGTTGAACATGAAGGGGGACATCACATTGTTAGAGGTATGTGTTCTTTTCCCTAGTTAAACAAGTCCCTAGTTGAATAAGAAGAACTTACTTTACAGAATGTTTAGCACCTCCAAGTAGTTTTTATTTCTTCTAAAGTAGTTTTTAGATATTGATTAGCACCTATATATAGTTTAGTATTCATAAAATTAAACCTTCTATAATGTTTTGCTCTTTAAGGTAGTTTTTATTCCTTTAAAATTACTTTTTACGTCAATGAGAAGTAGTTTAGTACCCACAAAATATTTTTCAAAATGTTCAGAGCCCCAAATTAATTTAAACTTCTTTTAAAGTAGATTTTAAATTGTGAACAGAACCTAAAGGTAGTTTAGTACCCAAAAAATGATTTTCAGGTAGTTTAAATTTCTTTAAAAGTAGATTTCAAATTGTGAACAGAACCTAGAATTAGTTTAGTGCCCAAAAATACTTTTCAGGTAGTTTTTATTCCTTTGAAAGTGGATTTCAGATTGTGAACAGAACCTAGAACTAGTTTAGTGCCCAAAAAAATACTTTTCAGGTAGTTTTTATTCCTTTAAAAGTAGATTTCAGATTGTGAACAGAACCTAGAATTAGTTTAGTGCCTAAAAAATACTTTTCAGGTAGTTTTTATTTCTTTAAAAGTTGATTTCATATTGATAACAAAACCTAGAATTAGTTTAGTGCCCAAAAAATACTTTTCAGGTAGCTTTTATTCCTTTAAAAGTAGATTTCAGATTGTGAAGAGAACCTAGAATTAGTTTAGTACCCAAAAAATACTTTTCAGGTAGTTTTTATTTCATTAAAAGTAGATTTCATATTATGAACAGAACCTAGAATTAGTTTAATGCCCAAAAAATACTTTTCAAGTAGCTTTTATTCCTTTAAAAGTAGATTTTAGATTGTGAATAGAACCTAGAATTAGTTTAGTACCCAAAAAATAATTTTCACGTAGTTTTTATTCTTTTAAAAGTAGATTTCAAATTGTGAACAAAACCTAGAAGTAGTTTAGTACCAACATAATACTTTCAGGCAGTTTTTATTTCGTTATAAGTTCTTTTTAGATTATTAACAATATCTAAAAGTAGTTTAGCACACAAAAAGGTCCTTTTTAGAATGTCCTTATATCTTTTTAGATTAGCCTTATATCTTTCTAACTTATTATGCTATGTCTTTTTATGAGGGTGTACAGGCTAAGATAGAACAATTGCAAACTGATGTTGAAGATGCTATGTAGCATTTAGCATTTATATATAGAGAATATGGTGTTGCAGTTTAAGCAAGGTGAGAAGCCATGTTTGGTACCCACACCCTACTAAGCACCAAAAGATGAAGAGGCCACAATCAAGGTGGCAGGCAACTGTGCTAGTTGTGGAGATCCATTGGCTGCTACAAATGTAATTGGTATATATATGCTAGCCTGCAAGCACAAATACCACCCTTTATGCTTTGCAAGTGTGATTGCCTCGAGTATGTTTTCTGTGGGTCTTGGCTACAATGAGACCATCCCAGACAATGCACGATCGTTGCTTCTTGGGGGGCCTCGAATAGTCACTAAGCAAGAGATTATGTAATCTTTCATGATGTTTGAGTATGTTATCTTTGATGATGTTTTATATGTTATGCTACCCTTTGGTATGAATCTTCCACATGTACTTGGATTGTTAATGCAGGGGATTTTAGGAGGGGGTCGACATGTATAGGGTTGGGATAAGGGGAGAGTTTGGAGAGGTCAGATATAGATGTGGGCTTGGGGAGAGTGATAAGCTTTGCGGTTCCACAGGACAGGATGGGCTAGATTTGGATGGCATGGCAGATGTGTCAACTAAGCCTATGATTGATGACCTGCATAAAAAGTCACCAACTGCAGTCATGGAGCAAGCAACCCAGGAGGGTGTGTATGTAGCAATGAAGGTTGTGAAAGATTTTGATGACAAAATAAGGGCAAAGCAAAGGGAGCAGATGTAGCAACATATGTAGGTTCAAATGCTAATATTGAAGCCTCTCCGAATGTGACGCTGAGCCAATTCAAAGACAAACATAAAAATAAGCATCTATAATGAATGGAAGAAAGCAAGGGATTCTTTTGCAGACATGCCATTTGAAGAAAGAGAAACCTCTAAATCTAGATACTAATGATTACATATAGGTAAAAGAATTAGGAGAGGAGGTGATCCACTTTGTGCGTAAGCATGCGGAGCCCTTCTTGTTGATGGCATGCGAATTTGCGAATGTTTATATTTGGAGTTCTGTCCTCCTCCAAAACGTACACAAAAGGATGGAGCTTTGTTTCCCTCATGCTTTGAATTGGTTGTGTGCCTTGATTGGTCAAGAGTTATGTGATGTTGCAAATTTCAATTTTGATTTAGGCAAATCGGTTTTCTTTGAGAACCTTTATAATTTTTGGAAAAGGTTCCCAAGATATAACAAGAGGAACATGCTCTTGATTGACAACAACTACTATAAGTGTAAGGTGAATAGGCCAGGTACATACTTGATCTTTGCTACGAGAGCGGAAGCATAATTATAAATGAGCTTGGAAAATAGCTTCTCAAATGGCTTCAAGCTGTTGATCGCATACCATTTGCTAAATGTTGGGAGGGTCCCGTGTGCAAGATGATTCAGATAGGTTTGTTAGCAACAAATTGAGACAAGGTAGGGTCATCTTGTCTTATGCTACATACATGAAGCAAGGAAGGCAGTCCCATAGGTAGCACTTAGATGTATGCAAGTGCAAAAAATTCTTTATAAACTTTGATAATTGTCCATTTTGCAATAGAACCAATTTTTGTATGTACTCGTATCATGACAATCTTATTGAAACCCTGGATATTTGTAAACACTTTTTGGATCTTGAGTTTTTGTAAAGTCATTTTGTATTTGACATCTGTAAACACTCTGCCATAATTGTAAAGTCATTTTGGATTGAATATACAAGTAGTTTACAGTACTTGAAAGGTAGTCTACATTACTTCTCAAGTAGTTTTAAGTACTTCTCAAGTAGTTTTAAGTACTTAAAAAATATGAGCTTACTACTTTACAACAAGTAGTTTTAAGTACTTCTCAAGTAGTTTTAAGTACTTAAAAAATATGAGCTTACTACTTTACAACAAGTAGTTTTAAGTACTTCAGTTTTAAGTTATTGTAAATTTGTGCTTACATCTTTACAAGTAGTTTGCAATAATATGAAAGGAGGGTATTTTTTATTCATAAGTGGAGTATTTCTCTGGATTTAATATAAAAGTAATTTTTCGTACTTCAAAAGTAGTTTATGGTACCAAATATCTTACACGTGGTTCTCAAGCAATTTTATTACTTGAAAATATATTCTTACTACTTTACTACTTGAAAATATATTCTTACTACTTTACAGGTAATTTGCAATGAGGGTATTTTGTCTAAGTGGAGTATATCTAGATTCAATTTGGATTTAATCTACAAGTAATTTTAATTCCTTCAAGAGTAGTCTACAGTACTTGAGAGTTGGGAAGTAAAGAACTTTAGAGGTGGTTCTGAAGTAGTTTACAGTACTGGAAAATATGAGCTTACAACTTGATATGTAGTTTACTATAATCTAAATACAAGTGGTTTACATGTAGATTATAATACTTGAAAAAGATGAGTTTACTACTTTACAGGTAGTTTTTAAAAATATGAAATTAGGTTATGTTCTCTTCACAAATGGTATGCATATATGATTAGAAGATTATGGTCCTAATAAGATTGTTTGAAGTACTTAAAAATTAGTTCATGGTACTAAAATAGTAGCTACAATACGAAAAAAGTAGCTTACATGCATGCCAAGGTAGTTTACACTTTGTATCAAATGAATTGACAACGTGACTTCAAATTTCATTCGAAAATAAATACAAATCTTTCTAGAGCTCAAGGGGCATGCTATTGTAAATGTTTTCTTGCACCTTCGGTGACAACCTAAATAGGTTTGGCTTAGCCTGTATACATTCCATTTCAAACTTAACGGCTCTTACTAAGGTATGAGGGTAAGAGTACAGGAGGTTGATTTGTTGGGATATAGTATAGGTCACTTTGACCGTCAACCTGCTCATAATAGTATCCCTCAACCACATATGAGTGTGCCGATACATAGTAACCCCACCCATCTTCACGTGCTCTCGTTGTTTTTTGTACTTTGCCGTGAAGCATTTGAGGATGTAGAAATCAGCATTTTTCTCTGCAGGGTTGGTGGCAAAGTTATCTCCTATACATAAAGCATCATGGTGACATACATACATAGGGTTATTGTCAACCTCTTCATCACTTGAGTCTTCATCTGAATAATCAGGGGAATAATTTGACAATACTCCCAAACATCTACATATGCTGGATTGCTACATCTTCTCCAACGTTGCAGCATACATGAATCGCAAAAGCAAGTGAGTTATCTGCATCTCAAGGCACACTTATCGGTGATCGAGTATCCATTCACATAATGCATTGACCGTGAACTGATCACACGCTTGCAATCCCACGTCTTTTCTCTTTGTAAATCACTCCCCTTGATTTCCCAAAAGATCCTGCAAACTCTTGTGTTGTCTACACCACAAAACTTGTGTCTTAGGAAGGCAACCACATCTGTCACACACTTCAGATGCCACCCATTCAGCTTCAACTGTCCATGTGTTAGTGTTCTCTTGATGACTGCTCCATCTCCATCATGCTCACCCTTTCTGTGGCCTGAGGCAAAAAAAATCCACATCATCTCTACTCTTGTCAATTGGAAGTACCTTGAGACAAAGTAAAAAGATTGCTTTTATTTGAATTGGGAAGCAGCACCATCTAACCATACCCAATGTCTCTTTGGTGTAAAGTTTTGTTGCTTGAGCCACCCTACATGTAAGAACAAGTAGTGTTGGACAAACAAAGTATCATGGGTCTTGTCATCAAAAATATAGGAGTGTATAACCTCCTGTACTTCATTTGACAACTTGTGAACATATGTGATGTGAACCAAAATAGTGACTTGAGAAGAATACCAATGCATTGACTGTATTTCATTTTGTTCTTTGAATGAATAGTTCTCTGCAAAGTCAATCACAGACACCACTACGTCGTTTGAAAACTTTAACAAGCAATTTTTAAATTGTTGAGCTTGCCACCTAACTATGAAGTTGTACTTGGTGAAAGAGGCAATATGCTTCTGAAACAAGGATATGAAATCCTTACCTTTCAAAAATCTGACTACTACCAGATCCTTTTGTTTCTTCTTGTTTCCTTCTTCATCACAGTGTCCTGACTCAATGTCTTCAAAGACCTTGACTGAAAGCAACAAATCATCATTGCACACTTCATTAGGACATAACATAAGCCTACTTGTGCCACAATCATTGCACTCTCCTAGCAAACAAGACTTCGTATAGAACTTTGAAGATGTTGGCTTTGGAAAAAGTACTGACTCCTAAAGATCTGTGATACTATGATGTGTATGCTAAGCAACTCTACATAAAGTGGAAGTTGCCTCTAGGTTACATACCAGACACCTACATGTACAAGAAGGGCCATGAATCCCAAATGGTTGATGGCGCATGTGATTGAATGCATCTCTTAAAAACATCACTTGTACATGAGCAATACAACAAGAAGTATAACGATCTTTTAGTTTTCGCACAAAGAAAGGCTTCAGTCCCTCAAAACTTCTCAGAGAGATCTGTAAATGTGGTTTGTTGGTCTTGAAATCTTTTAAAAAACTCCACCTGCCAAATAAAAATATTTACAATCGAGTGCTTCATTCTACTGCAAACTACTTTTGAAAGTACTGTAAACTACTTTTGAATTATCTGTAAACTACTTTTAAATTAACTACAAACTACTTTTGAAAGTACTATAAACTACTTGCAAAGTAGTTTGGACTACTCATGGTCTGTTTGCAAATTACTCTAAACTGCTTCAGAAAGTGCAGGCGATTGTTTTGTAAAGTACTTTATGTTTTGTAAAGTACTTTAACTATCCTAAAAGTTCTTTATAGACTCCTTGTATGGAACGTTGGACTGTTTTAAAATCGTGTAAACTATGTTAGAGAGTGTTTTAAAGCTTTCTAAAACCTCTTTTGTAATTTGCCCTACTTACAAATTAGTTTTTACAAGTACTCTATACTACAACAAAAATCATGTTGATAATTTCACGATGCTATAGACTACTAGCAAAGTATTTTGTCCTACTTGTAAATACTTTGGACTACTTTAAAATTCCATTAACAACTTAGAATTTTTTTTTCACCTAGGGTGAAGTACCTGGGACTTGTGTTGTTGACACAATGATTGCTTGTGAAGTACTTCGGACTTGAGCTTGCTGAAAGTTTTTTCTCAAGTACTTATAGAAGTTTGGACTATTTTCAAAGCACTATCGACTACTTCAAAAGGTGCAAGACACACTTTTAAAACTTTGGGTAACGTAGTTTTTATAAGAACTTTATACTTCAGCTAAGTCATGTGGATAATTTCAAGGTATTGTGAGCATCATTCAGAGTATTTTGCAATACTTCTGGCACATTTTTTGAAGTACGTTGGAGTCATGCTAAAGTATTGTTGACTACTTTTTAGATACTATAGACTATTCTGCAGTAGTCCAACTATACTTTTAACCACCTTGAACATGTGGAGATATCACTTAGGCACTTTTTAGCGTTCAAACTACTTTCAACATTTGATCAAAAACTTTGAAGGTTTTGTAAGAAATGTACGTGGTTCGTCAAGCAAATGTATAGGATGTTGCATGATAGAATTTCTCCCTAGCCGCTTTTGGCAAACATCCTTTTTGTTAGGTGAGACTCGGGTCTCAGACATCCGAGACAAAAACAAGGTCCTTGACCTCATCTATGAGGATACTACTTTGAGGTGGCTGTCTTTGGACATCCAAGACAAAAACAAGGTCCTTGACCTCATCTGTGAGGATACTACTTTGAGGTGGCTGTCTTTGGCATGTTTATAAGGGCAAGGCGCCATCGCCTGCGAGCTGTAAGCGAGAATTTGATGCAACAAGATTTCTACGATGGATACCTAATAGCTCTGTTGCTTGTGAAAAATTGACACGTTTTAAGTTACTGCCCTCACTATTCACCATCATCATACAGACTGATCTCTTGAGCAAAAGCTCATCTCTTGATCGAGGGACCTTCACTTGCATCAAAGTGTTCTCTATGTCTGAAAAAATAACTCTTTCAAGACCTGAACTTGAAGGTTGTAGATTCTTAAAAGTAGGATGGAGAATGAGCTGTTGAAAAATCTCCCTCTGAGTAGTGGTGCCAATTCCTTGGGTGGCCTCTTTTGCCAGCAATTTGCAACCATGCAAAACTTCTTTTGTTAAAATTGTACAATTTCAACATTCTTCCCAAAGCTTTGCTCAATGACCTTCTTCCGTGTTCGTTCCTCCCTCTTCTTCAAAGCCCAATACTCCCTGATTGCCCTTGTAACGACATGGTGATTTTCCACGCTTTCCCTAGCTATATTTTCGCCTTCTCTAGCTATATTTGCACCCTCTCCAGCCATAATCTGCAGTGGTTGTACATCCATGTACTCTGTAGGTGCCAAAAGCTATGTATTCGTATTCTCACTGAAGTCATCCATGTTCACTAGAGAGAGAGAGCGAGAGAGAGCGAGAGAGAGAGAGAGAGAGAGAGAGAGAGATTCTTTGCTGTGAGGAAGCATGAAGAGGACAGGAGAGAGAGAGAGAGAGAGAGAGAGAGAGAGAGAGAGAGCAAGCAAAATGGAGCGTTGGCAAGAACCCTCCACCTACTAAACTGACCACGTAAGAAAGAAACATAATTTTTTTATAGATGTGTAAAATTACAGACTTTCACATTATTTTTCCTACTTGGGAAGAGATGTCAAAGACACTGGTTTTTTAACCACATATCCATGCTTTCAGCCAATAGAGGTTACCAAAGTTCTTCCCAGAGTCCTTCCCTTCACATTCTTTGTGCTTGCAATGAAAGCAAAATCACCATCGCTACTCTTCAAACGCATCTCCTTCTCCGCAAGCATAGCAATTAACTCTTCAAAAGACAAAAGGACAATTCCTCACCCGAGTGTTCAATGAGGTGAACAAGCCACAATACTTGTATAGCAAGATCTTGATGCACCTACATGCCTGATCCTCACTAGACTTGTTGAACCCAATCGCAATCATCTGATCTCGAAAATCCTTAATTTACGTAATGATCTGCTTGGCTATTTATCCATCGAAAAGCCTCTCTCTCTCTCTCTCTCTCTCTCTCTCTCTCTCTCTCTCTCTCATGCTAGCTAATTCTCAAAGTTCTGAATCCTTGTCTAATGTAGCCTTTCATAGTAATTCCATAGTACGACGCATGCCTCAAAACTGCGCTACTCGTATGCTGAGAGTCATCACAAAATCGATGGTGATGATGCCACATGGAGTATCTACGTTCCTTCTCCACGCCAAAATGGACCTCAACTGAACTTCCAGTGTATACGGTGGTGGCCAAGCCCTTGAGTCTGCAGGTTGAGCCATTTTTACAAATCTGCTACAGGTAGGCCAGATTCCAAAGGATATACTCCGCATTAGATCACATGTTTACACTAAGGGCTTCGCAAAAACATCGTGTTTACTGTTACTTTGTGGATTTCCTAGGCGTCTAAACAATTTGGGTGAACCATCGGAGATGATATGGGGAATCACAACACACAGTTAGTAATTGGTCGCGTCAGATCTCCAAAAGGTATGTCACACGATATCTCTAGCACGATTCGGGGGTGAAACAAGACTGCCCCCTCTCCCCAATCGAACTTGGCCTCTACATTGATATCTTTGACTTCATTGGCAGACTTAGTGGTACAATTGGGGTGAAACAGAATTACCCCGTCCCTGCAAGAACTTGGCCTCTACATTGATGTCTCTAACTTCATTGGCAGACTTAGTGATACAGGTTCTCCTCTAGCAGACAACTTGATCCCCCTCTTATTGTATGCAGATAATATAGTACTCATTTTTTATTCAGCCAAGGGATTAGAAAAGCACTTGGATGCATTAAACTCCTTTTGTGAGCAGCGGGACCTCACGGTTAACCTTGGGATGACCAAGGTGATCATCTTTAGCACCTCTCATTCGATGGCATCCCAGTATCAGTTCACATACATGGGAGACACCTTGCATATTGTTACATCATATGCATACTTGGGAGCCACTTTCTCCAACCTGATTTTCATCATACGCTCAGCATCCCACGCCAGATTGACGAGAGGCTATGCGGCTGTAGCCCTTCTTGAGAGACACTGCTTCCAGGCACTATTTCAAGAACCTAGTACTGAGGGATGGCTTTTCGACAGCTAATACCCCAACTGTGATGTATGGAGTCCCTTTTTCGAAGCCAAATCTTGGTGAGGAGGATTGGACAATTGAGAGGATTCACGTCATGATGTACTCCCACATGATTTAGAGCAAACCAGTTGTACTACACCCTATCGTCCTGACAGAGTTCAGGGCAGCCGACCTAGTGCACTTTTCCAAACAATGACATACATATATCACCTCCACACCCTGGACAGCCTCAATCACAAGTAACTGAGGCTTGTTTTAAAAATACAAATCCATAGAAATAATTGCATTTTTGTGCTTCAATCTACATATAATAACATAGAATACCACCGAGCGAGAGAGAGAGAGAGAGAGAGAGAGAGAGAGAGTGTGTTATATTAGCTATGAGCTGAGAATGTCAAATCCGAGCCATATGATACAAAGTGGGACCATCATTATACAAACTATGGAGCTAACCCCCCCCCCCCCCCCCCCCCCCCCCCCCCGGGTAGGGGAAGGGGGCCGTCAAGGATTAGTAGAGAGAGAGAGAGAGAGAGAGAGAGAGAGAGAGAGAGAGACTACTCTTCATATTGTTCCGGTATGTTCTTCACCAATGCAACACAATGCGCTCCCACTCAGGAAAGCATACCTGCAATACCGGAAAGGAAGTTTACCAAGAAATTTCCCTGGTAATGAACCATCTGTTGTTCCCACACTGCAAATTGCCCAGGACACATGTAACAAATACACAAGTTGCTTTGCAGAATGACTGTACCAAACCTACAATCAAACAACAAACTGCAAGAAATAGACAGCACGTATGACTCTGCACAAGAAAGGTGAGAACCCAAATATTACAATCTATCCTTACAAGATAATTGAGAAATAGTGACAAGATATATGATGAAATTAAAAAATAATGGCAAGCCATATAAAAAATTTAAGAAATAAAAGCCTTGTAGACTCTTGAAAGTTCAATGTTAGAAAACTAAAGACTCTCGTATGAGTTTACTTTGATTGCTTTCAAAAGATGCATGCATATTCAGTAAGGCGTAAACCTCCTACGTTACAAAATTCAGCAGCACAGCTGAAATATGGGCAGAATGTTTTTTTTTACACTTTCATGTAGCAAATACAACTTTGGCATTTGATGTGTGCTGATTCTCCCCTCCATATAACCACCACCAGTTCAACACCCAGCTAACCATCTTCACTGTACACACCCCTCTTAAGCCACATGACCCCATTCGAGTAGGGTTGAGGGACTTTCCAAACCCGTGAGAGTGTCCTCATCCTCAAAATGGAAGATGCCGAATGGTTTCCGAATGATTGGCGGCGATCACCTGTTACCAGAATCCATGGCATATTAGTTAGAACAACAAAATTGCCCCGTTCTTTGACGAAAAGCAAGGCACCCGATTCACTACTTTCAAGCATCTCAAACAAAACAAACATTTTTAGGAGCAAGACAAAATCCAAAGACGTAAAACATAATCCATTTTGCTTGAAAGCATCGGTATGATGTGACGGTGACCCCAAGAGCCCTAAAAAAAATTCCACCTTTTCACACAGAAATACTCCAACAGAGACTTTACTGGGATGCCAATGCAAGTACCTGCTCGAACCCGGCATGACATGAAATAACTGTGCTTGATAGGCTATCCTCCACGACACCGGTTGTATGGTTTATAATAACACCATTGACAATGTCTCCCGGTTTCCTTGACAACCCCCCTTCTGCTGCATCCCCTTCATATGCCTATCATCTCAAATTGCCAGGACAGGTCATCCGCCTCACATTTCAATCTTCCAAGCACAGCCAGAACAGCCCACAATGCATATGGTTTTCTCAACGAGAAACGCAAGATTATTATCAACTAAAATTGACATGAAATAACTGTGCTTGATAGGCTATCCTCCACTACACCGGTTGTATGGTTTATAATAACACCATTGACAATGTCTCCCGGTTTCCTTGACAACCCCCCTTCTGCTGCATCCCCTTCATATGCCTATCATCTCAAGCCATTCTCAAATTGCCAGAACAGGTCATCCGCCTCACATTTCAGTCTTCCAAGCACAGCCAGAACAGCCCACAATGCATACGGTTTTCTCAACGAGAAACGCAAGATTATTATCAACTAAAATTGACCTCCGTGACAAGCGTCAACTCAAAACAAAAGGACAAGGTGTATTGTCTTTCCGTGTTTCAAGCACCAGATCAAAAATGCACACGGGGCTAAAAGGGCTAACCAAAATACACGTGCCTGTAGATATCACCAATTCGAAGTTTCCTCTCTACGAGGTGAGTCTCTGTAACATGCAGAGGAATTATGCGTAGATGAAAGGATCCTGTCACACAGCCTCACACCGCCTTCTGTATCCTGAGTTTCGTGAGTCTTTAGCAATCCACTTTATCACTTCAAACTTTAAGAGAGAGAGAGAGAGAGAGAGAGAGAGAGAGAGATCTGTACACCTTATTGGGTCCCAAATTACTGATTGAAGGGCCCCCTTCTATTGCTAGGAGTATTTGCTTTATTTCTTTGAAGAGAATGACTGCAGGACTGACTTTGAGACTGTAGATGGGCCAAACGCAGGACCTTCAGAAGACCAAGAGTAGGGCTGACTGCACAAGCACCAATGATGACCAATCCCGATGCCAATGCATGCAGGTCGAATAAGCTAGCGCTGTGAATGAAGGCTGAGTATGATGCGTTTGTGCAAGAGAGAAACGGAGATATGAAGCTGTGTTTTCTGCCTGGAGATGATCGCTTGAAGATCTGCGTGCTGAATACTGGAATGCATGATGAATATTGGAATGCTTGATGAATAAATGAATGAGGAAAACGCTGGGTATTTATACCCATGAAGGGAACTGGTAGGCTAGCTGAAGGGCAGGTCGGCTGGCTTCCTACCAACACGACTAGAAAATATGCAAAATATGTTGAATATAACGCTTTAATGCTGGCCGACTGGGTATAAAGGGCTAAGGTTTATGCAATGGGTTAAGTGCTTATGCAATAGTTCACATGCAATGCAATAAATATTTTTAATGCAAATTCTAAAGCTTCTAACTTACTTCTATATGCATGAATGATTCTCCTCAAGTGGGTTAAGGGACTTGACTGACTAAATGACACTCTATGACTAAGGAAAGACCTACATAGCTCATGCCTAACATATCTCAGACTCGAGCTTACAAAGGGGCCACGGCATACGACAAAACCATCTCCAAAAGGGTCCGACTGATGTAAAATGTTGCACTGATGATGAGCCATCTTGTCACCATACACTACAGTGCAGAGTACATGTGACATTTCCTTCTGCTTAGGTTGGCAGCAGGTTCATGGCTTCCAAGTAGTCTGCCGACAACTGGGGGTACTCTTGAAAGAACTCCTCGTCTAGCCGAACTGCTTCGTGGATACCTAGATCTCGGAACTTCGTACGAAGTCTTCAACCGGAACCAGGCTTCCAACAATGAAGAAGGATCTTCTCGGGCTCAATGACTTCTTATTCGTCAACCACATCTCGCTGCTATTCATCTGAAACATCAAAGACTTAAGAACCAACATATGGTTTTAGCCAAGAAAAATGGAAATCATCATGCATCGTCCACCTACTGGCAACTTTAACTTCATGGAGACATCACTTAGCTTCTTAACTATAGGAAAGGGTCCAAAACTACGGAAAGAAAGCTTGGGACAACATTTGCCCACTTGTTTCAATCTCTGTTTCATGATACGCAAATGGACCCAATCTCCTTGAAGTGGACATCTCATCCAGACTTATTTGCATGTCTACTATAAGCTTCTTGGGCTTTGGTCAAGTGGTCTTTAACTGACTCAATAATTTTGGAGAATGATTCCGTCGTCTTGTTAGCCTCTAGAATGAAGACACCATTCTGGTCAAAAGAGAAGAGAAACGGCAACCAAAGACTGCCTCATACGGAGTACGTCTAACACTGGATGAATGAGTATCGTTTAAGATGGCTTGGACTAATGGAAAATAATATTCCCATTTAGATTGTTGGTCATGACAATGTGACTTGAGAACCAATTTGTTATAGATTTCTGTCCGGCCGTTTGTCTGTGGTGGATGGAATACACTACACAACTACAACTTGGTCCCAAAGTTCTCGAATAATGCCCTCCAAAAATGCGAGGTGAACTTGGAATCCTTGTCTGATGTGATGATGCTAGGCAAACCACAAATGGGATACCAATGTTTGAGAAGAAGGCGGGCTACGTCCTCAGTTGTGGCCGAATGCTTGTATAGGATAAGCATGCATAACGTACTAAAGCGATTCACGATAGTAAACCGTAAAACACTGAGTGTTGCGAGATCCAATGGATGCTAGTAGAGACCCTACAAAGTCCATAGAAATGTCCATAAAAGGTCCGTCTCGGGAGTAGGCAAAGATTAAGGTAGACCAGCCTTTTTCGTATGTTGAACCTTGACTCTTTGACAAATCTTACAGACTTGAACATGTGAATAAACATCACATCTCATTTTTGGCTAATAAAAGGAGTCATGGGCATCATGGAGAAGAGCTACTCGCTTTTCTCAAAGGGCACAAAGACGGTTCTTGTAGAACAACCAACCGTTCTGCACTAAATAATGGCCAGGCTCAAAATTGAGAACCAAACTGTATTGAGTACCTAACTCTACAGAATTGACATACTCATCTTTCATGCTATCCAGGTCTTTTCCAGAGATCTCGAGAATGGTAGCCTCCTGCATGGTCTAGATGCTGGTCTTTCTACCAAGGGCATCTGCAAACTGGGTTATACTTACTAGGGATGTACTCGATCATTCCTCCAAATTGTTGGAAGATCTAACTCCATCTGACTTGCTGATCACTCCACTGGGCACTTGGCAACGTCTGGAGCCACTTAAGTGCTTGGTGGTCTATTTTGACTTTTAAAACACGTCCATAAACGAAAGGCCTCCAATGTTTGAGCGTTGTGATCACATGCAAAAGCTCTCTATCATAAACCAAATAATTTCTTTCGGCAACATCCAACTTTCGGCTGTAGCGGCTGTAGTAGGCCACATGTCTATTGTCCTGCTGAAGAACAACTCCAATGGCTACATTGTTGGTATTGGTAATGACCTCGAAAGGTTCATCCCAAGATGCTAACATCAGAACAAGCGCTTCTAAGGCCGCTTTTTGGAGTGCACAAAATGTATCAAGCACCTTGCCTATAACTGTGACTTTTTGCCGACGGATTTTCAACCCCTTGAGAAAATCGGTTAGAGATGCTGCAAGGTTGGAGAACTAGTCAACATGTGTATTGTAGGCCTAGCAAAGACCCACGAATGAAAGCATCTCTTGGGTGGTCTTAGGAATGTCCCAATCCAAGATCTCTTAAACCTTTGTGGAGTCTAATCGAATCCCGAAGGAACTGATGATGGAGCCCAAGTATTGACTCTTTGTAACGCCGAAGATAGACTTTTTGGCATCCATGTAGAGCCCATTATGTCGCAAAAGTTGCAAGACTTTCTCCACATCTTTCTCATGCTGCTTCGCAGTGGTTGAGAATATAAGTATGTCATCAAGAAATATGAAAACACACTTACCAATAAGTACTGCGAAAATCTTGGACATCATTTTATTGAAGGTTGTTGTTGCGTTGGTAAGCCCAAATGGCATGAATACGAACTCATAGTTACCACACTGTCCGAAATTTTGTTTTTGGAATGTCAGCTTTGAAAATCTGGACCTGAAGGTAACCACTTTTGAGATCGATCTTAGTGAAAAACTTTGCATCGTTCAGTGTTTAATCCAAAATGTACTCAATCCTGGGCATAGGAAACTTATTCTTGATGGTGAGTTTGTTTAATGCCCTGTAATCTACACAAAGGCATGCAGACTTGTCCTTTTTTTGGACAAATAGAATGGGTGTTGCTTAGTGAGGAAGATAACCGAATGAACCCAGGTCAAAGGAGCTCAGATAACTGCTTTTCTAGCTCACCCTCTAAAGACTTGGAAAGACGATAGGAAAACTTGCTAGGAGGTTCTGTCCCAGGGACCAAATCGATATGATGATCCTCAAGAAGAGAGCATGGTAGATTGGGTGGGAGATCGTCCCACGCATAATGTCCCGATGTCGAAAAGAGAGGTCTGCCAACTGAGGGACTAAAGATGAAGATGAAACAACCGCTATCGATGAGGTAGAAGCTGTTTGAGCACGAAAATAAATCAATGCTCCTTCCGCTCCCTTGCGGATAGCTCGTCAGGTCTGGAGATGAGAAATCAAAGGAATGCCAAGAATGTTCCTATGACACAATCATGATAGGCTCAAGAAAACCTTTACAGATAGTAAAAGTGTCATGTCCCCAATTGGGAATGGGTTCATACTAGCGAAACCACTAGATTCCTAAGATCATGTCACACCCCAAAAGAGGCGAGACAATGAAATCTCGCTGGAATGAGGCCTTTTGAACCTGAAAAGAAAACTACTATGCCTTTTGAGATATGTGGATGCGGAGACCATGTGTAATATGTGGATGCGGAGACTATGTGTAAACCTGTCCATCTCCAAATGATAGGACACTAGATACAGCTCATTTTGGTAGCCGACTGGGGGGAGAGAGCATCCTCAGAACTGCCTATGTCCAAAAGGACTACAAACTAGTGGCCCTTGCAAAGCCATAAGCTCGGATCAAGCTTTTTTGTGCAACCCCACCCTCATCCTCTTGCTTAGCATCAAACACCACGGATTGTATGGAATGCATATAAGGTAAGAGTTGAACGTTGGTGGAGGTAGGCGGTGCTGAAGGGGCAGGAGATGCTGTGGCAACTGTGGAAGAAGGCTACTTGGAGGCTTGCTCCACTTGACATTTCTAACAATCCTTCTTTCCATGCTCCAATGTATGACAGAAGAAACAACGGTTCTCTGTCTGGTACTTACTTTGCTCCTCTGGAGCAAGATAGCCTCCAGTGATGCCTGCTTTAGTCTTTTACTCGGGGGTTTTCTTAGGTTTGGATTCCTTATCCTTCTTGCTCCCTGAACTAGAGCTAGAATTGTTGTCCTTCTTAGCATCTTTAGAAGACAGAATACCCTTCCCCAACTGTGAAGAAGACTGCTGCTACTAGGTTTTGGTACTAGACTACGGTTGTTTTGACTTACCTCTGTTCATCTTCATTTCTTCATTTTGAGCGAGAGCCAAGCCTGATCATACGTGCTCGGTTCAAAGTTGCGAACTGTGAACCGAATGTCAGGATCTAATCCACGAATGAATTGATCCATCTTGGCCCGCTCAAATAACCCTAACTGTTGTACTAAAGTGATAACCTTACCGATAGGTGACCCATTCTATTTGAGTCCATAGAACTCATATGCCAAGTTAGTCACAAACTGGGGAGGGAGAAATCTAGTCTTCAAGTCATGGACGAAGGTGTACCAGTGAAAAGTTGTGACACCTGTTAATGCATACCTCTATCACAATACCTCTCCCCCCTTCTTACAGATATCTCCATTGTGATCGATGGAGCACGGAGTATGCATACTCTCGCGCTCGGACAGAGGGGCAATACATGGAGGACAGGATCCACGCCCACTTGGCACGACTTCACACCAAGACAGATTGTGACTATTCCCCGTCTAAGCCTGCGCCCAAGACTCTTCGAGTGGAGGGCAGTTCCGATAGTTCCGTCTCACACAAAGATTGATATGAGGATTGTCTCATGGAACATTCAGGGCTTGGGGAGCCTCAATGCTTTCAGGGACGAGGCATCCTTAGAGGAGAGCTGCAGTAAGCTATGGTGGGGGGACCTATCGACATTCTTTTCCTCCAAGAGCACCATCTTACTAAGGAGCGTACCCACCGCTGCGGGAAGATTCTACTAGACAGGAGTCGTACTTTTTGGTCTCCATCCTTCGACCCGTCAAGACGCAGGGGGGAGTGTCTCTCTATCAGTGAGCAGCTTCTACCGTCTGTGACAGGATCGGGAGTCCTAGTTCCAGGACGTTCTCAGTGGGTTACCATTCAGATTGGGGAGGATAGCATTGGCTTCCTCAACATTTATGCTCCCAATGCTGCTGCAAATAGAGCTATGTTTTGGAGCACTGTCCGACAGGCTCTGTCCCAGGCTGATTTTTGGTGCATGGGCCATGACTTCAACATGATAAGACGCAACAAAGGACAGACTTGGAGGTGGCACGGCCACAATCTCAAGAGCGGAGTACTCTGCATGGAAGGAGATGATACTGATTCTTAGGGGACAGGACTCTCGGCATCTTCCAGACTTTGAGCTCAACCCTAGGAGTCTTAGCTTCTCTCGATCGGATAGGCAGAGCATTGGCCCCAACCTCTCTCGGCTGGACAGGTTTTATGTCGACGAGTGGGCTTGTAGCCGTGGAGGCATGGTTGGGATTCTGGTAGGCACTACATTTTCAGATCATGCCCCAGTTATTATGTCCCTAGAGGACCCATGGAGGCATGACAAGCATGTGAGCTCCAGGATTCCAGACAACCTCATTCAAGACCCCGAGATCTGCAGCCGGATCGAGCAGATATGGGCAGGACTAGACTTTTTCTCAAGCTCTGCAGCGTGCACTTTGGATGATGGCCTTGGGGAGATCAATATTTTCTTATAGGAGGCAGCCCAAAGTAGATTGGGGGGATTTCGAGAGCAGGAGAGCCTAGCCTCTTTACAACATCTTCAGGAGAGTTCCCCAGACAACCCGTGGATTGAGAGTCAGATCACTACCGCCCACACGGAGATTCGGTCCATTGAGGAGAGGAGGGTGGAGTATAGATACCATGCTAGGGCTTCATTCTGGACTCACGCCGGTGACAGAGTTACTGGAGGCTTCTTTGAGATAGCTAGCCCCCACAAAAGGAGAAACAATATTCACAGGCTGCATGGCCAGGATGGAGCTATTGTTTCTGATCCCTTGCATGTGAGAGCCATCGCCACGGATTTCTTCCGATCTCTTCTCACTGGTTCCCCATTATCCTCCTGCACGCAAGAGAGTCTGGAGGCACACGAGAGAGGTGGTTCCCCCCTCCCTTCGGTCTTTCTTATTGACCCCTTTCACTTCAGAGGGGCTAGCGGAGGCGGTGAAGACATTACCCAAGGGCAAATGCCCAAGGGTGGATGGGCTTCCTGTTTCTTTCTTTCTTCGCCATTGGGACCTCATGGAAGGTGGCCTTCACGCTGCCTTCCATGAGATTATGCTCACAGGTGCCATGCCAGAGAGGCTCACAGAGGGCTTGATACATTTGATTCCCAAGGAGGGTGGTGATAGATTGGAGATCCGACAAACCCATCACCCTTCTAGGGACGGCCTATAAGATTTTGGCCAAGGCCATCAAAAGTCGACTTCAACCTTCTCTCCCAGACTTGATCCACGACACTCAAACTAGTTTTGTTCAGGATCGGAGCATTCTGGACATCATCTTTACCTTTTGGGAGGCGACAGCTTCGGCCAGGATGCGGCAGCAGGACCTCATTGTGCTACTCCTAGACTTTGAGAATGCTTATGATAGGGTGGATTGGAGCTTTCCAGAGGGCACTATGAGCCAGATGGGATTCCCCAAGGAGTGGATTCATGGAGTCTCAGGACTTTATTCAACATCTCACAGCCAGGTTCTCATTCAAGGAGCCCGAGGCGACAAATTCCCCCTTTCCCGCTTGGTTCGACAGGGCTGTCCTATGGCACCATACCTCTTTCTATTTGTCGCCGAGGCCATGTAATTTTCTCTCCACCCAAGAGACCGGACTTCAGGGATTGAGCCTTCCCCTCCGCACGCAGGAGGAGCAGTTGGACTCGGAGTTTGCAGATGACATAGCAACCTACCTTGCTGGAGATGTTGGGAATCTCCAAAGATTCGCGGAGGCGATAGAGATTTCATGTTGTGCATCAAGAGCACAGATCAACTGGCACAAGTCGTGTGGTTTTTGGGTAGGCTCAACACCCACCCCGACTTGGCGACCAGTTGAGTCTTTCCAGTGGATCCCAAGGGGCACTCCAGTCTGATACCTCGGTTGCCAAGTTGGCATTGATATATCTCCCGAGCAACAGCTCGATCCGCTTCTTCTGAGTATTCGGAAGAAGCTTCTATACTAGGGGCTTGGCGAGGCTATCCCTAGCATGCGGAGTGGTGGTGGCGAACCAGGTACTGCTTCCCACCATGTGGTACATCACGTCCTGCTGAGCCTTTTCTCAGGCATGCATTGGCCAGGTACAACATTTGATCCGGAACTTCTTGTGGACCGGAAGTGATGGGAGGCCAGCCAAGGCCAAGGTGGCATGGAGAGTGATCATTCAGCCACGTAGCAAAGGGGGGCTTGGCCTCATCGATCCAGCTATACAAAGTCGTGCCTTACTAGGCAAGTTGATTGTTAGAGGACTCCTACCCAGTGGTGAGCCTTGGAAGGATTTCCTCTTGGCCCGGATTTCAGCCCGCACTTCGAGCCTTGGAGGCCCATGGCCACAAAGTACTAGATGGATCTTCACAGAGACGCGAGCCCATGGTTTTAGTCCAGCCTTTGAAGACAGATTCACAGCCAATCTACTTCGTGCTTGGGATCATCTCAGGCCAGCCCTCAGGCAAATTGTTCCAGTGGCCTCAGAGGAGCACCTTCGACAGCCTTTGATCTAGAACCCCCTAATCCGTTTACCCAGTGGCCACATGCCAGGGGCCCGACCGCACATAGCCTGAGGCATCTTGAGCATGGGACCAGCCAGGTCTCTCGGAGATTAGATTGCACATAGGCAATTACCTCAGGCGCAACAGGAAAGAGGCCTCGCAGGGATCCACGATAGAGACAGACTCAGCATCGACATCGACTCAACTATTCCTCATGAGAGGCTGACTCCTATTCCATACCCCCCCCCCCCCCCCCGGTGTGGCTAGGCGTGTTCACACCAGACACGATATCCTTGTGGCGGTCTATGGAGCAGATGAGGATAGTGGTCTGCTCACTTTTTTGGATCCCATGGCAGACTAGAGAGATCAGAGCACCCCTTGGAGGATTTCAGAGGCTGCACCTTGTAGAGGGTGAGGGTGATTGGTTTTCGGGCACGGGCATGGCACATAGATCCAGCACCGACCAAGGTGGCCAGGGAGAGACCTTGGTGGCTATGGATTTGGGTGTGCCGACCTCTCACACGGTTGCAATGGGACCCAGGAGAGTGGACTTGGCATGATCCCCACAGATCAGGTGGAGACTCTGGATGCCCCTTTCTTTGCATATACAGCGCAGCTTGGCCACAGGATCCAAATGCCTGAGATAGATGGCACACCGGCAGCAGCAACACACTGGCAGAAGTTTCAGGGCCTATCATAGCACTTCCTTTCAGATTTCTCGAAGAGGCTTTGGGACAGCTTTTGGCCGAGGAAGATCACTCTTTCTTTGGCTGACGGCACACAGAAGTCTGGCGGTTGGTACTTGGCTAGCAGTCAGAGGTCGGTCAGCAGCTTGCCTGAGGTGAGGCCACCCTCAAGAGTCTCAACGACATTGCCTTTGGGATTGCCCGAAGGCTCGGCAGATTTGGCAGCGGGTTCTCCGCATCTTCTCTATGGACAGGGCATTGACCCGGATCATCACTTGGGGTACTGTCGCTTGGACCACCGAGACTAAAGTGGTCAGGACTTACAAGGAGGATGGGGGAGGACTAGGCCTTCACGTCTCCCACCATCGTATTGCAGCAGTACCAGTCACAGTCCCACCGGCAGGTGTCTAGCAACCTATCTCATGCCAGCGATGGGAGATTTGCAGTAGCATAGCAGCCTGGCACATCTAGCGTGCTAGATGTGGCGAGGCCATCGAGGGTACCCACACTCCGTCGGCTGAGACCATCAGGAGCATATGGCTCGATATCATTCACACCCTCCACAGTTAGTGTGGGAAGCTGCAAGGTGGTTCTGATTGCATGCGAAAGTGGCAGGAAGCCTTCTTGAGACTTTGGAGGCCTGGCCCTTTCCTTACAGATAGAGGCAGTGATCCCATTTGGTAGTACAAACCACCTGTATGGTTGTTCCCACCCCCCCCCCCATGAGATAGCCTTCTCCTCATAGAGCAGCCAGCCGGAGAAGAAGCATCTCTTCCCCTTCGATCATTTGTCTCCTGCCCTTATATGAGATGAGACTGTATTTAGCCCGTCATGGTTGTACTTGGCCCTTTGCGACGGTTTTTTCTTTAACTAATTTAAGGATTTTTTTCTCGGGAAAAAAAAACTGTGACACGTGTGGTCGGCTCTGTATGTAAACTAGACCAATGCTGCCACCAAGTGACTGCCCCACCTCTAAGGTGGGAAGCCACTACGTGGACTTTATCTTGTGGATCTGTGAGCTTAGCCAAAGGAAAATATGCATTAAACTGGTGAATAAATTGATTGACAGTTGAATGATCACACTTACGTGTAGATTAAAGAATCCTATCACACAAAGTCTCACGCAGCCTTCTATGTCTTGAGTTTCGTGAGTCTTTAGCAATCCACTTTATCACTTCAAACTTTGAGACAGACAGAGAGAGAGAGAGAGAGAGAGAGAGACCCTCAAAGCTGATAACCGGGGGATGTTAAGGTCGAGTAGAGAGAGAGAGAGAGAGAGAGAGAGAGAGAGAGAGAGAGAGAGAGAGATGCTGAGAGAGAGAAATGAAATGAAATGTTATATTAACGTCTTCAAAAGGCCAAAGTGACCTATGAGACCAAAGTTACAACCAAAGAGAGATTAATTGGGCTCGCCTGCGACCTGCTCGACTCTGTTCGCCTGCGCTCAAGACCTACACATTGCGACCTGCACGTCTTATTCTTCAGACCTGCGACTTCTGTCCTGCACGTCTTCCCTTTGTTTTTTTGCCTTGCTTTTCTCTTCTATGTACATCCCCTTCTGAGTGTGTGAGTGTGTGTGTGTGTGTGTGTGTGTGTGAGAGAGAGAGAGAGAGAGGGTCTGTACGTTGGCGTTACCGACGCGACACCCTCTTCATCAGAACTTTTGGCTGCTGTTCGTCTTTCAATCGCAATTCACAACAGCATCAACAACGATCTCTAGATCAGGTGAAAAGCAAGGAGGAACTCCACAGAACGTGTTGTCGACGCCATGTTCAGGGTTTGCAGCTGCTGAATTAGGGTTTGCTGGTGCTGAATTAGGGTTTTCAGGTGCTGAATTAGGGTTTGAGAGAACGGGTTTTCTTTGCTTTTGTACATGGAATTGGATGACCCGGCTGCTGCTGTTGGTGGCATGGCTGCCAATAGCCTTACATGGATCTTATTGAGGAGATGATCGAGAAGGATGTGGGTTATGCTTCAGATGCCTCGGAGCAACAAAAACGTCAAAGGCTTGATGTTGATGCAAGCTACACTCCGGTGAATGTTGGAGAGAATGCAGAGGAAAGTTCTCAGGTACCTTCTCCGGAGTTTGCACGTTTGCTGCAGATCACTGGTGAGCTTCTGCAAGAATATGTGAAGGCAAATAGCGTGCAAATGGCTGCAGTAGATAATGGTGGTGTGGCTGATGTATGCATGGAGACTCCTTTGTTGCTACAACAGCTAGCAGATTTTCATGATCGTGCTGCTATCTTCTTCTTTACTGGGCGTATTCCGTTGTTGCCTCGTCTTAGAGCATGGTTGGGCCGCTTGGTGTCGCCTGAGGCACTTGAGGAGATTTATGATGGTCCGAGAGGCTTTTATGAAATACTTTTTCGCACTTCGGACGCCCGTAGGGCAGTCTTGGAGCAGGTGCCACTCTTTTTAGATGGGCAGTTGGTTCATGTGGTTCCGTGGAAGCCTATGGCAGAGTACCAAGATATGTTGCGCCAGGCTTGCCCAGTTTGGGTTGAAGTGAAACAATTCCCACCAATGTTTTGGCGTGTTTTACCAGGTCTCATGCGAGGTATCGGTGATGTCTTGGTGGTGCCTCGAATGACATCTAGAAACCGAAATCATCTATACATGTTGTGGGATACTGGGAGACCTAGGCCGACACATTTGCATGTCAATATGGCTGGGCTGCAACCTTTAATGTATGAATTGAGGTGGGATACATTTACTGGCCACTCTTTCAAATGTGGTGAGATGGGCCACTTTGTCTCCGAATGTCCTAAGAAAGAACAAGTTGTTGCTACCAAGGATATCGTTGATGGGCAGTTGCCCGTGGAAGATGAGCATGATGCTCCTTTACATGATGCCCAGCACATGGATGTACATGTGGATGTTCAGAATGAGGTTGAGCAGCCATGGGTGGAAGTACGTGGTAAAAGACACGATTTGTTGCCCCACGGGGGGATTTCTTAGACGCTGTTTGGCAGGGGCCTTTGTGTACTCATCAAGGGCCCTTACATACATATGCTCGTCGCCCTTTGGTTTCAGGTGCCCAGCAACAGACCACGATTGAGAGGCCGGGAGGCCAACTTTCTCAGGGTACAGGGGCTCTTGGGGTGGATAGAGTAGAACGCTATCCTATTAGAAGTCGCCTAACAAAAGAAGCACAACAACAATTGCCTCTTGTGTTTGGTTCGAAGGGTGAGGTCATCTCGCCATGGGATGGTCATTACCCTTCGGCACGTGCTCGGGAACTCCAAGGGCAGTCTGAGATCACAAATACCATGTCTAAAAATGCAATGCTTCAAAAGGTTCGTGATTTGGCAGATTGTCCTGGGCCTAGTACACGGCCTTGTTGATTCCTTTTCTGGGAAGGCTTATGAAAATTGTACAATGGAATGTAAAGGGTATTTCTTCGCGCCAAAAGCAGTTCAGGCTTTGGCGTACAACTTTTTGTCATGGTTGGGATGTTTTGTGTGCAGTTGAACATAAGCAGCATAAGTTGGCTAGCAAAGCCTATGTATATAAGGGGTTTCATGTTTTCTACAGCGGACATCCTGCTTCGCAATCAGGTGTTATGTTTGTTGTTCGTTCGCAGTTTCAGCCTTCTCTTGTGATTCAAGATGTTCATGGAAGATTTCTAGTGATACAGATTGTTTGGGATGATACACCTTTATTGTTGTTAGGGGTGTATGCTCCAAATAATGCTCGTGCACGCCGTTTGCTGTGGAATGACTTGTGTGCTCTTTCAATCTCTCATCCTGGCTTTGTGATGGGAGACTTTAATATGTGTGTCTCCAGGGAGCAAGCCACGTCGCCTCATTCTGTAATGGATGGCCCGGAGAGAATGGCGTGGGAAGCTTTTGTAGCAAGGTCGCTAAAACAAGACATGTGGTCTTGGTTGCATCCAGATGAAAGGGGTTACACTTATGCCTCACAACAGTTTCGGAGCACTTATGCTAGATTGGATAGGATGTATATTTTACATCAAGATCTCTTTTTGCCAGAGGTTCTTACTATGATGGTTGATCATCAACAGGTTTTCTCGGATCATTGGCCGCTTGTGTTTGAAATGGTCTATCATCCTGTGGATGCATATAAAGGCTTGTTGGGACGCTTGCCTTTGCGCTTAAATCACACTTTTTTGGAGCATGAAGTTTTTGATGTTTATATGCGTCAGTTGATACGACATTTCTCCACAAGAGTGTCCATGACTGATTATCATGCTTGGCCAGTGTTCCTTACCAACACTCGGAAATTAGCGCGGCATTATGGTCTTGCTAATGCCTCTATACAAAAACAGCATGTGGCTCTTCTTGAGTCGCTTTTAAAGGGCTTGCAGGCGTTCATGTTTACTGACTCTATGGATGCTGAAGTTGTGAATGCCATAGAATGGCTGAAAAAGGAGCTATCTAGGGTGCAGGAAGCACAATATGTTCACTTTAAACTACTTGCACGCCTTGATGCTTTGCGGGATGCTAACTGTCAATCTCATCGCTTCTATGATAAGTTGCATCAAAAACATATGCGTGAGAATATTGTTAGGCTGATGGATGCCCAAGGCAACCTTGTTACTCAACCTTCTGAGGTTATTCAGCATTGCATCAGGTTTTATGAAGATTTGCTTGCCCCTCGAGAGGATGTCTCGCCAGCTGTCCTGGCTGCAAGGGAGTCATTGTTTGCTGAAGTACGATATCAAGTTGACCCTGATGTGGCGGTTCAGCTTAATGCTCCTGTTACTCAAGGGGAAGTGGAAGCTGTTCTCTCCAAACTTCCCATGGGAAAGAGCCCTAGTTGGGATGGTTTGACAAATGATTTTTTCCGAAAATATGCTGATCAGCTTGCAAAGCCTTTGACGCTTATTTGTCAAAGGATTTGGGATGAGGAATATATGCCTTCCGATTGGAAGACATACTTCGTTTGTTGCCCAAAGTCCCTTCGCCTACTTCTTTGGCTCAATCGCGCCCGATCTCACTTATGGGTATTATGTATAAAATCTTTACAAAGATTTTTGCCCTTGCAGAAGGTGCTTCCTACTCTTATTCATCCATATCAATATGGATTTGTGCATGGCAGGAATATTTTGCATAATATTCTTAATGTTCAAATTGGAGTGGATTATGCCAAGGCAAAGAAGCAAGAGATTGTGATGGTGCAGCTGGATCTTGAAAAAGCTTTTGATCATGTCAGCTGGTCTTTCCTTTCTCAGTTAATGACAGCCATGGACTTTGGTCCCAAAATGGCTAATTTGGTGCATTTACTTGGCTCTGGCTCTATCACGCGGATTATGCTCAATGGAGGACTTTCGGATGGTATTTCTCTCACCCGTTCTCTCCGGCAAGGCTGTCCTCTTAGCCCTTTTTTCTTTGCCATTGCCACTCATCCTATGTTATCTCGCCTAGATGCTATGGCATCGCATGGTGAAGTGGTTGGTTTGCATCTCCCTCATGGCAAGCAATTGGTTGCTCAAGCCCTTGCGGATGACACTTTTATGTTTCTCAGGGCCGAAAAAGCCAATATAGATCGAGCAATGGAAGCTTAGAATAATTTTGCATTAGCTTCTGGGCTGAAAATAAATTCAACAAAATCAGCCCTCATTGTATGCACGGAATTTGATCTTGAGACATTAGGGTGGCAAGGCCGTGTGGTGCATACAGGAGACATTGTTCGTCATCTTGGATATCCGGTGGGTGTGGATGTGGACCCCCAAGCACTTCTTGCTTGGATTTCTGCTCGGATCTCGCATAAATTTGTGTATTGGAAAGCTCAAGGGTGGCCTATGCACGTGAGGGTTAAGGTAGCTCAGGTTATTATGCTTAGCATGATTTCCTATTTTTTGCCTTTGCTACCTTGGACGCACAAATCTCTTCTCCGTTTGGTTGCTCCCATTCGGTTTATGCTATGGAAGAGGCAAGGAAATATTATGGGTCAAACATGGATAGCTTGGAATCACATTACAACGCCCAAAAGAATGGGTGGGGCTGCTTTACTGGATGTCCGCTTGCATATGGTGGCGCGTAGGTGGACGCTTTTTCAGGATATGCCTTATGAAACGCCTATAATATGAACATAATCCCAGAAAACTACGTACTTGATGTACGTTTTGTAATTCTCGCCGATTCCGAATGGTCTCTATCTTTGCAGGATCCATTGTTACTCCATCCTTGGATACAATGTGACCTAGATAATGTTCTCTGAAAGAAAAAACTCACTTTTCTTAGCATTAATGAAAAGTTTGTGCTTCCCCAACTCTTCGAACACTGTGACCAAACGAGTTCTGTGTTCCTGCTCATTCTTGGAGAAAACCAAGATATCATCAAAGAATACTCCTGTGAATTTGTGATGGGGTCGGAATATCCTTTCCATCATACGATTAAACGTGGCAGGAGCATTGGTGAGACCAAAAGGCATTACCAAAAATTCATATAATCCAAAGGCTATCCTGAATGCAGTTTTATGGACATCTTGTGGCACCACTCGTATTTGGTGATAACCACTCTTCAAATCAAGTCGGCTAAAACAAGCCGAACCATCAAGCTTATCCAAAATGTCATCTATACGCGGAATTGGGAATCTGTTCTTGATGGTAAGCTTGTTTAAAGCTCTATAGTCCACACACATGCGGAATGAGCCGTCCTTCTTTTGAACAAGAAGCACAGGAGAGCAATAAGGTGAGAAACTGGGTTGAACCAAACCTTTCTCTAAAAGCTCATTTACCTGCTTCATGATCTCGTGTTGTGCTGCAACACTCACTCGGTATGCGGGTTTGTTGGATGGAGAACTACTTGGCACAAGATCTATGCGATGATCTTCGGGCCTTTGGAGAGGTAATTCACCTGGCAATGTATCAGCAAAATAGTCGTTGAATGCATGAAGAAAATTCAATCTATCATTAGTCATAGCATCCACATTTTGATGACTTGGTACAATGCTATCACGAACAAAAACCAAGTACGCAGAAAGACTCTTTTTCATTGCTTTATTAATTTGGATATGTGATACAAGTGGGATGGAATCCCCTTCTTTGCCAGCATCAATAAAATGCATGCGGCCTTTATGCATAGAAGAAATCATATTAGTCTTGTACTCTTTGCGGGGCTCAAGCCTATGATGCCGTGGCTTGCCCAACAATACATCACATCCATTTAGTGGTGCAACTAGGAAATGTTCATTATCAAGGTAGCCCTGGATATGTATGCGCAATTTTCCTATCAATGGGGTAACCTGCACCTCTTTACCAACAAATGCAGCTTTGGCTTCAATCTGAGGTCCCATGTTCTCAACCTCAATACCCAATGCAGCTGCTGTTTGCATAGAGATGAAGTTATCGGTTGCACAGTCATCAAACATGAATAAGGCGGGCTAATCCTTGATTTGACCCCAAGCCTTGCATACCATTCGCTCTTTTGCATCATGATTTGTGTTCCCCTGCACATCGGGAACTGCATGTACATTAGCCTTGGTCTGCTTGTCCTCGTGCTTTGGTTTGCGGTCAGGGCACTGTCTAAAAATGTGCTCTTTGCTACCACAAGAAAAACATTTTCCCTCCTTGGCATATTGCTCTCTTTGCTCCGGAGTCAAGCCGAATTTGTTCTTCTTTGGGCCCTGATCTTTAGATGAGGTATTTTCAGCTCTACCTCCTTGGCATATTGCTCTCTTTGCTCCGAGGTCAAGCCGAATTTGTTCTTCTTTGGGCCCTGATCTTTAGATGAGGTATTTTCAGCTCTACCTCCCTTGTGGGTCTCTCGGAAGTTCTTTTTAGGTGGCTGTCCACCTTTTTGCAGATTTGGGACAGCCTTGTCTTTCCCCTTTGAACCGCCTTGATCCTGCTTAATTTTGAGCACCAATTGCTCCGTAGCAAGAGCAAAAGTAGTGAGCTGTTGCAAAGTATGTTTCGGGTGCAATTCAATGCCCGAACGATATGCTGGTTGCAGTCCAGAGTGAAACTTCCTCTTTCTTTCATCCTCCGTGATTTGCATAGAAGGAGTTATCTCCAGCAACACTTTCCAAAACTTGTTGACATACTGTTGCACACTTTCATTATCTCTTTGCTCAAGTCTATCCCACTTTTGGGTGAGAGTTTGCTACGCATTTGGTGGCAAAAACTTAGCATAGAATCTGTCCTTAAACTCCTTCCAGGTGCAAATGGGATCCTTGGTGATCTTTTCAGTGATCCACCAATGAGCAGCGGTCCCTTTCAAAAACATGCTAGCATGGCGTACTTTAGACTTCTCAGTGAAGTCCTCATCGCTAAAAGCAATGTCAAACTGTGCCACAAATGCTAACACTTTGGAAGCATCATGCTCTCCATGAAAAACATCAAACTTAACAGATTTGTCACCTGCTTTAAATTCCTTGAGCTTTCTGGCATGAGGCTCATGGTCTTCTCTTTTTCTTTTCCCCTTATCCAACGGGGCAGCCCTATCTGCATGGGCTCCATGGGCCATCATGGAAGTTTCATGAGGCACGGTGGCATGTGCTCCACGAACTTGAGAATCAGATGCATGTGACTTTCCTGCATAAGGCAATGTCTCTCCATGAGACAACTCAAAAGGCAAAATTCTTCTAGTGGGAGACCTGTCACCCCTACCATGGGATACATGTCTTGAATGCATATGACCATCATGCCCTCCATGAGCACTAGCATACATATACCTGTCAGGCTTTGTGCCTTGTGGAGAAGATGCATGACGAGAGGTGACTGTCACCTCTTCCTTTTGCATAAATGACCTCAACCTTTGGGATGCGGGATCTCCATGCTTCAAGCGAGGTGGATTTCTGAATTTCAGCTCTCCGTCTTCCCCGTCTTTGATGTCACCTTTGCGGAGGAGGTAGGAAAGTGCCAACTCCCTTGGCTTCTTGCCCACTTCCCGTGCCATGGACTCAAAAGTCACATCAACCATTGCATCGGCTTTCCTTGCTTCAATGGCACTTTGCACATGGGGATCTTCATGCAAATATTTTAGCTCTTGCTCTTGTGCCTGCAAAAGCTTTCTCATATGCTCCAATTCAGCCCTCATTGCATCAGGCTCTTCTTCTAGCATGACTGTCTTTCCTCGAGACAGTTGTCCCTTTGAATCACTATCATTCACCCTTTCAAGGGGCTTGTGCCTTCCTCGTAGAGCATCAGAACCACCCGAGGCACTTGATGGGTCCCTCGAATTAGGCACTTCCAAAGGGTTGCCTTGGCTGTCCATTGTGTTAAGTGTGCTAGAAGCGGGGTGTCCAATACACAGGTTCGTTTCCCCACTAAGAAGAGGGAAACAACCGTGCTCTGATACCAATGAAACTGATCCCGTCAAGTGGGAATAGACTCCGTTGGACACCCACACGCGTAATAGCATAACTTAATATCACAATTTGAAATGGACAACTTAATAACAACTGGAATTTGAAATGAAATGAAATGAAATAGATGGACACCAGCACTGGGGCCAGAACGGGCCGATCCCCCCTTCAATATATGATATATTTATTGGGAGTATTTAACAAATACAAATCTCCATGGGTTCAAAGAACCAGATGATGTCCATGTACAAATGAATACAGTACCAAACAAGAGGATCGAAGTCGACGTTCGAAGTAGAGCGACCACTTGAGTGGTCCAGTCTCTACGGTCATGTGCCTTCACTGGACTCCGCGGAGAGCGGCCCACTGGTGTTCCAGGACCACGCACAAACAGGCGCTCCCGTACTAATGCCTGGCTCTCCCGATCTCGGCACCTTTGGACCGCGGTTCTCCAAAAGCTTGGACTACCCGGCACCGAACGGGTGTTAACCGTAGAGAGAATCCCTTATCAAATTTACCACAAAGTTCTTTACTTAAATCTGAAATTCACTTACTTGTCGATTGCAGATGGAAGACCAATACCCATAGTGTGTGTGTGCAGCTACTTGAGAGGGACACCAAGGTGTAGCAGCATGTCGAGAGGAGTAGCTGCCTGGGGAAAAGTATAGCCTCCTGAAGAAAGGAAATGTCGCCTATGTAGAGGAGGCACAACCACCTACAAAGGAGAACAACCACCGCTGTGTAGGACACAGCCACCTTCTGTGGAGGAGGAGGCGTAGCAATCTGGCAGCAGCCGCCTGGTGATGCAGCCGCCTGGTGATGCACACAGAAGCCTGTACGGAAGGAGAGACATGCGCAGTCGCCAGCTGTAGACAGGCGCAGCCGCCTGTGGCTGCAAGTGGGTGAGTGGTGAAGTCGCCTGAGAGAGGTGGAGCAAGAGTCGCCTGTATGCAGGGCACAGCTTCCGCCAGTATGCAGAGCACAGCACCTTGTTGGTGATGGAGCGCACACCCGTTATGCTGAGTAGGCAGCCGCCTGCTGGAGGGTGGCACACAGCCGCCGGCAAGAGTGGGCAGCTGGCTGGAGAACAGGCACAGACACCTGCTGAGAGCACAGCCGCCTGAGGAGATGGAGAAACAGCCACCTGGATGTAGGAGTCGCCTGGCTGCAGCCTGCGCTGCTTGTAGTGCAGAGAGCAGCCCGCTGGAGAATAAACACAGCCACGTACATATGCCACAGCCGCCTGCTGTGAGAGGAGGAGCACCCGCTTGCAAGGGAGGCAGCCTGTCGGTGAACAAGCGCACAGCCTGAAGCGGAGGAGATGATCGCCGCTTTCTTTCTTTCTACGATAGAGGTGGTGGCTCCTTTTTTGTAAAGGTTGGAGTGGAGTAAACGATTAGAGTTGGCTGGCTCCCCACGTTTGCATGTGGGCGGCTAGCTTCACGGTGGTGTGGGTAGGTGACTATGCACCCACCCCCACACACACAAGAGTTAAGTGTGGCTCCTCACCTTGGCCCCTATGTGGGTGCCCAAAGTGGGTGCCCACTTTTAAGTGAATGTGAACATACAACCTTATAAAACAAAAGGTTAGAAAATAAACTATTAAACCAACATGTGCAATACACTTACCACCTGTTCACATTCAACAAAACTCGTCAGAAGACAGAGCAAACTTTACGACTCACTGGCAGGCGTCCCCGCTCAGTAAGTAACACGTCAAGCAGGCAAACACAAAAATACAAGTCATGCGAAAACAATTTCAAACATGCAAAACATGAGTGCATGTGCAAATAGTATCATGGACATATCTCCCGTTCATGGAACAAGTACAAAATATCTGTCGGGCACAAAAACGGCACGACGTAAAACATAAATCCTAGTCTTCCTATGGAGTGACAGTCCCATAGGTAAAACACAGTTCCAGGCACGAGCCTCCCTATGGAGTGACAGTCCCATAGGCAAGACACGGCACGAATACTGGCTCTTCCATGGCGTGACAATCCCATGGATAGAACACAGTCCAGGTCATACACAGGTGGCACCAGTCTGGCTCCCGTCCATACGACACCTTCCTACTAACACACGGGTGGCACCGGTCTGGCTCCCGTCCATGTCAAGCAAAAATACTAGCCTCTTCACATGAGACACCGGCCTGGCCTCAAGTGAACGAGATACAAAAACTGGAGATGGACCAAATGGTCGGCCAATTGGTGACAGCATCTGTGGTCTTCACACGCTCCCACCAAGAGGCGTCATCGGCCCGTAGCCTACACTCTTGGCCAGTGTTTGTATGGAACTCTTGCATGGCGACAAACTCGTCGCCAAGGAGAAGCCCCCTCAAAGCACCGCTACAATCCTTCAACCGGCCCAACATGAGAAAGTTGTAGGCAAACCGGGTGTCGGAATATTTGAGGAGAGAGAGACAGGACCTCTTGTTGAACTCATGCCGAAGTCTTTGGTGGTTGAGGACAAGGAGACCATGGTGTTGGCCTCCTCAATGAGCGGGCTGATCCATGGTAATGCCCCGATGTCCTTGAGGAGGTTGTTTAGGCAATGAGCCATACAAAAGGACACCGTGACATGTCCATACATACCTTGGAGAATAGCTCCCGCCGCCCTATTGGAAGGCTCCCCATCCGCAACAAAGCCCACTACATGCTTGGGGCCAACGATCTCCATGGTGGTCTGCCGCAAGCACATCCGCACTCTTCCCAGTGCCGGATGCATCATGAGATGAGATGAAGTACATCTCTCCGCGGGAATATGCAACCATGCCGTGAATACTCCTCTTGCGGGTGTCACTCCATCCATCCACAATGAGGGAGACTTCGTTCCTCTCCCATTGCCGCTTTGTGTGGTCGGCCGCTTGCTCTACAATGCACTTCTCCTTCTCGAGCAATGTAGTGCGCAAGCTCTCGAATGAGGGGGACGTATAGGTTGAGCCATACTACCCAATCTTCTTATGAATTGGCAATGATCGATTGCACTTACCTAGCCGCTTGAAAGGCAATGTGGTCGTGGAAGAAGAAGCGGGCCACTGCCATATCCACCTCCTCCTTCAACTTGGGGTTCCAATTCTCCCGAAGTGTAGATTGTCGTCATGGGCGACGTAATGGTTGAAAGGCCGTGGAGATGGAGGGTGCCGGCGTCGTGGATGGAGTAACATTCCGACTTGATGGTGAAGGTGATGGTGTGCATGATCCCGATCCACCACATGACTCCATTGTAGAGGCTTGAGTTCCTCTCCCCATCGTCGAGGGATCCACGGCCACTCGTGGTGTCCTTCTTGTCGCTTTCACCGCCTCATAGACGCTAAGCTTGTCAAGAAGTTCCCGTCTCTTCTCGGGCGTGACATTCGTGCAAAACCTCACCTCATGCCCACTCTCATGCAAGAGGTGGGCTCGCACTTTGTCGGCGCCACCCGTTCGCCGGTACGGGCAAAGCTTACATACCCATGGCCGAGAACCACCTCCATGAGCGGATGGGGTGTAGTTAACCTCCTCCCACCATGTCCATCCCGTTGTCCTTCTACGGGAAGCCCCGTCACGTGAGGAGGATGCCATGGTTGAAGATGGCTTGACTCTTGAGCCTTGAGGAATGAGAGAGAGAGAGAGAGAGAGGCCTAGAGCCTAGAGGCTTGGAAGTTGGAAGACTCAAGACTCAAGCGGCTTGAGAGAGAGGTGAGAGAGAGAGAGAGAGAGAGTCTAGATAGTAGGGCGACGGCCCGCGGGCCTTGTGTGAGAGGCTTGGAACTTGGAAGTTGGAAGCTAGAAGAAGCTTGAAAGCTTGAGAGTTGTGTGTGCTTGTAACCTTGTAGAGACTTGTTCTTATATAGATAGGCAAGAGAGAGAGGCAAGCCTCAAGGGCAAGAGAGAGAGAGAGAGGGCCAAGCCTCAAAGCCTCAAGGGCCAAGGCCCAAGCAAGCGGCGGCTGGAAACGCGACTGCAACGGCTATAAACGGCGGACGCAACGACTGAAAAACACGCAAACGGCTCCCTACCGTCCCCTCGCAGAACCGTCCCCCACCAACGTCCCCGTTCCTGAGCCATCCCCGTCGCCGTCCCCTGTGAGAAACGCCTCTTAGGGGATGTCCGTCCGTCCGTCCGTCCCCTACCATTCCCTTCGCCTGTCCGTCCCGTTTTGGCGTCCCTCCGTTCCAAGCAGTCGTCCCTTCCGTCCCCTGTGACTATGAGCGGGTGTCTGTAGGAGTCTCTCTTGGGAACTATGAAGCTCTAGTAGTAGTCTGCCAAGCTATCGCTGGTCCGAGGCCTCCATCAACTCATGTAGTGAAGAGTGCTCCTCAAACAATCCTGCATAACTATCTCTGACCCCCTGGTGGGCTCTACATCTACATACAAAGTGACCCTCAGTCTCCACCTCCTCGCAGCACAATCTGCATATCCGCTCGCCTCTGGGAACCCGTGCCGCTCTCCCAGCCTCTATCTCTAGCTGATGCGATGAGACTCGTAGCTGTCCAATAGCAACGCGAGAGCTGTGTGGCATATATACATCCATATACCGCAGTCGCTGTATAAACCCATCCCCTAAGATGCTCATAAAGTGGTCTCTGTAATACAGCTTTTCGGTGGTAGTGGGCTCTCTAGTGCTGTCCATGTCTCCTGTAAGTAGTGCTACCATATGTCCTGTCTCATCACTCTGTTTCTCTCATTGGGAGAGAGGTAACCCCGTGGAGCAGACTGATCATATTGAAAAGGTGGCAACTGCTCAATGTCTATCCCATGATGTGAGAACCACTGTAGCATCTGTGCATACCAAGATCCAGTGTGTCCAGCCTCAGCCAGCTATCTGGATGCCTCAAAAGCTCGACGGGATAATCTCTCCGTGGGCATCCTATTGGGTCCCAAATTACCCATTGAAGGGCCCCCTCCTATTGCTAGGAGTATTTGCTTTATTTCTTTGAAGAGAATGACTACAGAACTGACTTTGAGACTGTATATGAGCCAAACGCAAGACCTTCAGAAGACCAAGAGTAGGACTGATTGCAAACTGTTGTAGAAGCACCAATGATGACCAATCCCGACGGCAATGCACTCTTCCAAAGGGCTGTAGGAAGGCTGCAATCTATGACTGAGACTGTTTCTAGGGCTGAATATGCAAACGATGATGGCTGTGTATGCAAGCTAAATAAGCAAGCGATGAAGGCTATGAATCCAGGCTGAGTATTGATGAGGGCTGTGAATCCAAGCTGAGTATGATGCGTTTCTACAAGAGAGAAGCAGAGATATGAAGCTGCGTTTTTTGCCTGGAGATGATGTAACTATTTGGCCCTCCTAGCTCTATTTCACATGATGGAACACATGCCCGGACACATGGACAGGTTGATGAAAGCATGGGAACAAGGATCATGAAGTTGGCTCAGAAAAAAAGCACCAGTTTTAGACAAAAAGCAAGAAAAAGTAAAAAGTCAAACTAAGTTGACCGCGAGCTAAGGACACTATTGGTAAGAGGAGATTGAGCCGGATCAAAAAGCTAAAAGCCGCTTTTCCAAAAAGCAACTCCAGGGCCAAAAAGCAATGCTCTAAAGTTAGAAAAGCAAAGCTAAAGAACTTTGACAAAAGTTGAGTAACATTCTATCGTTAAAAGAATAAAAAATAAATAAAAAAGTAAAAGCAAAGCATGGTAGCTTTTGGCAAAAAGCAGGACCCGGTATAAAAGAAGCATGAACCTCTCCCTTCTCCTCATTCATTGAAGCTTGGAGATTATCCTCACCTTCATCAACATCATCATCAGGGAGAGTGCAAGAAGACCATCTTCGTCGTCGTCATCATCGTTATCAAGATTTTGATCGAGGGGTTTTTTCTACCACCCCTCACAGGCTATTTCCGTCACCGCCGCCTGTGCTGCTTCTTGCTATTGCTGCCCTGTGCCACCAGCATCGCCCTCAGCCACCGGTGTTGCCACCTGTACACTTAAGCTTTTCGGCAAGAGATTTTACTCCAGATTCATAAATCTACCATCGGGGTTAAGGGTTCCATCACAAACTTGGAGTTTCCTTTCTTGAGGATTTTCTACAGATTGGGTATTGAGTTTTCTTGGACTTGGATTTGGACTTGTATCCGGACTTAGACTTCAATTTGGACTTGCATCCGGACTTGACTTCAATTTGGACTTGGACGTGGATATTGGATTTGGTACTAGCCCGGTGAGAGATTCTTGAGGGTCATCCCTATGGTGTGCTCGGCATCAGAGATCTCGTGCCTCGACATTGACATAGACTTGGATATACTACATTGGCATATTTGTTTGCTTTTGTATTCATTGTTGTATTGATCCTGGCTAGTGTGCATGTATGTGATCCAAAAGAAAGTGAAAAGTACAATATGGCAAGATCAGCATCCCAATCTCTCTCAGCCATACATATGTTGCAACATTCACTGCAAACCAATGGTGTAGTAATAGTCCAAGTTGTATACCACTGTGAACCATACATAACCAAAGCATCCAATGTGACTAGTACGCATATAGATGTACTGTCAGCTATCAGTACCTTCGGGTGAGACAAAAGCTGCACCAAGCGACCTCTAGAAGACATCCGAGCCTGTCTATAACAAGGGAGCGGAGGTGCTATCCCCCTCTTGAGCATCAGGCAATGCTCCAAACCTATGCTCTGCTGAACCTGAATGAGCCGTAGCAAGAGTCAGCTCCAGCTGGAAGGCATCAAGATAAAGCTACAATACCTGAGGTGAATCTGCTAAGCCACCCTCCTCCATCCACTTCGCATCCATCGATGAATAGTTCTTGAACTTCACAAGATAGCAACGGGAAACTCTACCTCATACCCTTCTTTCCTTGTGTGCCAATATCTGCTCGGGAATAAGAACCTCATCAAGTTCCTCCACTTCCAGTTGAGCCTCATCCGATACATCCTCAAGCACATCCCCTCGGAAAGGTCTAAGAAGACTCACATGAAATGCATTGTGAATCCTCCAGTGATCTAGTAGCTTCAAACGATAGGCCACCTCACGGATCTTTTCCAATACTTGAAAAGGTCCATAGAAGCGCGTGCTCAACTTAGGGAATAAGCGCTCTTTACCCTTCATCTTCTTGAGCTTGGCTTCCTCAAAACGCAAAAGAACCCAATGTGACATGTGAGGGATTGATCGTAGTAATCACAACCTTAGGCTAACTAAACTTCACTTAATGATGTTTAAGAGATAGACAATTAGTGTCAATGCAATGCAATGCAGCTATATTAGATGGATGGATTACAATGAGATCTAAATAGATCTATGATGCTGTCCTAGATGAAGATCCTTCTCGGGATGAGAGGGATAGGCTGAATGCTGATGATGAGGACTGTTCCTTGCTCCAATGCTAAGATCCACCCTTCGGTGCCGGCTTCCCTCTATGAAGAAGGTAGGAATGATGAACTATGTGCTGAATATGCTGGCTAAACTGCTGATCTACTTCTCCCTTGCTCCATGGTGGATGAGAAACGTTGAGGAGAGATGAGATAATGGACTAAATATGCTACGCTTCTATTTATATGCTGAGATGATGCTGGTCGGGTACCTTTACTGCAGTCGGCCAGCCTTTTGTTCCTTCACGACTTGCAATATATACTCTAAACTGCAGTCGCTGCCATAAATGCCCACGACCTTATGTATTAAATGTCCTAGATGCTATGGACTACTTTATGTGCTGAAGATGGTGCTGAAACAGCCCCATACACATGCTTATGCTGATATATACCTGAGTAATACTTGGATTAATGCTTAAATGTCTTGCTTAATGTTTATTAATGTTTGATGATGCCATGTCACTTGTACACCTATGTCACTTGTACACCTGATGGGTGTGCACGTGACATTCTGTTTAAGAGAGAGACAGTTAGTGTCAATGCAATGCAATGCAGCTATATTAGATGGATGGGTTACAATGAGATCTAAATAGATCTATGATGTTGTCCTAGATGAAGATCCTTCTCGGGATGAGAGGGATAGGCTGAATGCTGATGATGAGGATTGTTCCTTGCTCCAATGCTGAGATCCACCCTTCGATGCCAGCTTCCCTCTATGTAGGAGGTAGGAATGATGAACTATGTGCTGAATATGCTGGCTAAACTGCTGATCTGCTTCTCCCTTGCTCCATGGATGAGAAACGCTGAGGAGAGATGAGATAATGGACTGAATATGCTGCGCTTCTATTTATATGCTGAGATGATGCTGGTCGGGTACCTTTACTGCAGTCGGCCAGCCTTCTATTCCTTCACGATTTGCAATAAATGCTCTAAACTGCTGTCGGCTGCCATTGACTGCTGTCGGCTGCCATAAATTGCTGTTGGCTGCCATAAATGCCCACGACCTAATGCTATTAAATGTCCTAGATGCTATGGACTACTTTATGTGCTGAAGATGGTGCTGAAACAGCCCCATACACACGCTTATGCTGATATATCCCTAAGAAATACTTGGATTAATGCTTAAATGTCCTGCTTAATCCACATACTGGTTAGCTTGAAAGATCTTATCCTTTGTGTGCAAAATGGGTGGTATCTTCTTCAAAATGGGTGGTACCTTCTTCCCTCCTTCCACAATCTCAGAAGGCACCTTGCCCACTGAAGTATGGATGGTGTTGTTATAAGCGAACTCCACCAAAGGAAGATACTTTCCCATTGTTCTTTGTGCTCTGACACATAGCACTTGAGAAGATCTAACACTACGGAATTGGCCTCTTCCGAATGACCATCTGCCTGTGGATGAAACGATGATGAAAACTTGAGAATTGTACCCACGTTGTCAAACAACCCTCTCCAAAATTCGTCATTCGTGGATCATGGTCATTGATGATAGACGAAGGCATGCCATGATACTTGAAGATGTTCGCCGTGAACAACTTCACCATGTGATATGCTTTGATCTTCTTACGCACGGGAATGAAATGAGCATGCTTACTAAACATACATATGATAGTCCAAACGCCATCATTCCCCGTTTGTGTCCTCGGAAGATCAAAAATAAAATCCATGGCAATGCTCTCCCATGGTCTATCTAGAATAGGTAAAGGCTAAAGTAACCCTGGTGTCTTCTTGACGGTCAAACTTCACCTTCTGGCATATGATGCATGCCCTAACAAAAGCATCAGCATCCCTTTTCAAGGCCGGCCAATAAAAGAAAGCCTCAACTGCCTTTACCGTGGCCTCAATGCCCCTATGACCTGCATATGGTGGAGCATGGCTTTCAATCATAACCTTGAGCCGTAACTGCTTGGTAACACAGTCTACCATGCATCGACAAAAGCCATCCCTGAGAGTATAATGATCATGCCGTTGACCCTCAAACACCTGATCATAGACCCTCTTCCTCATCCTACGCCAGCTGCTCTTTCATCTCATCAAGCTCATGATGATAAGCAAGTGAAACTGCGGAGACCTATGACTTCCGTGACAAAGCATCTGCCACAACATTCTTTTTGCCTTCCACATGCACGATTTGAAAGTGGAACATAGACAAAAAATTGGCCCATCTCATATGCTTCTCAGAAAGCTTAGTCTGCGCAAGGAAATAACGCAAGGTCTGATGATCCGTCTGCACAGTGAAATCAACCCCAAGCAAATAGTGTTTCCATGTAGAAAGAGCATGAATTACAGCCAACATCTCTTTCTTATAGACCTGTAGATGCTTCTCGGCACCCTGCAATATGCGACTCTCATAGGCTATCGCATGTCCTTCCTACATGAGAAATGCCCCAATGTTGTTTCCATATGCATCACACTGGACAACAAAAGCTTTTCGGAGATCCGATAGCACCAATACAGGATCCGAAGTAAGCTTTTTAAAGGCTGCAATTTCCCAATCAGCCCATTGGAACACACTTCCCTTCTTTGTCAAAGCATGAAGGGACGAAGCAATCTCAGCAAAATATCGTATGTACCGCTTGTAATAGAAACACAATCCCGAAAAGCTACGTACATCATGCACGGTCCTCAAATCTGGCCAGTTAAGAATTGCTTCTACCTTCGAAGGATCCATACGGACTCCATTTTTTGACACGATGTGCCCCAATAAGTGTATTTTCTCCAAGAAGAATTCACTCTTCTTGCTATTTATGACCAACCTATGCTTCCGGAGTTCCTTAAACACTGTGGCCAAATGTTCCCCATGCTCCTCCTCTGAGCGTGAATGCACAATCATATCATCAAAGAATGTGCCCACAAACGCTCGATGAGGCCGGAAAATCCTGTCCATCACCTTGTTAAAGGTGGCGAGAGCATTTGTCAAGCCAAAGGGCATGACCAAGAACTCATATAGCCCAAAGGTGGTCCGAAAAGCTATCTTATGCACATCCTCGGGTCTAATGCAAATCTGGTGATACCCGCTCTTCGAGTCTATCCGACTAAAGATTGTAGAGCCCTGTAAACGGTCCAAAATGTCATCGATCCTCGGAATAGGAAATCGATTCTTGATGGTGTTCTTATTTAGCACCCTGTAATCTATGCACAGTGCTAGAGAAGACAAGTATGGGAAAAGGGGCCTAAAAAGAAGAGCCCTTTGAGAAGGATTCCCACCCACTTCGTCCACTAACACCATCACCCCCATCCTCCAAGCCGGAGATCCACTTGATCCTAATAATTACAGGACGATCATGATTAGCTGCACGTTGGCCAAACTCTACGTATCAGTGCTAGAGACAGAGCTTAGTTCATTTGCAAGGAGACAGGGATGTTGAGTCTTAGAATAGGCAAGCTTTCAGAGAAGCTACTCTACCCTTCACCACATCATCACCCTCCGTGCCGTCATGGAGGAGGCTAGAGTACGACATCAGAGGATTTACTGCTGCTTTGTGGATTTCCGCAAAGCTTTTGACATTGTACCCCGAGCCTGCCTCCTCCAACATCTACACGAGATAGGAGTCCCATCTGACATGGTTTGGAGCATCATTGCCCTCCACGAGTCCGTCACCGAACGAGTGAGAGCCCCAAGAGGTATATCTCAGGAGATTTCTAGTACTATTGGGGTGAAACAGAGCTGCTCTCTATCACCCATTCTTTTTGGCCTCTACATTGATGAGATCTCAAGCTTCATTGACACATTATGCGGGACTGGTCCCACGCTAGCAAGCATATTGATCCCCCTACTACTTCATGCAAATGACATCGTCGTCCTTCAAGATTCAGCCGAGGGGCTTCAAAGACATTTGGATGCCTTACCGGATTTTTGCACTCATCGAGACCTCCCTGTTAACCTTGGTAAAACCAAGGTAATAGTCTTCAATACCTCCCGCCCCTTCACATCCAGATTGAGTTTCACGTACAGAGGGGAGCCTGTAGAGATTCTCATCCTATGTCTACCTTGGTATCACTTTCAGTGTCCCACGCTTCACCATGCTTCCCAAAGCACATGCTAGAGCGATGGGAATATGCAGCCTTGAGCTTACTTGAGCGGCAGCGCTTCCAGGTACATTTCCAAGAGCCCAAGAAGAAGGGTTGGCTTTTTTACACCCTCGTCACACCAGCCTTGATGTATGGAGCAGCCTTCTGGGGCCACATTTATCCAATGAGGACTCGCAACGAGTTGAGAGGCCCCATATCGTGATGTTCTCCCATATGATCCGCAACAAACCATCAAACCCACACCACATTATCTAGGCAGAGTTTGCTGCAGCCCCGATCATAGTGGACACACTCTTCTTGACACTCACATACCTCCATTGCAACAGTCACATGGATCCCCACAGGTACCCGAGGCTTACCCTATAGTCTCAAGACAGTTAGCACCCCAGGGCCACCTTGGAGTATGATATGCCCGAGTTTCCACTTGGTTCTCGCGATATGGGCTCCGCATGGACCATCTCCCACCCCTTTCATAGAGTTTGGACTCCCCTTTTCTCCATCTCTCTCATGAGGACACGAACTGGATTATCCAGTTAGATCTTCTCAGCCTCTACACCCACTATACATCATGGATCACACCTTCGAAACTCCCTCCAAAGATGCATGTCATGTGCAAGACATGTGCAGGCTGATCCCATGACTAATTCTGAAGGGGCAACAAGATAAAGAACTAGATTAGAACCAGATCAAGAGCATATGTTGCTGGTATGGGCAAAGGACTGGTAGAGGACGAGGGTTGTCAGTTAGTGCATAAAAGGTTTATGACGAGTCGGTTGCAACATTTTGTGGAGTATTTGTCCAGGACCTGGCCGACCTGCTGTCAGCCAGTCCACTAGGCACTTCCAAGGCCTATTTAAGGCATGTTTGCTCATCATTTTGATTCATTCAGCCCTTTTTTTTTCCTGGGAAAAAGATCCTTCTATTAATTAATGAAAAACAGCCACAAGGGGCTAAATACAACCATGAAGGGCTAGATACAAACTCACCACATGTACAAGGAGGGGATCAAATAATCAAAAGGAGAAAGATGCACTTCCCCTCCGACTGGCCGCTCTATCAGGGGAAGGCTATCTCATAAGGGGGGGCGAATAACCACACAAGTGGTTTGTAAAGCCATGTGTGATCACCACCTCTATCGGTGAGAAAAGGGCCAAGCCGCCAGAGCCTTAAGAAAGCTTCTCGCCGCTTCCGCATGCGGCCAGTGCCTCCTTGCAACTTCCCCCACCAACCACGGAGGGTATGAATGGTGTCAAGCCAAATGCTCCTGATGGACTCCTCAGGCAAAGTGTGTGTCACATGCACTCTGCACTGTAGTGCATGGTGACAAGCTGGCTCATCATCATCAATGCAACATTGTACAGTATTAGCACCTTTTAGGATAATATTTGTCGTATGCCGTGACCCCATTGTAATCCTCAGTCCAGGATAAGTCAAGCACGAGCTACGTAGGTCATTCCTCAACCATAGCGAGTCAGTCAGTCAATCAAGTCCCTTAACCCACTTGAAGAGATTCATTCATGCATGTAGAGTCAGTAGAAACCTTACGGTTTGCATTAGAAAGCACTCTGCATATTGCATATCATTCATCCATTGCATATAGATCATTACAAAAGCCTTGAAATAGCATCTAGTAGCCTTAGGATATTTATTAGTATTTATCTGGCAATTTTTTCATAATTTCCAGCATTTAACTGTTAGAAGTCATCTCCTATCTATATTTATACACCACAGCCTTTGTTGTGGGTGTGCCCACCCTTATGAGGTGTTTTCCCATTTTTCCCCACTCTCCGTATTTTTCCCCTATTTTTTCCCATTTTTCTGTGGCTTGGGAGGCAACCCATGTGCTAGCCGACTGCTGGAACTGGTCCACGACTCCATGTATGTGATGGCCGACTCTGCTGACAAGCTAGCCGACTGGATATGTATGCTGGTCGTGGAGTTTCAGGGCCAGTCGGCTGCCCTACAGCATACCGACTGCTGTTGGAGGGCCATATAAATAGGCCCCCAGCCCCCTTGCCAGTTTTGTATCATACTCTGAGATCTTCTTGTGTATATAGAGGAGAGTTACACGCCTATATCTCTCTCTCTCTCTTGTGCTGTATTTTTCTGCATGCGTTTTGCTCGTGTTCCCAGATCTGGTCATCATCTCCGCTGCGTATTCTGACATGGTATCAAAGCCTAGGCTCTAGATAGTTCTTGGGATTTGTGTGTAACGCGCGGACGCTCTGGGTGTCTTCTTTCAGCCCTAAACACTCCTGAAAACCATCGGATGCAAAAACGCAGGTATAGAGAGAGAGAGAGAGAGAGAGAGAGATGTGCTAGAAATTCAGTATATTGATATGGTACAAAAAGGGTACTTGTCTGCAGCCCTAGGCTACCTTCATAAAAAGGTGGTTAACACCAAAATCTGTCCTCTATGGGACCTCTAATGATCCAAACCCCTAGTGGGAGTGAATGCCTAGAACCATGAGCAAGTGGGCCTATTTATAGTCCTTGGGATCCTTGGGGAACTGGCCGACTGCTGATCGGCCAGCAGCCCTGCCAGAAAATACCAAAACGCTAGTAGATGCTCTTGTCTTTATGATGCGCTTCAGCCCCTGGCCCCTCTGGAATCAGCCGCCGACAGCCCTTATCTGGATCATGCGCTTCAGCCGTCTGCTTCCCTCCATGATCCCACTTGTCCTGCTCCATGTCCACCTCAGATGCTACACCTGAAGCTCCCACATTCTGGTTCTGCCTATCTTCTACTGGTTCATGGTCTTTTATCTGTTTGCCCCCTTCTGGACTTAGCCTTGAGAAGGTCAATGGCATTGCTTATGCACATGACATCCCCCTCTGCTAAACTTGATGACGGGAATCCAACCTGCTCTTGGATGACTGTCATCATCCCAATTCTTTTCCCGAAGTCCCTCTGTCATCCATCCATCCCTGGCAAACCCTTTTCTCTGGAATCCCGGCATGTTCTCCAAACCACTCTGTCTCTGATGAAGATCTATGCATTTGGTTCCTCTAGTCCACCATCCATTCCTGCCCTGGCTCTGAACACCGTCTTGGTCTTCATTCCTGGAACTGAGTCTGGCACTCTCACATCACCCTTGGAGGATCAACCTCCCTTGGGACCGTTACCTAAGAACCTATCCGGCTCACGGAACTGCCATCCCCATCTGGCACTGTGGAACACCACCAACAAACCTCCTGGGAGTTCTTCCCGATCTGTGTTCCTTGCCTTGGGCTTCGAATCTGTGTACTTTCCTGTACATGGGGCAGCCCATACAGGCTGCCCAGCCCTTGGGATGTGTGCAAAGGCCTTGCCCAACCATTGGAATCCACGCGCTTCACCTTCTTAGCCTGTAGGAAAAAATGCAGCATTTTTTGGGATTTAATTGAGCATTTATTGCTGAATTTCTAGTCATGGAAGCATTTAATGCTGGCCGACTACTGCAGCACTGGCCGACTGCAGTAGTTGAGCTAGTATAAATAGAATGGCCCATAATCCCATTCAATCATCTCATTCTCCACCAAGAGCTCAAGCAAATCAAGGGCTAGATAAGCCAAGGGAATTGCCAAGCAAACGGGTGGAGAACTGAAGGTCAAGGGCAAGGATTTTCCAGCCAAGAAAAGGTCCAAGATTGCTGTATTTTCTTTCAGATTTCTCATCATTCTAATAAAGCAAATACACCATCCGTGGTGGGGGCCCTATAGAGGGTAATTGGGACGCAATACTGTGTCCTCTCCACCTCTCCCCCCCTCTCTCTCTATTTTCTGCACTTCTCCTTTCAGTTTGTGCGTTAATTTCCGTCGCGAAAAGAGTGCTGAATTCTAAGTATTAAAGTTACCGATTCTTCTCCGAAGCTTCCGCATATTACAGCACTCTACATATTGCATATCATTCATCCATTGCATACAGATCATTGCAGAAGCCTTGAAATAGCATCTGGTAGCCTTAGGATATTTATTAGTATTTATTTGGCATTTTTCCCATAATTTCCAGCATTTAACACCATTTATCCATCATATACAATTGTGTAGCATTTAATATCCAGTTGGCCAGCATTTAGTGCCAATCGACCAGCCCTCAGAGTAGTATAAATAGGCTTGCTTTGTTCATTCATATCATATCATCTCAGCAATCAGCATCAAGCCCTTCAGTGTTTCAGTATTCAGCCATAGATCACATCAATCTTCAGCGTTTTGGAGAAGCGTTTCATCCTACAGCCATAGGAGCATCAACGCATGAGCATCCAGCCCTCCATTAGCAAAACGCAGCAGTCTACAACATTCAGCCACCCGTAAACCTTGCGTTTTTTGCATACAACCAGTTTCCAGCATTCATCTCTTCATCGCTTTGCTACAGCCATCTGGTGAAGGTAACCCGCATGCTTTCATTCATTTACAGCATTCATACATAGCCTAGAACAGTCCCAAATAGCCCCTACCTCAGCCTCAAATTTGCAGCCTTAGAAAAAGTGGACAAACCATTGTCCTCACCCGCCTCGTGGAGTGCCAGAAGAATATCATGCCGAGTAAACACTCCTAGGCACAATTGGGGGGATGGGTTTCTACCTCTTCATGAGGCAGCCTATGGTTGCAAGATTTGTACTTCCTTTTTGTACATTATGAATATACTGAATACTCAGCTATCTCTCTCTCTCTCTCTCTCTCCTCTATCTTCTGTATGCGTCTTGCATCAAGCATGTTCCTGGTGTTTAGGGCTAAAAGAAGACTCCCAGAGCTTCCGCATGTGACGCTCAACAAGACTGAACACTAATTCAGTCCTAGATGAAGGTGCCCAGTCCAAGGAAAGGAACACAAGACATGGAAGAAGTTCCCAGGAGGTTGGGTGATTGTGTTCCACAAGGCCCAAGGGGAATGGCAGTCATGTGGGTTGGGTGCCACTTGGGGCACACCAAGAAAGGCTTTCACACAACGGTTACAAGGGTGGAGCAAGAGTGCCAAACTCAATACTCAGGAAAAGAAGACCAGAGAAAGTGTTCAGGGACAGGGCTTGAAGGGATAAGGGACAGGATGGAACAGATGCATAGATCTTCATCAGTGTTGGAGTGGATTTGGAGACCGGGCAGGGTTTCCAATGAAAAGATTGCCAGGAAGGGAAGGATGACAAGTTTGGGACTCAATAAATAGACAATGGGATGATGGCAGTCATCCAAGAATAGATCCCATCATCAAGTTTGGCACAGGGGGATGTCATGTGCAAGACATGTGCAGGCTAATCCGAAGACTAATTCTGAAGAGGAAACAAGATAAAGAACTAGATAAGAACCAAATCAAGAGCATATGTTGTTGGTATGGGCAGGGAAGGACTGGTGGAGGACAAGGGAAGGTTGTTTATGATCAGTCAGCTGCAACATTTTGTGGATATTTGTCCAAGACCTGGCCGACCTCCTATCAGCCAATCCACTAGGCACTTCCAAGGCCTATTTAAGGTATGTTTGCTCACTAGAATAGGCTTAGATTGGGTTTCTACCTTTTCATGAGGCAACCTACAGCTACAAGATTTGTATTTCCTTTTTGTACATTATGAATATACTGAATACTCAGCTCTCTCTCTCTCTCTCTCTCTCTCTCTTCTCTATCTTCTGTATATGTTTTGCATCAAGCATGTTCCAGCCTCCAGAATGGTGTTTAGGGTTGAAAGAAGACTCCTAGAGCTTCCGCATGTGACAATACACTTCTATAGAGATCACTTCCCCAGGCTCACTGAGGATGGATTTATCCAGCAATCAGGCTACCTGAGTGTTCACATGTCCCATGCCATGCGAATTGCGATTGGCCAAATACAAGTTTCATCCCACTACCTCAGAGTGGAGACAGGAAGAGCTGAGCGCATCTTCAGAGCTGGGGAGCTCATACGAAGACCCAAGGAGAAGAGGATCTGCCAATAATGCCACGCAGAGGTTGAGACAGACGGGCATTAAATATGTCGGTACCCAGTCTATCATGAGATTTGTGGGAGGTTTTACTGTATGTTCCATGCGGGATTTGGCCCACTCTCTAGGATCATTGACTTCCTCGACCAACGTTGCCCAAGGCTCTTCTGCTCGAGCTCCGCAGACACAAGGACACTTTCTTGAGAGTGCTTAGGCCCTAGCCACCCCGCCCCCTCCCTCACAGCCAACCATCACCAACTTCTTCCGGACCCTGGAGGAGGAGAACACCCATACTCTGGATCCCGTGGACCCACCTCCAGCTGATGTGGACCCACCTTGCCCAAGAGGAGTTACCTTGGACCGGGCCTCCGCATTCTAGCGTGCCCGATGCCCTCAGCCCCCCGAACGTCAACTATCATTCCCTCATCAACTTCAGATCCAAGACATGCTGCATCACCATTGAGCTACCTTTCCACCTGACGTAGCTAAGGGAGACCTCTCGGTCATACTCATCATTAGCCCCACGCTTGATATTTTGGAGAGTGGTATACCATCTATTGGGGGTTGATGCTCCTCTCACATTTCATGTTCTTGGTATTCCAGGATGAGATTTCCATGGACAATTTTGTATCAGTCCAATGAGATAGTTTTGATTTGTTTCTATTTTATTTTCCACTCCATGATGAGATATGTCATGGACATTATTGTATCACTTTGGTCTCATAGGCCCAAGTGGTCTTGAGTAGACACTTACATATATCTTTCTTTCTTTCTTTCTTAGCACCAGTCGATGCCTTTAACTAGTCGATGCCTTTAACTGACCATACTTCTAGACAAATCTCAAAAATAGAATAACCCAACATGCAAGCCGTGTTGTCTATGCAGAAACTTGAAAAATATGGCAAAACTGTTGCCAAGACTTTGTTGCAGTACCTAAATTATGAATAATTTCTGTCACACTTTTTCCCTTTTTTTTAAAAAAAAACTTTTTATATAAAAAAAAGATATTTGTTTCACCTTTTGATGCATGCTTGATATGTTCTTTGCTCTAAAATCGCTTCCACCTCACTGATAAAATGTTCCTTTACAATCTTCAGATTTGCATAGGCATTGTTTTCCCTGCACTTGAGATTCTGAGGGTGGCATTTCAGATCCATAATCCATTGTTAATTCTCTAAAGGGTGGAATATTGTCCATTGAAAAAAGCATAATATGAGGACGTTTTGTATCTTGATGATCCCGCAAAACACACTGAACTAAGACATTTGGAAAACAACTGTGATTGATGAACCGAGATGCGTTGCCAATTTGGCTGGCATCGATGATGAGCTCTGGTCTAGGAGCACTATGAGCAACTTGTGATGCTTGGGTATCAAGGAAACGAGATACATCCCCCCATGGAGGATTATTTCTAGGCAACCTGCTCAAATCTAGGACGTAGTCTCTGGTGTGTAAAGACTGCACATTCTGGAAAAGCCTCCCAGTATACTCACAGATGAAGCTCCCAGCTGGAATGGTGTCCCAAGACCTCAATCCCCACCCTCTATCCTCTGTCTTAAAAACTTCCAAACGATACTTCAGTGCTTTTTGTGTTAACCTGTTCCGACAGCTAAAAGAGCACTTGCAATTGCTGCCACACTCATAAATCACACCCCTTTCTTTGACAAGAATTCCACCATTGAGATAAGCAAATGCATTGCCATTCCCTGAAAAGCAAGTGCATGCCTGAGAAGCATTGCAGGCACCTGTGCAATCACATCCTTGGGCACGCCCAAACTGATGATAGGCAGCCCCATGTGGGTACTGCAAACTAGTGGAATACTCAAAAGGAGGTGGGCTATGAAGACTATCAACCAAATTGACAACGCAGACAGGCATGCCTTCTTTACCATTGGCTATGTCGGCCAAGCGCAATCCTTCTCTCTCACCAGGCTTGTACTTTAATGAGTTAGAGAGCTTGAGAATAGCTGATCCAAGCTCAGGCTGCCCAGGCAGCCTGCGTAGCTTGAACTTAAACTCTTCAAACCCAAACTTACCTTTCTCTGACCAACACTGCTCAACCTTGTAGAGACCATCATAGGTGTATGTTTTGCCAGAGGGACTAGCACCATCCTTGATGCCTCTTGTTACTCGAACAGGCACTTGGTGCTTCATGCTACCCTCCATAGCCAGGTTTCCCCTTTCTAGCTTCTGATCTTCATTGGGTTTACTATCCAGGGCACTTTTGCCACCTTGCCCTGTGTATACAAGCTCCTCACCATCATCTTTAGCATCGTACCCTCCTGAGGAGATGATACTTATGGCGACCGGTGTCCTGTACTCACTCTCTTTCATTGTGAGGTACTCGATACCACCTTGGATAGGTCCATGCATTCCAATGCAGCAAATTTCCATTCTGAAATAGAACTGATCACCAACTTCTATACCAGGGACAGACCCAATCACTTTCCCATTGCGATTTACCGCAAGGCCTCTTAGGTTTATAATACTGCCAGCATTCAAGTCCGGCCTGCTACCCTTGCTGGCCTCTTTGTCTTTGCTCTCTTCTTCTAGCAATAAGTTTCTGCGCAAAGCGTCGTAGAGCCGTACTGTGTTGGTGACTGCTTTGTGAGGAGAAATACTGCTGGAAACCCCTGCTGCTGAAGGCCTGGATGCAGCCGGCCTTTTGGGCTTCGATTCCCGGCTGCGTTTTTTCTCCACATGACCTGGGAGGCCATCACCAGAATGCTCATTTGCTGTAGATTGCTTGCTTACTTCTGTTTCGTGGTCAGTCGCACCGCCATTTCGCGAGCAACCAGCTGGAAAGTCACGGACGGCAGAAACCTTGGCTTTGCCAGCTTTACCACTCGTTTTCGCACTCTGGATGACCTTTTTCGCACTCTCGGCGGCCTTTTTCGCACTCCCAGTGCCATTTTTTGCACCTCCGGTGCCATCTTTCGCATTCTCGCTACCAGCAGCAACACAGCCACTGTTGCCATCTGCCCCCTGCCTGAAAAGCTCCGGACGGAATCCATTGAATGGGTCGAATGGATGGGGCAGATACGGCGGCACCCCTGGAGGCGCTACAATGCGCAGAGGAGGCACATAGAAAACAGGGCCCTGATGCATAAACTGTTGGCCTGGATCGCTACTAGCACTCGCAAAGGCGGGTTGTTCCATGGGAAAGCAGAGATACGTCGCCAAGGAGAGCTCTAGCAAAGCAACTCCATCCCAGGGACTCAAGAGAGGGACTAGAGTTTTGACAACAGCCCAAAACCAAAATGAGAGAATTTGTGCTGGCAGAACGAGCTCCTAGCTATGGCGGACAGACAAACAACAGAGCCACGGACTCCAAGTTCTAAATGTTGATGACTGTGAAGGTTGTATTCATCATAGTGCTCCTAGTGTACCATCTTCACATGCCCTCCATTGTAAGATCCTTCTCACCAAGAATGAAACAAAAAGACTCTCTGAGAGCCACCCTAGGGGGCTACATCATCGTTACACATTGTCTTCTACTAGAAGTTCCTTTACACCATAATGAAGCACAGGACTTTGTGGTAGGTGGACTCTGTGAAAGGAAAGCCTTCTGATGAGACACTCAAGGAGCCCACTGATAAGATGGGTTGGTGGGTCCAGAATGCGAGAAACATTTTTCTACCTCTCCACTTTGGGTGAGGATTTATATGATCATGGAGCACTAAAGGACTCTTGGGTGGGTAGGTGGCTACAGTATGCAATGCCTCGACAGTGGCATTTTCTACCTTGAATATATGTGTCAGTCCTAGGTGCTACTCAAGAATTTGCACAGTAAAACAAAGCATTATTGACATGATTGTATTAGATGGGGACACAAAAAAGAGATCAAGCAAGTTAACAATGTGTGTGATAGATGATTACACTAGGAACTACTAATGTGGAGGCGTTCTCTGTATATTGAAAAACTCCCCTACTTAAATCGGAACACTTGCACTTTCCCAATTTTAAGTTTGCAAAACCACTTGTATTGTACATTCTTATGGTTCCGTGTGGCACACCAACTCCATATTGATTTTAAGTTTGTGGAAACCGCTTCTATTGTACATTCTTGTGGCACAACAACAACCACATAGTGATTTCAATAGACACTCATTTGCAAGCCTAATAACATAAGTAAAAATAAGGGTGTTTACATAATGGACTCCCCACCGAAGCATGATGCAAGGGAGATCGTCAAATTGCATTGGGTGGTGTGGTGTTTGCACACCACGCCGCCAATTTGTGCATCCATCCTTATTACCATCCATCTCATGTCCATCTTCACTCTCTGTAACTATTGCAAGGGAGGTTTGCAAGTAATGCAGTAAGCATCACACTCTCTCTAACTATTGCCAAGGGAGGTTTGCAACAAGTAATGCAGCAAGCATCACACTCTCTCTAACTATTTCTAGGGGAGGCTTGCAAGTAATGCAGCAAGCATCACACTCTTTCCCAATCATTATTGTTGTTGCATAATTTAATTATCATGACACTTTACCATCCACAACCTTGGTCTATGAAGAGAGAACAGTAAAACTTATGTTATACATTAACAAACAACTTTCATGCCCGTTGCTTAAATAGTCATGCTTAAATAGGCACCACCTTGGTATGTAAAGCACATGCAAGTTAGGCCACACAAGAATGAGGAGATGTCCTCCTCCTGATGAGCTCAATGTTAGGGACTTCTTAACAATAAGAACTAAGCTACATCATGATGTCTTCTTAGTCTTTTTGTATCCAAGTTGCTAATCACACAATGCTTCACCAATCGGGATGCAAGTTAAGGAAAAGTTTTGTGGCATTGTGGTGTTGATTGATTTATGAAGGGTATCACGCACTCGAAAGTCAATGAACATTATAGTTTATCATTGAATCTTCTAGCACGTGTCATGCTCTTCTTGTGCTCATGGCATGCAAAGCTATAAAGTGTGCATCAACACCCAGTTTCATTGACATGAACATTGCTAAACGAAGTTAGTATCCTCCAACATAGCATCAATGTTCATCATTGACATGAACATTGATAAACCAAATTGGTATCCTCTAACATAGCATAATTTTGGGGGCCTTCTTTGCTTCAGTAAATAATGGGCACATTACCTTACATGGTTGGCCACATGAGCAACTTCTTAAATTCTTTGATCTATGTTAAAGTAGCACATGTAAAACTTTAATTATAGTATGCCTTGAGTATGCCCACATAATTACTCAAGCCATGAACAAGCTAATATTGATTTAAGCAATGGCATCTAAGAAACTTTGCTCTTGTCTAAGCCATCCAAGTGAGCATTGCTTTTTATAAACCTTGGACATTTACTTATATCCAATAACAAGAGAGTGAATTGGTGACTTTTGATACAAACTGACAATAACGAATTCCCATTACGTGTGAGGAATCATGCTGGAAGATGTTAAGGCAATGCCAACATGCATGTTATATGGGTAAGAAGACCCTTTTTTATGTATACCAAGCTAACAACTCCCATTTCATACTCCCAAGTTGAAATTCATCTCAATATTCTATGAACTTTATGCTCACAATGAATCGTAGAAATAAAGAAGACTAACTTATCACGGCAAACAAACCAATGCTATAAGCTTGTGAGTTGTGACTTGTTGCATCATTCTTAAACATAGTTGCTCAAATCAAATAAGGTTAATAAAGCACATTGTCACTTACTAGTATGCTTACTATATCTTTCAATTTTCATTATTGTGTCAAGCTTCTATGAATGTGCCCAAAAGTGGAATGTAGAATTGCAAGTACTAATGTGCAAAGAGTTCAATGAGTAAGACCATCTATATGTATGGGCAAATTCCCATCTTCAAAAGCAACTCAATGTATTGAGAATCTTGTGATAAACTATTCTCATTTCTTGAACACAATCTATGCATGCACTATAGGTGCTCATGTGGAATTCCTTAAGCCTTATTTAGAGTGTAGTTTTAAATATTTTGAGAGAATAATGTGGTGATTTTTTTCAGAGATGATTGACCACTACGATGATTGTTTTAAGACTTGCTTAACAATCTAATGTGACAATTTCATAACATAGATATTACACCTTTGGTAATCATTTTATTATTATTTAAGACATGCATGATTATGTAGAGGGAAAATATTAGTAGAAGAAACTTAATGAGGAGCCCTCACCACATGAACCGTGTTAAGCTTTACACTTTTTCCTCTTAGTTTTTCTTTAAATAACTTTGAGAAAGACATGTGTTGAAAATATTTTGAAAATGTTTTTATATGGATACAATGTAAGTCATGTTTATGCATGCATACTATTGGACTCCTCCACACCAATTTATACTATTTGATTCATCCACAAATCATACTCAAGCGAACACGGCTATAGTGGAGTGGATAAAGCGAACAAAGTCCTAGCTAGTGGTGCGGGTTCGATCCGTGCTCTCTACAGTGTTGTGCGTCCTTGTAACCGGAGTCGGGTGTGTGGGTAGTGCATAGAAACCGGTGTTTCTCGCCAAGTTTTTAAAAAAAAAAACAAATCATACTCACATTACTTTGCATGGTATGGTATACAGATGTTAGCAAAGCACAATGTTAAAAGAAACCCTCCAAAATATTTACAATCAATGTATGGAGGTTTACTTTCTAATTCTATTTGTATAATAATATGTAAGCTATGTGAAATATATAAATTCTAGTTATATTCTACCCATAACCATTTTAAATCTCAAAAAACGGTAAAATTTAACAAACTCTTGATTTATTAAAAACTTAGATGTAATTAGTGAGTTACATTGCTAGCAATAACTATTAGGAAAAACACATGCACTCACACAAAACTTACACACCTACATACATATGTATGAATGCACTCGTGCACACCCATCATGGTTGTATGCTACTTTTTATCATATGATGTGAACTAAATCCTAACATTTTATATGCCTTTAAATAGTTTATAGCTCATTAAAAACAAAAAGAGTGTTAGTCTACCATTTGACTACAATGCTATCAACACATGTTACCCTACTTTTGTACTTGAATGGGTCTCTTTTTTTTTCATGAATGTGTTTGTGGTCAAAGTCAAATAGTTCAATGCTCAAGTCACATGTATGATTGAATCCCTTATATTCGAGTTAAGCACTTCTTCATTTTCCTTACTTATTTATAGACCACAATTTGTTCAACTTGTGCATGTCTCCTTGCATGTAGAAAATTTGTCATCAATTTTCTAATGGGCATTTTCACCACTTTTTATAAGGTAGTAACTTCATTGTATTTGTGATTTTGGTTTTTTTTGGGTGATTTTAAGGACATTGTATACTTGGCACACACACACACACATGTAGCATGTACACATGCGTATGCGCACTTCCTATTAATAATGCATACATGCATGCGCACAAACATGTGTGCATGAACATGCTTACATGTGTAGACAAAAGTGTACATGCTTGCATGTGTAGACATGTGTGCATGAACATGCTTGCATGTGTAGACAAAAGTGAACATGCTTGCATGTGTAGACAAAAGTGTACATGCTTGCATGTGTAGACATGTGTGCATGAACATGCTTGCATGTGTAGACAAAAGTGAACATGCTTGCATGTGTAGACAAAAGTGTACATGTTTTGATAACAATTTAAAATGCAACATTATTGATGCAATGTATATGTGTTTTTGGGTATATATTTATGAGTGTACCCTCTTATAAAATTGAGGTATTAATAATATCTTGAACTTGATTCACTTGCACAATAATAAACATCATCTTGTATTTAGTTTACTAACTTTAAATAAATAACTCTATAATTTTAAATTTATTTGTACTTATTATTCTTACTTGAATCGTTACTAATTATTGAATCATTGTAATGGTTTGTATTTCTTATATCATTCCAGATATATACACTTCATTATTCTCTCTCTCTCTCTCTCTCTCTCTCTCTCTCTCTCTCTCTCTCTCTGTGTGTGTGTGTGTGTGTGTGTGTGTGTGTGTGTGTGTGTGTGTGTGTGCGTGTGTGTGTGTGCATGTGCATTTGCGAGTATGTGTCCATGGTGTGAGTGCATGTGCGTGTGTGTGTGTGTGTGTGTGTGTGTGTGGGTGGATTGTGTCCTTTCATTATGAGAAAATGGTTTATATGTAACTAGCTTTCTCATAAACATCATAACATTTAGAGTGCCTTTCTTCATGATATTTTATAAATGTATTGGTATAGCTTAAGTATGCCATGTGGGGGATAAAGGGAGCTTTCATGAAGTTTGAGGTTTTGTTGTGTGTCATATTACTCTAACCACCCTTATGTTGTGAACCACTCAATACTAGCCTGGATGATTTCAAGTGTGACATGTATTGAAGGAAGAGGAATTGGGATGGCAAGGTCTAAGAAGTTCTCCCTATCATCCAATATGGTGTAGTTTAGAAGCCCTCGACACCAGGATCTGAAATTAAGCACTATGGGATGAAGGGGTAAGAATAATTGTTAGGGAGGAGGAGGTATAAATCAGCATGGAATATATAAACATGATTATTGTAGGATCGGCATGCCTCTCAAGTATTTTTCCTTATTAAAGCCATATCCCCTAGGGTTAAGTCCTTAGCAATGTCAATGCACAGAGAGTGTTAGTGAAGAAGAGAGAGAGAGAGAGAGAGAGAGAGAGAGAGAGAGAGAGTTTGTTGAGGGGTCCTAGGAGTTATCGATGGCAAAGCAACAAGTGTGGATTCTCTTTCAATGAACTTGTTCATTCTGTTGTTGGTATTTGCTAGTAGTGGTGGCCTTGTTTGCTATGCTAGCTACTAATGTGCATAATCGTATAAGTTGTGCCTCATGAGATTTGAGTTGTTTTTACCTCTCTAGTGGCTGAGCTGGCTATAACTCATCATACTTCTTGTTGGTTTGCTAGGTGGATGCCTGCATTTTCTCTTTCACTTTGGCTAGCTCCTTTTGGGTTGTAATGGCATTTGGGTGAGCACCTTGCATTTGATCCTTAATGTGGGTAATAACATTCTAATGGCTTTTTACATTTGTTCCTTTTCCTCATGGGCCTATGCTAACTTATCATGCAAGTTCTTGATGGCTTGAGCATGGGTTTTGTTCATTAATTCCCTTTCCTTTTGAAGGTTACTGACTTGTTATTTAGATTGGATTCCTCGGCCTTCACCTCTCCAAAACCTTTCTCATAGGAAACTAGTTCTTCTTCTACATGTGTAAGTTTTATTCTCGGGGGGTTTACCTAAAAATATGTAGGTATACCACGTGAGTTCAAATGAAGGGGTTTTTTAATTAGAAATTTTAAGGTAAATTTACAGAAATACATTTACAGAAGGGGTTTTTAAATTGATTTTGAAAAAAACCCCATAATTCCTTAATGAAAAAGGGGTCATTTTATTCATGAAAAATTCATAGGTAAGGGGTTTTTAAAATACCCCTTGAATGCACGTGATACATATGGTTTCTTAGTAGTACACCCCTCGAGGTTTTATTACATAAGGTCTAGGCTACTCTTTTTAAGTGATTGGTTTCTCATATGTTGTTTATCATGAACCACTTGGTTCTCCTGCAGTTCATCATTGACTTCCTTACTCTTTAGTTGCTTTTTGCAGCTCTTGTACTTGTTTCTTTTGGGCCTATAGCTCCTAGAGGTCCTCTTCTTGGGCTTCTATTGCTTTCTTTTTAGCAATGGCCTTTTTGATCTCCATGTCTTTTTCCTTGAGGGAGCCCATAAGTTGTCTAATCATATGCCTTTGTGATCTCCATGTCTTTTTCCTTGAGGGAGCCCATAAGTTGTCTGTGCAATGTTGTCTACCAACCAATTCTCATGCCTATGATCGGGCTTGCATATATACTAATATTAATACTTGTTGTTATCCTCATATCTAGAGGTCAAGTAGTGTTCAAGACCTTGAAGCATGGAAGAAAGTACTCCTTATGTGACTTTGGTCGGTAGCATCCTACCTTCCTACTTGATGCATAAAGGGAGGTTTGGCATCCTTGACACTTCATAAGATAAGTGGAATAGCTTCCTTCTTTTGGCCTCCTCTTCATCCTTTGAGACACCTACCTCTTGATCACGCTTCCTTGAGGTGCTAGTAGTGGCCTCAATACATACATATAAGAGTTTGTCATGACTTCTATCAATAGAGGTGCCTTCTCCTTCATTTGATAGTCAACCTAGTGGCATGGAAATCTAAGATTTTTTCATGACGTGAAAACCTTGAATGGTTTTTTATGTGTGAAATTTTGGTTCCCAAGTTGTTTTCTTTTCGTTGGGTGATGTCCAATGAGATATGTGGATGTTCTCCTTAAGCTTAACAGTAAGTGTTGGTCTAGATTCTCCGGCTCATTCTTGGAACATTATAGCTTGATGGTAGGTGTTGGTGAAGATTCTCTAGCTCATTCTTGGAACATTGTAGCTCTTCTTCCATCTAATGTATAAGGTTCTTGTGGGTCCATCCCTTTGTTAGGGTTGGGTTGTTCTTGTGCGTCTCCCACCTCCTTTCCTTTGGAGTGGGTGTTTAGAAGCATTACTTGTTTTACTTGATTATCCGATTCTTCATGTTGATTAGTGATTTTTTTGGCAAGAAGGTTCTTGTGGCATTTGTCTCCATATTTTCTAAGGTTCTTGTGGCTTCTTTTTGGGCTTCTTGTTAGCATTGTTCTTTGCTTTTAGGGTTGCTGTAGGTCTCCTTTCTATGATGGTAATCTTTCTTTGAGGTTCACTAGAACAACTCCTTCCTTGATCCTCTCTCCACTTAGGAATCTAAATGTTTGTAACACCTTGATAAATAACCTTGAGGCATCACTCCCCAACATTGCTTAATTCTTTTGAGGTCTCCTTCTTCAAGGATACATGTTATAAGTGTGCCTTTTGTTGTGGGCTTAGGTGTCAAACATAAACAAGATGGTGCTAATTATAAATAAGATAGTGTAAACATAAATAACATGGTGATAATTGTAATGGTTAAGGGGGAGATAGCCAACAATGCTAATTATGATGGTAGAGGAGGGCACAATTAATCTATGGTAGTGCTATGTGGGTTAATGATTGGAATGCAAAGGTTTGAAGCATGATCGTGTTGAGTTGTATCACATTAACCATTGGGGTTGAAACTATGAGTGAAGAAATTAGTAAAATGGTAAATTATAAATACCATTTTATTACATTACCATTAGGGTTAATACCATGAGTGAAGAAGGTGGTAAAATGTTAAAAATGCAAATGGCATTTGATAATAATGTCAATAATCTCATGCACACCATATGGCTGGTTTGCTAATGTGTGTGTGTGTGTGTGTGTGTGTGTGTGTGTGAGAGAGAGAGAGAGAGAGAGAGAGAGTAAACTAAGAGCAAAATATGATGGAAAAAGTAACTAAATTGATATTAGGGTTATTAAAGCTAGTAAATAAAGAAAATATTAAAAGCACAAAGTATAACCATAAGTAACACAAAGCAAACAATACTTTTTTAAAATAAAAACAAACTTTAATCAAATAAAAAACCTAAAAAATAAATCTAAGGTTAATAACTTAAAGGAAAATAAGATACATGATAAATGTATTATTTTTGTATGTGTGGTATATGCCAAGAAAGGTACTTGGGTAATGGGATACCAAAATGGTATTTTGATTGCGTTAACTCTTTTTTGTACATCCAAAATCCCCACCTCTAGCTTAGGATTTATTCACGTTCTAAATGGTCGTGGGCCCACACTGTGTCTCAAAGGCTAGCCTTGTATATATGGGTAGAGATAGGCAATGGACATCCACTTAAAAAGTGCCTTTTATTAAGACTCTCTTGCTATACTTTGCATTTGGAGTATTGTCATAGCTCGGTTGAAGTGCAAATCCACCAGTTTTAACCTTTGTTTGTTGATGTTTTATGGTTTATTTTGCTTACCTTGATGCAATAGAGCATGGAGAAACCCTTCGAGCTCAAGTTGCATAGCTACAAGTAAGTTTCTAATTCAGTTTTCTTTGATTTTAGTTGAGTCCTTCTTGTATTTGTAATTTTTTGAGTTTTTGTTCATCATAGAACCTAATATCATTATTAATTGTTGTATAAACACTATTAGGTTGCATTGTGCACATCATTCGGTAGGTCAGGAAAAGCTAAAGCATTTTAGCAAATCAAAAATCCAAAATATGCACCATTAAGCAAAATATGGATTTTTAAGCTAAAGCACAAAAAATTGCTCTTTGGCTTGGTTGTGTACGTGCTTGACTGGGCATGTTTATGCGCGTTCACAAGTCTGAACTCGTGTTTACAAGACTAATAGGGAAAATATGCATAATATTATCATTAAGGAAGGGTTATATTCTTCACATAAATGCTCATAATGATAAAAAAAGGTTGAAAACTGATCATCACGTGGCCTTGGTTTCCACCACTATAAGAGGTAGACTTGTCAGAATTCTATACATATGTACCAAAGTAGGAATGCACATACAAATGCACGTTCACAAGTCACTAGCCATGCATGTTCCTAACTCATAATGCACGTTCATAGCTCCACGAATTTCACCTGGCTTTGCATGCTCTTCTTAGTTTCCCACACACATGCCAAACGTTGTGAATGCACATTTGTAACTCTAACTGGGACTTGGCCATGCACCTTCCCACTCACTTAGCTACGCACGTACTTACTCAGAATGCATATACTCAATTTGTGAATGCACCTTCACAAGTCTAACAGAGACAAAAACTTAAAAATTTTGTGTTAGTAGGAGGGGTGCTCTTAGCTGATCACCCTTACATGAACATGAGGTCAGGTAGGATTTTTTGGACTCAATCCCATGCTTGAGAAGGGTTGCTCGAATGACGCCAGATCAAGAGCACCCTCTTAAAAGGAATCTCTACATGCTTCACAATCCTTGAAACCCCACACAAGCAACCCTAGAGTGAGGATACTAGCTTGAGTGAAGCCTATTCTTGGGAACCTATTTCTTCATAGATGTGTATGGACCAAGAAGTTGGAGTGTCTACTACTCAAAGAAGTGATAGTGAGGATACTAGCTTGAGTGAAGCCTATTCCTGGGAACCTATTTCTTCATAGATGTGTATGGACCAAGAAGTTGGAGTGTCTACTACTCAAAGAAGTTTTGTAGACGTTAGAAATATCATTTACAGGTGGTCTAAGTGAGGAGTGGGAGTCAAAGACTCATCAAACCAAGACCACCCACCACAATAAAGACCAAGCACGGTGGCATTTGCCTCTTGATATGGATGCTAACTAGTATGGCTTGGGAGCAAGAAGCATCAATCCTATAGAGAAAGGATTAATCTTTCCTAGAACCATAGTGAGAACGGTTTCTGAGACAACAACTACTTCCACAGCTTTTGGCTCATCCAACTCACAGAATACGAAAATTGGTGTGTTTAGAACATCTTGGAGATCCATTGACCCCTCTGGATTTGCTACATTTGACCCCGGTATGAGCAATGTAGGGGGATTTAAGTTCAACATGACTACCCATGCCACAACAACCACTCAAGCCACTAGGGCAGAGGAGTCCATCCAAGTTATGAGTGCATAATCATGGGAGCCATGCAGCATAGAGCAAGGAGCTCCGGGTTAAAATCCAACTCTAGGAGGAGCATACATGCCATAGTATAAACGAGCTTGCATGTCTATCCTCCACAGTATCCAAACGTACCTTGGGAGAACAAGGGCAATACATATGCCTCCACCGACCTACCCATACCCATGCTACCACCCATAGCCCACCACTTCCTCAACCACCACCTTCACCTTTACCCTCTAACCATGGAAGATATCTTGAGGATTGCAGCCTACACTTGTATAGTAATAGGGCTAGCAGCAATATCTCCACAAGCTACAGTAGGCAAGACCAAACCCCTAGGCACTAAACTACTATCAAGCCCATGCAAATCACAAAATTGATGTCCAAGTTCAATGAGATTGGAGACCCCATCACACACCTAGAAGTGTTTGATCAGATTTGTGCCACATGCATAGTCTTCATATAACCATAATGAGTTGTAGTCTTCATATATCTCATAATCCTCCTAACAAGAGCATGATGACCTAGTTTGGGTAAGTGCCTTTGGCCTTACCGTGAAAGGAAATGCATGACATTGGTTTCAATCACTAAAACCAGAAGACAAGGTTGACTTCGACTCCCTGAAGACTACTTTCTAAGAGAATGGTTGAAGAAGTAGAGGAGTTGGAGCAGCCCAACAATGATCAACACTTGAGCAAAATGATGAATAAATTAAATGGCAAAAGCCCGTTCTTATATACAGCACAAATAGGCAAGTCGGCCAGGAGAAGAAACCCATGTCTGGTAAAAAATACCTACGACTGGGGCTTCTCTTGGTGCTTTACTGCATATTGATCTATTTTTACCATGTTTACTCCTGCATCAATTCCTACTAATTCATTTGACATTCTTCTTTTGTATGACCTTGGTTATTACACTTGGTACACCAGACATCTGGTCTCAGTCTGGATCCTGCATGTTCTTTGACAAGCTTGGCTAGGGTAGCCTTTAGTTCTTCTTGAACATCCACTGCCTGCTTCCTACCTTTCTTTTTCTTGGGCTTTGCTCATCGGCATCTGAATCTTGACTGTAATCTAATTCTGAGGTGTCTTCACCAGAATCCGACTCAAAACTTTCTTCTTCCTTCTTTTTCCTTTTGTTAGCTCCTTTTTTTTTTCATTTATCTACCTTAATATTCCTTCTACTTTGGTTGCTCCTACTACCACTTGTTCAAATATGAGAGTCCCCAAATCATAAGAAGTTACTGTCTTCTAGAGCTTCTCCCTCAATCCTCTCACAAACCATTGACTTAGTGTGGATGCTGTAGGTTTATTGGTCCAGATGCATTAGTAATGCTCTGAATTCTGCTGCATAATCTTATGTTTGCCTCTTCTTCTGAGTCAGCATTTGCAACTTCTCCAGTACCTCAGTGGTGGTCTTGTCTCTTCAAAATCTTTATAGGCAAGCTTTCTTTAGTCCCTCTAACGTCTGGAAGTGCTACATACCATATTAAGTGTACCAGGTGGCCTTTCCACCTAGAATTGTTGCAAAGTACTCTATTTTTTGTGGCAATGGGGCTCTAGTGGCCAAGAAGGTGGTCTCAAAGGCGAAGATGTGAGCATCTAGATCCTCCTCACTTTTGCCCTTGAACTTTCGGTATTTCAGATACATTCTTCCCAAAGCTACTTATTCTTCTCCTTCTTAATCTTCTTGCCTCTTATTTTGGAACTCCAAGTGTTCTTCCTCTCCCTCTTGATCTCTCTGAGATTTTTGATTCTGTTGTTCTTGCTCTTGATGACACAAAGTCCTTTTCAGAAATATTTATGCACGATGCGGTTGCCCTTCATTTCCTGAAGCCTCTAACTGCCTGCACAACAGGAGTGTAGTACCGCATTGCCTGCACAACAGGAGTGTAGTACCGCATTGCTCTGCTCCAACGTCCCTGATTCTCCATGCATCGTCCATTGCACTCTATGGCTCACTCATGAGCATACCCGACACTATGACGTGCACATTTCCTCTGGTGATCCACCCCAACTAGCTCCTTTACACCCCCATAAGTGTTGCAAGAGAACATGCATGTCATTTACACAAGCATAATTCAAGCTTCCTATGCTAAACTAACCCCTTATCTTCCTACTCCCCTTATTGCTGGTGTGCCAATTCCCTAGCAGGATCGCCAAAAGTGTTAATGTCCAATCAAGACCCAATACTTCAATGGTTTCGGACACCTAGTCAGCTCCTAGAGAGCAACAACTAACTTAAGTGTGCCCAATGGCGACAACCAAATCTGCCCATGCTTAGGGGAGTTGACTATGAATATATGCAGGTTAGTTCGCAGATCCTTCATGCTTCCTAATGGTAGTTAACTTAAAGATAAACATGTAATTGATACAGAGTAAACATAATCATGCAATATAGAGTAGCAACAAGAGAGAGACCAACCTAGAAGAAATTCTTGAATATGAGCTCAGACTCTCAAGCATACATCACTCTGGCATCTACTGATCTCTGGGAAATTCCCCTTTCTCTCCTTACATCCATTTGGGTACCACTCGTTTGCTAGAAGCTGTTACAAGGTGTTACAAAACAAGAAGACTTGACACATGATCAATTTGTTACTAAAGGATAAAACTTTGGTGGTAGCCAGATGGGCTGATTGGCCCAAGCTCAACAATATAGGTGATGAACCCAATATTTTTTCTTCCTCTCATCATCCAACTTGGCGTTTTTTCATTCCCTGCTCAATCCAAAAATCTTCTAAAGCTTACTTATCTTCACCGTGTTTTTTTAACTCTTGTCCCTTCATAGAGTCCTTGTTTATACTTGAGTTAGTGGTTTTCTTAAAGCTAAGCACTTCACAAAAGACTTACATACATTTACCTAAAACTAAGGAAATAACCTCGGTACAAGGAATGTAGGTACACTAAAGGTGTTAAGAGTACATCTTGACCATAATAATTCTTTGAAAAAGTGGCTCATGGTTCTCCTTGCTCAAATTGCCAAGACCACGTAGCTAGCCACCAATAAACATAGTCGCTTATGATGCAAAAGTATAGACATAGATGTGTACGACAAAGTTTATATTCACCATAACCTCACCATCAAAAACTATATCTAAGTACATCTCTCATCAATGGGAAAAATGCAGAGTCCATGGTATGATCCATCACCTAGATTCCCTTAACAGGTGTAAGAACAATTAGTTGCTCTCAAATGCTACTATTAACATTCTAATTGAGAACCCAACCTCAACAATGACTGGCCCCTTCAATGAAAACCTCTTCATATAAGCCCCTCAATATTCTGTCTAGAAAAGTACGAAAAATAGTTGAAGGAAGCATACATGAGCTACTGTAAACAACACTAAAGAAATTAACACAAAGAAGAAAATAGAGGCGGAGACATGAGTAGGAGGAAATGTCAAGAAAACAAGGAGAACAAGCATACATGGGCGCATCATTAGCCCACATAGGCCATGCACAACACCTACAATATTCATTAAGAGATTCACACTTCAAAGTAGGCACATCTCGCATAAATGGTCACCTAGAGCCTACACCAAAGTCGAGCACCATCCACATATATCTCTAGATGGGGAGACCATGGTGGGCATATGTCTAGTCCATGGTATATCTAATCATGTGGGTTCCCTATATAAGAGGATACAAGAGAACACTCACAAGAAGAATCTTTCACGACACAAAACTTTAAAACTCAAATTGTACAATAATAGAGATAGAAAAGGGAGCTTCAATGACTTATTTAGAACTAATAAGATGGAGGTTGTATATGTGCTAGTAGAATCTAGGGAGTAAACTTATAGAGTGACTAATGAACTATGCGGAGATGGGGCTGGCCGTTGTGTATCTTTATAAACCATACACAGGGAAATCACGGCATAGGTCATAGTCATAGTCAATGCCACTATGTCTGCAATTTAGAATCGACCCACAGACATGTACTGGAAACTACATAGGAGTTACCCTAGTTTCCACAGCCATTTGGGCTCATATTGGGGCCTGTAATTTGGCAATGTTAGGTGTAGCATCATGTAGCCTATTTGCTAGTGTGCTAAATCTAATCCAAGCCATCTTTAACCGTCTTGCCTCTTAGGCCACCTTTCCATGTGAATACGGGGATGTCAAAAGCACCCAGGTTGTTCAACCATGGCTACTTCTCATAATGGGGGGTGCATCGACAATACAATATGAGGGTGAAGCATTGATATCCAACACCCCCCCTCAATGTCCACCAAAGGTGAATTGGTAACCTCTGTGGTCCATGAAGATGCTGCTCCATCTGATCTCTGCTAATAAGAGACTTTGTAAAGATATCTACATAATTCTCTATCGTTGGGTAGTTGAACATGATGAGCTTGTGCACATAAGTGATAATGAATCTCAATGTGTTTTGTGTGAGCATAAAACACATTGAGCATGAAACATAAGATTCCAAGTAATGTGAAACATAGGACTCCTATGTTTCGTGCGCGCATGAAACATAGGATTCCGAGCAATGGCCATGCAATTCTAGTTGTTACATTGCAACATTGCAGGCTGCATTTGCACCGGTCCCATAATGCCTCACATGATGTAAAGCATGCATTTCTACTCAGCCTTTGTCCTCGATGAGAGTGCAACAGTTGGGTAGCTTTATTGATCCAAGAAATGCACCTTGAACCAAGAGAAAAAAAATGCCATGTTCCTGAGCACCTGGTGTCTGAATCGCCTGCCTAATGTGAGTCACAAAATCCACTCACATGGTCTCACCTGTAACATAGGTGATGCCGTACTCTTGATTACCTTGAATGTATTATAACACTCGCATACCTACTTTCCAATGATTCTCCGCCAAGGGCTTTGTTGGAGAACTTGCTCAAAACACCAATAGTAAAACTAATGTCTAGTCTAGTAATACATGACTAGTTTCCTATACAAGGTCTCATCCATACTGGACATCATTAAATTAACCTCCATTGGGGTATGTACCAATTGTATGCTAAATGCCTCCTCCGTGAGGTTCTCGTTGAGGAAGGTAGATATTTTGCATCCATTTGGAGAACATGGCATCCCCCTTGCACTGCAAATGTAACAAAACTACAGGGATTGAAGGTTAGCCTTGTAGTAGGAACCAAAGTTTCCTCAAAGTCAAAACCTTCAACTTGTGCAAAAACATTTGGTGTGGCTAGCTATGACTTGTACTTTTTGAAAGTACCATCAGATTTGTTATATTTTACTTTGTAAGCCCACTTAGTGCCATTACCTTAGGTCTTAGAGGATAATCTACAAGATCCGAAGTTTGATTTTTCAAGGTAGACTCCCCTTGTGCTTCAATAAAGGTAGTCTTGAATCTTGAGTACCTCTTTCATAAAAGCAAAATTTACAAGACTCTTCAAAGCCCAATTTTCCTCCTAGGAAATGGAGTGGGATGCCCTCCATCAGAAAATACGAGGAAGCTCGTGCTACTTGTATGTGGAGATTGTGTTGCTTTTGCTTTGGTGATTTCCTTGTTGCATGATGATGAAGAAGAAGAAAGATCCTTCTCAATTTGATGTGGTTGCTCCTGGAATACTGTTAAAATCCTAAGATCTCTCTAGATAATTGTTATGCATAAACATGCATAAATCAGGCATAAACTCAACCACCCAACCATCCCCAAGCACACATGAATAATAATGAAATACATCATACCTCTACCTTTGATGTCCCATACCATCAAGAGGTATAACTCCAATCCAATAGCATGTAGCTATAGTGTGAAATGGTAGATGAGTAGATATGAACCTCTACACGAGAGCATAACATAGCCTTGGCCTCATAAGCCCAAGCCTCCAAGCCTCCCTTGAGTGTGCCCCATGTCCCTATTATATAGGAGGGCCCTCAAGTGACTCTTGACTCTCCATTTCTCATGTGTGACCCTTGGATGCCTGACCCTAACCTTAACCCTTAAGGTTAGTCCTAACCCATGCTTCACTAGAGCTTGTTCCCATGCTCCCATGCTCACAAGCCTAATGTGGGTTAGCCTCCTAGTATATGCACACATAATGTGCATATAACATACTTCCCCTCTCTCAAAACATTGCACTCTTGCAATGAAAAGAAGGAGAACTACGTTGAACAATCTCAACCGACTCCCAAGTCGAATTCCCTATCTTTCCACCTAATTTTAACCTCAGGGATTAGTCAACTACAAAGTTTCCTTTTCCTGAATTCAAGAACCTTATCAGGTTCATGTGGAACATAGGATAAATCTTCGAGTTCAACGAGTTCTTGAGGAGTAACTGTGTTATCCTCACCTCCCAGTTTCCCTTTCAATCTATTGATATGAAAGACTGGATGAACTCTAACATGTGGAGGTAGTTTTAAGTTCAAACGCACCTGTGCCAATCCGATGTATAACTCGAAAATGGACCACAATATCTAGGAGATAAATTCGAGCATTTTTCTATTGACAAAGTCTGAGAATCTTTAGGAACATTAAAATAAACCAACGCTCTTGGTTCAAAAGACCGAGATGAGCGTCCCCTATCAGTATAAAATCGTACTCTATCCTGAGCACTCCTGATAGAATCCCGAGCTTCGGTCAGCATTTCCTGTATATTACGCAAGAAATCCCTCCATGCATCAAGCTTGATGTCCTTAAGACCGACATCAATAGGTGCCCCGGGTTAATACCCATACATAAGTATGGACAGACTAAAACCAATAGCCGTATATTTAAAATCCCTCGATGCATCAAGCTTGATGTCCTTAAGACCGACATCAATAGGTGCCCCGGGTTAATACCCATACATAAGTATGGACAGACTAAAACCAATAACCGTATATTTAAAACTGTTATAGGTAAATTTCATCATTGAAATATTTCCCAATATGATGATTTTCTAGAGATATATGCACGAAGCATTACTCTACAATCTGATTCATACACTCCGTTTGCCCATCAGACTGCGGATGATCAGAGCAATTCACATTCAAAGTAACTTCCTCATTGTAAAACATTCGGAATAAAGTAGGAAAATATGGCATTATAACAGTAGAAACCAGGGATTCATCGTCGGTGCCCCGACATACCCACATCTGCATATGGAATAATCGACGTCTCGAGTTACCCATATCAACATAGAGAGTCATCAACATCTTGATGAGTCACATATGTCCATCCGTAAACAATCAGGTTGACTATATAAATCACCTAAAGTACACAACTAGAGAAAGAAATGCCAACAAAGGAAGAATCCAAATTTCCTTGTCTGAACACAACAAGATAAACTTGTTTGAACTCTAAAGAAAGATATTTCAACAACACCCACACTATAACTTCTAGTGAATTTAGAAAATGAGATTGTCTTTGAATGTTGAGGTCAACATGCTAAGTGATGTAAGCAAAGCAACAATCTTGAGCCCAAATTATCCCATAAGATAATATATGTGAGGGATCACTAGCATCCCATACCACCATGATATATGTGAGGGATCACTAGCATCCCATACCACCATGATACCACCCATACATACCTTAACAATTTGAAAACTCCCTAGTATGCTATCTAGGAAATATGAATAAAATCATGTATAAAAGGAATAAGATGGCCTTATCCAGACTTTCACATACTAAACCTATCTCTATATACTTGAGACTACATCAAGGAATAACTCCTTCTGAGTACATCATTAGAAAAGAAATTGAATTATTGGCGCCTTTCTAATAATAACTACCCAAAACACAATAAAGTTAGGGTAGAAAAATAACTCACCTAGATATATAAGCAACTAGGTATCCGAGTTGGAATAAGTACGAGAGTACAAGAAATATACTCCAAAATTACGTGCAAAAAACGAAGGCAAATGCTACCTTTAAAGCACATGTAATTATTCAAAAGATCAAAAGATCCTTATAAAAACATGGATAAAAGCATAGAAGCTCCTCGAATCCATAAAGACCATAGTTGATCATAAAAATCAATGCATACCATCTAATGGACATTAATCATGCCAAAAGAAGCATTAAAATTGGTGGCCAACTCATCAATCCCCGGAGTATATGAACATTGTGTCGTTCAAGCAAAACTCCAAAGTAAGCAAGTACATATGTGTAGCACTCAATAAAAAACCCCGATCTAGGCAAAACCTGATGAGTCCATATAAAACTTGAAAAACATCCAATAAAAATCCACCAAAACAAACCGATCAACTAACCCATGATAGAATTTGTCTTAGGCCTAAGAAATTAAGCACAAACCACACTTAAATAAGTGCAAAATAAATTATCATGGAAAAGTGTCAAAGGTGAAACACACTTTGAACGCAAATTATAGCCATCAAAAGAAATTAAGGAACATGTCCAAAAAGAATGGCTAAACAATGGTAAAAAATCATGAATACATCATTTAGAATTAATCCAAACATAAATATCCATTAATACAAGGTATAATCGTATTAATAATATGCGAATAACCCGCATCTATCTAATGTCAGCACGAGAAAACGTACTTCAACATTAAATAACCCTTGAAAATATTAAATTCTTGAGAAAAAGAATTATCATGATTTTTTTCTAAATTTTTCTTATTTTATAGGGCCTCAAAATATGATAATTTTGAATTCCACCAAACCTATCTTATGGCATTCCAAACCTATATTTTTTCAAAAAAAATTTAGCAATTTAATTTGCCAAAATACCATTGATATTTTAAAAATACCAATTTTTTAAGGATTTTTAAAAATAATTTCTAGAATATTCCTAATTTCTCCTGAGAATCCCATCATTCACAAAATTTCCAATTCTGCCTAACAATTCTGAAATCCAATGAAATTTTTTAATTTTAATAGATTTTTTAAATTTTTGGGTCCAAAAATGTATTTTAAAGGAATTTGAATGGTCATCACGGGCACCCGAATGGACACACCACACATGCCAAACACCAACCCCACATTTTTTCGAAATTTAAAATAACCTTTGTCTAATTTTTTACTAATTTTTAAGAATTTTTTGAAATTTTTAATCAACCTCGAACGCATTAGAATACGAACGGTCAAAAAATTTCCAAATTCCAACGGTTTTCCCGGAATACGGAAAGCCAAAAGTTTTGGGAAAATGAAAAGACAAAAAAAATCGAAATGTGAAAGGTCAAAAGTTTTCGAAATATGGAAGGTCAAAAGTTTTTCCGGGATTCGAAAAGCCAAAAGGTTTCGGGAAAACGGAAAGCCAAAGGTTTTCCGGAAGATGAAAAGCCAAAAAAGTTTCAAGAAGAAATTTTCAGACATTTTTGAGAGATTTTTTCCTCAAATCCCATAATTTCAAGCTTTTTTTGAAATATTATCAAAAGCTTTTTTTAAATAATAAAAAACTCATTTTTAAAAATAAAATAAAATAAGCTTTTATTAGCTTATAAAGGAATTTGATTTTTTAAGGGGGGGTGATTTTTCGTCGACTGGCTCTGCAGCGTAGCCCCCCCATCTGCGCGCATATGAGTGAGAGAGAGAGGGAGTAAAAAAACTCCCTCCTCTCCTTCTTCTCCCCTCTTTCCTCTCCTTCTTCTTCCCTCCATTCTCTTTCCTCCCCTCTATGTTAATCAAAGAGATTAACTTTAATCTTTGATTAAAGTTTTTAATTAAACAATACTTAATCATAATCATCAATTATGATTAATGTTTAAAAAATCATTTTTAAGAGATTTTCACGGAAAAAAGAAGGAAAAATCAGATTTGAGAGGCGGAGAGAGTCCCCCGCACATGGGAGAGCATTTCATGCATCAACATGCTGTCCTCTACTGAATTTCAGTAGAAAATCGACAGAAATTTTATCGCATACCCGCGGAAAAAACCCGCAAAAATGTATAAAAAATACATTTTTAATCATATAAATGCTCAAAAATTTCCTAAAAATTTAGAAAAAATTTCTAAAATTTTTAGAAATTTAGGGAATCCATTCTACCAAAAATATCCACCATAAAATATGTGGAATTTTTATAAAAAATTCCATTAATGCTTGATTTAAACCATAAAAATAGAAAAAAATAGCATTAAACTCACGAAATTCCCCCGCAACGTTGATTTGTCCTTTGAATTGTAGTAACACGCATTCCAATCACCATATCGACGATCCACGTGCAATTCATCAACACAAATCAATAAAATAATATTTTTATTAGTAAATATTAAAATTTACTTAAAAAAAATCAACAACAATTAAATAGAGATTGCTCTGATACCACTGTTAAAACCCTAAGATCTCTCTAGCCCAAGGGGGATGCACACATGAATAATAATGAAATACATCATACCTCTACCTTGATGTCCCATACCATCAAGAGGTATAACTCCAATCCAATAGCATGTAGCTATAGTGTGAAATGGTAGATGAGTAGATATGAACCTCTACATGAGAGCATAACATAGCCTTGGCCTCATAAGCCCAAGCCTCCAAGCCTCCCTTGAGTATGCCCCATGCCCCTATTATATAGGAGGGCCCTCAAGTGACTCTTGACTCTCCATTTCCCATGTGTGACCCTTGGATGCCTGACCCTAACCTTAACCCTTAAGGTTAGTCCTAACCCATGCTCCACTAGAGCTTGTTCCCATGCTCCCATGCTCACAAGCCTAATGTGGGTTAGCCTCCTAGTATATGCACACATAATGTGCATATAACAAATACCACATCACAGCTCACTATGATCTTCTTTACCTAAGGGTCATATAGCCAATATACCTTTGACTCCATGCCGTAACACAAGAAGATGCATTTTTGGCTTTTGGCATTCAATTTGGTTCTATGAGTATCTAGAACATGTACATAACATTCTATGAGTATCTAGAACATGTACATAACATTCACACCCAATAATTTTCAAATGTGAAGGTTTCTTACCTAAGTAGGCATGTAATAGAGTCATCCCTTTGACGACGTTTGTTGATTTCCTGTTAAGAATGTACATAGCCATGTTAACTACCTCAACCCAAAAGGATTTACGTAGATTTCTACCATTAAGCATGGTCCTTTCCATATTTCCTTCTCAACAATAGCACAATTCTTATGCTCTTGCAACACCATTTTGTTGTGGAGTGTGAGCAGTAGTAGTGAGCTATCACTTTATGCCTCTTCCTGTAGAGAAACCCAAGAATTCATAAGACATGAATTCTCCTCCTCAATATGTTTTGATTTGCTTCAATTTCATTCCTACCTCAATTTGAACTAATGCAAGTCATTCCTTAAACTTTTCTAAAAGCCTGAGACTTTTCCTTAAGAAAATACACCCAAATCTTCCTTCTATAATCATCTATCAATGTGAAAAAATAGGAAGAACCTCCAAATTGACCTCCAAGTGTAATTGTGCTCCAAAGAGATCAGCGACAGTAGGAGCTGAAGAGAAGCCTTAGCCCTAAATCTAACCTCTTATGGAAAGAGTTTGAGGTGTTATTACCCATCATACAACTTGTTTCACATACATCCTTTATCAAAAAATAGTGGCAAATGTTCAACTAGCTTACCTTTTTGCATCTCTAAAAAAGTTTTCATATTGAGCTCCATATCTCTCATGCCCAAGTTTGTTGATACTTAAGTTGATATGGACTACAATGGTGCATACAATAAGAATGACTACACCATTCTTGTTGAAGTGAACCCGTAAGTCACGGTCTATGGTGGTCGAGATAGAAAGAAGTCTTCTCTTCATGTTTGGAACCCAAAGAAAGGAGCTTTCTCTTCATATCCGGAACCCAAAGAACATTTAAAAGAATTTTTGTACACCTTCTTTAGGCATAAGTGAAATAATACATGAACCTTTTATTGCCCACTACTTTGCATCATTGCCCACTACCACCACAATGTTATCTCGCACAGGCTTTAGGGAGGAATACCAATCCTGTGAGACTGGTCATATGCCGAGAAGCCCCACTATCGATGATCCAATCATTATGTGTACTGTAATATTAACTGTCTCACTATACATTTCGTCAATGGATTCCAGGGGGTGGAAGTGAAGACATGAACATAGGTTATGTGGTGGACGATTTATATCAATTTGGATTTGTTTTTAGAACTTGGAATAGATGCATGGACATATATGCATGTACGAAGGTTTACCCACCCGTTATGATGCCTAAGAGAGTCCCTCTTATTGAAAAGGGAGAAGAGAGCTTGAGCTCTTGCAAGCACACACACACTCACACAACCCTAGAAGAGAGCACACAAGGTGAGAGGCTGAAAATTCTTCTTCTTCACACAACAAAAGAGGTCTACAAAGAAGATAAAGTGACTAACACACATAATAGAGTATATACAAGCGGTCCATAATAAGAACACGCTAAGAGGAGTGGGTAGATGTGGACTAGTTGGTGTAGTCCAGTTGTAGAATCTCTTTGGCGAAGATATGTTGGTGCTAGCTACCAAAATTGTTAGTGATATAAATGTCGAACGGTCATGTAGGCACCTCGTGAGTGTCAGCTCATGTTGAGCTTGACATCTCAACACTCCCCCTCAAGCTCAACTCTAGCTCATGAACTCCAAGCATATTTATAACTCTGTGAAGCTTCTCAGCTCCCAAAGCCTTGGTGAAAATGCCAGTAACCTGATCCTGTGTGCTGACATAGGCCAAGTCGATATCGCCTACCAAGACTCTCTCTCTCATGAAGTGGTAATGCACCTCAATGTGTTTCGTTCGCCCATGAAAAACTGGGTTCCTAGCCAACTGTATACTGCTAAGATTGTCACAATATATGACAATCTTTCTCTCCACATGCAACCCCAAATCAGCAAGTAGCTTGTGTAACCAAGCTACTTCACATGCTGCCACCACAACTCCTTTGTACTTTACGTTTGTACTTGACAAGGCAACTGTGGGCTACTTCTTGCTGCTCCATGTCATAGCAGCACTCCCTAATGAAAACATAAATCCACTAGTAGATCTCATGTCTGAGATGCTACCTGCCCATTCTACATCTGTGTACGCATATAGCTCCATTGGTACACCTGCTACATAAAACAATGCATAATCAACAGTGGCTTTCAAATACCGAAGTGTGCATCACATCACACACTGTCAAGATGTGGTATGTGTGGAACCTGCATAAACTAGCTCTCTAAGCCAATAGCGTAGCTCAAATCTGGACAGCTGATCGTGACCTAGATCAAACTTCCCACAATCTTCCTGTACATAGTGGGATCCCCCACCAACACATAACCTGCATCCGCACTAAGCTTGCCATTTTGATCTAATGGCACCGAGATTGGCTTAAAATTAGCCATCCCATACTTGGAAAACATGTCCAATGCATACTATCTCTGTGTGACAGCCAAATACCCTCAGGTGTGCGAATGACCTCAATTCCCAAAAAGTAGCATATATCTTCCAAATCCTTCATCTCAAACTTCCTTTTGAGAAGACTTTTCACATGCTCAATCTCTTCCAAGTTGTCACCCCCAACAATAAGATCATCTACATAAATGGTGATGATCATAATACCCTTATCACTCTTGCGCACATATAAAGAGTGATCTGCATCTGCCATATGAAAACCAATAGTGACAAGATACTCAACAATCTTGTCATGCCATGCTCGTGGAGCTTGCTTCAGCCCATACAAGGCTTACACACATACTTCGGGTGACCTATTTCCTCAAAACCTGGTGGCTGATCCATATACACCTCTTCTTGCAAGTCACCATGTAAGAACACATTTTTAACATCAATCTGATGTAAAAACCAGCCTTTGGTTGCAGCCACCAAAATCACAACTCTCACAGTTGCCATCTTTGCAATTGGGACAAATGTCTCCTCATAATCAATCCCATGTGTCTACGTATATCCTTTGGCTACCAATCTAGCCTTGTACCTGCTTATGCTACCATCACTGTTATGTTTCACCTTATATACCCACTTACAGCTAATAGCCTTTTTGCCTTCAAGCAATGGCACCAAATCCCAAGTCTCATTTCCATACAATGCATCCATCTCCTCATCCATAGCTTTCTCCCAACACACATTTCCAATAGCCTCATCAAAACATGTGGGTTCTACAACTTGCACAACTTTTTCCATATATGTATAGTGATGTGCACACTTTACTCCCTTTTTCTTTCACAAAGGTTGTCAACAGCTCGAAGAAAGATGAGCTCTCTTTAAACGCTTTTGCAGATTCGAGAATGTATTTCGTAAAGAGCTATAACTCGATAGGCATTTCTTTACTAAATTATCATCTTTCATCACTTCTTGCCACACACAGGAGTTTTTAGTACGTAGTAGCTTCACTAGATCGGGACCCTGGCATTTACCTTTGGCAGATTTAGCACGGTCTTTTATTAACTCTAGGGATTATTCCCCCCAAATTGTAGGATTTTGGTCTTCCTTCAACAAATAGCGTAAAATCATATTCCAGCCTTTATGGAAACTTACGTTGCACTGGTGACCTTCAAATTCTGAAAATAATTTGTGTATAATTTGGCAAGCCGTGTATTTGCTCGCGTTTTCATTCCAAATACCCGCATGATAATGGACACCACCTAATGAGCTATGGCTCTCCCTGATAATAACGATACTTGTGCAAACAAATGTCTCTACCACCACCAGACGTGATATCACTGATTCTGCCGATAATTTCTTACGCTCTAAGGTCTTTTCTGCATGAGAGAGGGTTACCAAAATGTATTGGCGAACACTGCTTCTTGAAAGGTTAGGGATTTTGCATGAAACACACGCGATTGTGAAAGTAAATAGAAGCAATGAATAGACCCTATATACTGAAAAAATAGACCATTTACTGTCGCAGATGATTTGGAAAAAATCCTTAGGATCGTCAGAGCTGTTTTTGCGATTTCCAAGGGGAGATTAAATGGGAACCATGCGAGACATTTAGAACAAAACAAACAAACAGACGATTCGCCGTTACCAGGGTTAGCTAAAAGGAACAGAAACACAACCATCACCATTGCCATTAATCCAACCATCATCATTGCCATTAATCCAACCATCAACACTACCATAGTTCTTCTTATCGCGCACGCTATAGCCAATACTACTCAACAATTTGCTAGGATCTACAGATCGAGGCCTATGGAAGATATGAGGATTATTAGTGTTAGTATGCGTATCGTCTCATCAATTTTTGTTTGTGTCTCACAAGGGTTGCCAGTGGTACTCTTAGTCTCCGCATAATAATAACTATCCTGGACCTAGTTCTCACCAGCTCTATAATGATTTGCCGGACATATGGAATTCACTTAAGACTAATGAGGTCACCGCCGTCGCTAATGATGACAAGGATGAGATAGAGGATTATGATGTTGACAGCACCATTGATAATAGCATTCTCGAGGTTAGGTACGACCCCGACCACAATTACACGGATGTTCACTACAACGTGATGAGGCCGACTCGGGTATGCCCCTCCCCGTCGATGTCGGTAATGACTATGATTTCCTACAGGACTACAACGATGATACTACCACTAAGGTTGATAAGCCTTGCTGTGTTCACGATACCTGCATTAAGGCGGAGGATAATAAACTGTTCGATATTGATTTCTCACATGCCTACTTGGATGATACTAGCTCTACGCCTAGCTGTACTCACGAAGCCCCCCCTAAGCGCGATAAGCTGGATGATACTAGCTCACATGCCTACTTGGATGATACTAGCTCTAAGCCTAGTTGTACTCACGAAGCCCGCCCTAAGCGCGATAAGCTGATCGATGTTCTTGGTAGTCTCTTCGACCAAAGAATTGATATAAGCGTGAAGATAGAGGGCGATAACACTGCCCTTGATTTCGTAGTTTTTAGTTTAGGATCGCAATCTTAGCTCTCGAGAACTGCACCAATAGATATCTAGGGATGGAAATCCTCGATATCACCTCTTGTAAAGGTGAAATCAAAACTAAAGGCTTGTAACCTCTCATTAAAGGTCTTGCGCTCTTGTTCAAAGGCCGAGTGCTCTCGATAAATGTCCATACGCTGCTTTTCGCGTTGCGCCTGGAATTGCGCCCGGAAGGCCCAACGCTCATCATCTAAGGTTGGCTTTTTGCATTCTTCTTTCAAGGCCTGTATCTCTTGTTCCAAGGCCCGTATTCACTCAGAGGCATTCTCACGCTCTTGCTCCAAGGACTTTCGGTATTTCTCATTCTCTTCCTCCAATACCTGTGCAATACACTCTCGTAGCATATTGTCGATCGTTTTCTGAACGGCAGGACTAATCTCACCTTCCAGGTCCATTCGACCTTGTGCACTTGCACACACGGCTTGTCTTCCGGTGGAGTTAAGAGAGTGGGTTGTTGAGGGTTGGAAGGGGCTTGGTTACTGAGACAAACCGGGGGTTTTCTCTAAAGAGACGCGTATCGACAGCTTGTCCGGTCTCGTCACAGACTTTTCAGAGACCTTCAAAGGGTGCGGTGCCCACCCATCTACCGATGGGAAGGATGGAAAGATCTATATTCTTTATTCTGTCAGACAGTTGCAGAACCATAACCAAAATCAGATGTTGCAGTACCCAAAGAACCTTACAACCAATGAATTAGATGTTGTAGTACCCAAAGAACCTGAATCAAATGTTGCTTGCAGTATCCGAATAAGCCTGGTACCTATCATCTTGGGTCATCATTGCCTTGGGGTTTGTGACGGGTGTATGTCTGGGTGTATGTCTGGCTTACTTGTTACACAAGCATGATAGTGGTAGTAATGGAAATGGTAACGGAAATGATAGCGGGATCGGTAACAGAGGTAATAACGGGATTGGTAATGAGAGTAATAGCGATGGTGATAGTTGGGAAGTTCTTTGCCCGGTGTACTTCATCAGATTGTCGATGTCATTATGTAGCAAAAATGACATAAGCAGTAACAAGAGTCCTGAGATTTAACCTATCAATATTGGTAAAACAAAAGGATACCATTCAAGGATTTAGACAGATTTAGCTTCAAAGTATGGATAATTCAGTGGATTAGTTTGATATGTGGTCGCATATTGGCCAATCGATACCGACAAGTAGAGGATATGGGAAGACAAGTAGAGGATATGGGAAGACAAGTAGAGGATAGGAGAGCTCAAATGGAGATAGGAACTCAGATCGAGATGGGAACTTAGATCGAGATGGGGGCTCATACAAATGGAGTAGAGCTAGTGCACATGGGAACTGAGACCTCGCAAGTGCATGCGAAAACTCAGATCGAGGTAGGAACTCAGAATGAGATGAATATTCTGATCGAGCAAATGTATTTGAGAGACATAACCTGAAAATAAGGACAGATATTCACAACTTCGCTAGTATGATTTTGGGGGTGTTTTCACATTCTGGCTCATTCGATTACGAACAATTCATCCTATTAACCTTATGTATATATAGTTTATTACTGCCTGTGAGACTGCAGAACGATGGTGTGCCCTACTTATTGAACATGCTTTGTTCATTAATTGAAAGCATGATTCCACCAGCAACTTCTCTAGAAACTTATTCAAAATTGTCATCTTCGATGTCAGCGTCGAGTATTGCATCGATTAGTCAATACGTGAGTATTCATGATTGTGCCGCTTATGACCATATAAATAGTAGTAGTGTCGAATCACCAACACGTCTCAACCTGGGAATACCACAGGATAATCTGGAGACTACGCCCATTGAGGAGAGCTTGCCTAACGATGATATCATGCCTCTCGAGGAGAGCTTGCCTAACGATGATATTACGAATATTCTGTCGGGAGAACCCTTATGTTTTCATAAGACTCTGACCTTCGAATCCCGAATGGTACAAAGAACAGATAATACGAACACAAGAAAGTAATTAAGATGAGACGAATGATGATTAACTGTATATGGATTAGAGCTCCACCTACTTAAAAGTAGGCCTCTTATTAGCAATAGCACCAGGGCTACTATTAGAGATAGAGAGGTTCAAATCCTCTTCGGAATTCAATAAAACCAAAAAGGAGGGGGGATTCATTAAGCCCCCATCCTGAAGTGCTGTAGGCTTGGGCCAGCATGCACCTATCCATTCTTTCTGCACAATTAAAGGGATCTATGGGTATTCTTCCTTTCACATGTACAAGTTACTTTCCATCCTATTTCTTGGGTTCCTATTCGTGCTTTGAGTAGTTTTGTCTATCTGCCTCCAGACACAGTATCTTAAGTACCGATGATGGTGACCACATCTGCTAGCATGTGATTTTTGAACATAAAGTCAAGTCCTTGTAAATAGGTGGAGCCAGGTGCTCTTATTTTACAACGATAGGGATGATTGGTTCCATTACTGATGACTGGGAACACACCAGATTCTCCTTTAGGTGCTTCAGCTCTGCTGCCGTATGGATAGAAAGAGCTGGTACAAAAAACCCTTCTGTATAAGGTTTGAAATGGTGAATTGGAGATTCCATGGATTGTTTCATTTAAGGTCATGAGATGAAGGACATGGCTTACGATCATCGACTTTAATCGTGTTGCTGAGCATTTAAGAGGTTGTATAATGATTCAAATACTTTATCACGTCTCTTCAATACGAATATAATAACGATCGTAGCAATCTCCCCTGGTACCCACTGGTACATCGGAATCTAATTAGCCATGAACATCGTGAGGTGCTGCTTTTCGCAAATCCCAGCATACTCCCGGTTGGGATAGGTAGGCCCCTTCGTTGTGCTTTCCCCCCTGGGAACCGTACGTGAAAGTTTCCCTTCATACGGCTCGAATGCATTCCCAGAGGCCCACCCCTGTAACGCGTCTACAGGCACTTGGGGATGAAGGGCATTCCTAGTTCATGTGCGTGAGCATCCATAGCACCAGATTTTGGATTGATTGGCGGGGATCCGGCTCATTTTTCGCCAGCACAAACAGCAAAAATCTTTTTGCTTGCCTTAGGTCACTTACCGCGTGGCCCACAGCAGACGGAGAGCAACCGTGACCAGTGGAGTCGGAAAACGCGCTACATCCACATCAAAAGGGATGTAGTTCCGATGCGTAGGTTGAGGGCTCATGCTAGGCTGGCCATGACTAGTTACTAGTCCGGAGAGCCTATAGGAATTTCTTTCCAGATCTCCATACTTTTGTACCGTCACAATTTTACAAAAGGCAAGTTGTTCACCTTAGAGTGCTGCTGCTTTGCCCAATGAAACTCTATGCTTAAAGCCTTTATGCCTCCCTCTTTGCTTTAATTGATTTGTGCCACTTTACCCAAGTGGGCCACCCTTCAATTCAATTTGAAAAGGTGCAGGTCACGTACTCTTATCCGAGCAGGCTCGGCCCTTGCTTTTCGGGTCTTTCTCCACCCTTACCTCGTTACATGCCTAGCCCTTACGAACGCACATATGAATATGGGCTTACCATGTTCCATCAATGGCATCTAACCTATGCCGATTTTGACAGACTGTGCTCTACCCCAGTTAACCCATGCAGTTTCGACGTGCCCAGAGGCCAAAGGCAAATCTGTTCACGGTCTGTCAGACTAACCAGTCGAAGGTGGCCCTAGCCTTGCCACGGTGATGCTTTACTGGGCTTATACATATTTACTTACGCTACCCCCTCTTTAGCTCACCCTAGCCTCTATCTTGAGGGACGTTGTCTCAAGGCTTCACACCAAGTCTTTACAGTCAAAGCATGCTTGAGCAGGGTCGGGCAGAACTGTTGCCTGATGGGAACCTCCCCCATATTGCTGTCGATGTCTTCATGTTGCACAGCCTCTTGACATTACACCACTGAATCCCCGAGGCTCAACCACTTTCTCTTTGCCTTTATGTAATGTACCAACTACATTTTCAAGAGTGGTATTATGACGTGGCCTCCATTGCATGGTCTATCAACAGAATCGTTAGATGAGGACTCTCCTAGTCCACTCAATGACTGTGATTGCTGACTTGCATTCTGTGCAACTACATTTCCACTTACATCACCCCCAACAACATCCTTTTTCAACAGCATACAGCTACTCATCTCATCAAATACAACATCCCTACTTACCCTCGATTCACGTGTAGCAAGATTATAACATCTATATCCCTTTTGCTTAAGGGAATACCCAATAAACACATATTTTTCTGCTTTTGGATCCAGCTTGGTACGTAACTCATCTGGCACATGCACATATGCAATACATCCAAAAACTTTCCAGTGAGAAATCACGTTTCTTGCCACCAGTAAACTTCTCCTCTAGTGTTACATCATGTATGGCTGTAGTAGGAGTCCTATTCATGATATAAACTATTGTAGACACAGCCTCAGTAGCCACCCAATAGCTATGTGGCATATTCTTCTCAGCCATCAATGCTCGTGCTATCTCTGCAATGTGCCTATTTTTCCACTCAGTAACTCTATTTTGCTACGAAGTGTATCTACATATAAACTGTCTTTGTGAATGCCATTCTTTCGTAAGAATTTGGAGAACTCATTGGAGAAGTATTCTCCCCCTTCATCTGACCTTAGGCACTTCACATGATTTCCTGTCTATTTTTTATCCATAACTCTAAAAAAAATTGAGGATCTAGAAAAGTATTTGGCTCAAATTCTAAAAATGAACACTTCACTCTTCTCCTTTATGAAGTACACCCACACTTTCCTCGTGTGGTCATCAATGAATGTTACGTGTAGTACCTGCAGCCACCCATAGACATAGTCTTCGCAGGACCCCATACATCTGAATGCACAACATTCCTGCTCACATTTATGTCATGTGGAAATACATGTTATGTTTACTTTCCAAATTAACATGCATACGTTTAACTTTAAACTTAGGCAGCCCTGTCAGGACTTCATTCTTTGCACATTGACATGCCCAATTCTCTTATGCTGCCAAATGTCTGTATCTGCAACAACTCATGAACCATTTGTAAACATTGTACTTCAGATATATTCACATTCAATGTAAACATTCTGCCCACTCTTTGTTGCCTTTTGCAACAAACCTACACTTATCTTTGAAGTCTTCTGCATAACAACCATCAGGGTTAAATCGAACTTGCAAACCCTGCTCAATCATCTGGCCAACAAAAACCAGATTCTTTGCAATGTTTGGAACATGAAGTACATCTGCAAGGTACTTCACTTTACCATCCTGCATAAACAATGGCACATCTCCAACATGGGCAATCGGATGAGCCGTATCATCCACTGTTTCAACAAAACCTGGTCTTTCAAGACTCTTCATTTCCTTGAACCACTTACCATGACTTGTCATGTGGTTCGAAGTACCTGAATCAACATACCATACAACATCCTTACATGCTGCTACATCATTTCCAGACACAACATTAGCCACATGTTGCATAACAAAAAACCTCTCATTATGCTCATTATTTCTTCTAAAGGATGCATAGTTATTTTTTTTGCTGCACTTTTCCATTTCACATGTCACTCTGCTTCTTATAGCAATCTGCCTGCACATGCCCAGGCTTACCACAGTAAAAATAGTCTCGTGTATCATTATATTGCCTTTGCCAATTACCACGACCTCGTTGACTCCCCCTACCTCTAAACTGGCCTCTTCCACCTATATGTTATTGTTGTGAATCCTGTGACTGTTGCTTCTGCTGACCATAATTCTAACTACTTGTTCGGCCACCACCTTGGCCACATCCACAACCTCTATCTCATCCTCTACTTGAACTTGTGTAGAAGGCCTGCTGCTCTGAACTATTTCTGTTTTGTGAAGACTGTTGATCTTCACCCAAGTTTTTCTCTTCAATGATCAACATTGACACCGAATTTGTGAAGTTGGGAATGTTCTCCTGAGTTTGAATAGACGTCTTGAATGCCTTGTATTGTGGCCCGAGACCATGGAAACACACTTCCACCTTATCATCATCAACAGAACTACCAATTGATGAAGCAAGGGATTCCACAATGCCCTTGATCTTCAAAGCATAATCATTAACATACATATTCTTCTTTTCCACAGTATGAAGCTCATTCTTCAATTGAATTTTTTGTACCTTGGTGTTGCTTTCATACAGCTTTACCAAGGTGTCCCATGCCTCCTTAAGTGACTTGGAATCCTCTATATGCCCAATCATAGTGTCTTGTATGCTGATAGAAAGCCAATACATGACTTTCCTTGCTCCTTGATTCCAATCCTTGAACTCTTTTATATCTGTGGCAGTTGGATTAATCTCTCGTATCTCCGGTGCCTCCTCATGTTCACCTTCAATGTAATCCTAGTAACCTTTTCCCATCAGGAAATTGGTCAATCTAAACCTCCAAGCATGGAAGTTGTTCATGTCAAGCTTCTCTTCAACAATCTAGTTTATTCCATCATTTGACATCTTTTTTGTAACACAAATTTACTAGCAAAATAGCACTCTTGCTTGACTTGCACAAACTGCTGTATTCTCTACAGCGGTACTATACTGCACCTAAATTGTCACAATCAGTTACCTTACTTTGCATACATACTTGCACAAACTGTTGTATTCTCTACATCGGTACTATACTGCACCTAAATTGTCACAACCAGTTATCTTACTTTGCATACATACACCCAATGGTAACTTTGAGACCTCTTTGTAGCATACATAGTGTTTGCACAACCAATCTCCCTTCTTGCAGTTCTAAAAACAGAGTTCTATAGAGAATCGAAACTTACCTGTAGTGCTGGTGAACGCCTATGAGCTGAAAAATGGAGGTTCAGACGTACCTGAAATGCATTTTTTTGGCCCGAAAAATTTTATCCAGATAGACAGTATAGTTGCCTTGTACCTTTACTCCTTGCGAAGAAAGCTCCTCAATTGGAGTTCGTTTGCCAGTGCTTCCCGAAGAGCTCCTAACAAGGGTGTAGTAGCCAACCCCAAAGGGAAAGAGTAGATGAAGCTCTTACCCTCGTACCGCTTCTTGTGCTTCTCTTGTTTGTGGCTTAGCCCTTAAGCATGAACCAAGCTCTGATGCCATGAAAAGATGCAAGGGAGAAGAGAGCTTGAGCTCTTGCAAGCACACATACACACAGTCACACAACCCTAGAAGAGAGCACACAAGGTGAGAGGCTGAAAATTCTTCTTCTTCTTCACACAACAAAAGAGGTCTACAAAGAAAATAAAGTGACTAACACACATAATAGAGTATACACAAGCGGTCCATAATGTGAACATGCTAAGAGGAGTGGGTAGATGTGGACTAGTCGGTGTAGTTCAGTTGTAGAATCTATGGCGAAGATATGTCGATGCTAGCTACCAAACCTGGTAGTGATATAAATGTTGAATGGTCATACAGGCGCCTCGTGACTTCTATCAGCTTATGTTTATCTTGACATCTCAACACTTATTTGGGGCATGGGAGGATGGATAAATTTGGCACTAGATCTTGTAAAAAACATTGATAGGCAATGTTTTTGAAGCTTAGGTAGCAACAAGGCTTGATGGAAGCAACAACTTAGGACACTTCAATTTGTAGCAGGGTAGAGAGTAAGCAGGCATCCTCACCTTGAAGAGATAGTACGGCCATATATATAAGAAATTTAGCTCGAAGGCTTAAATCACACAAGGTGATTCCGTGTAATAATAATTGTTGTGAATGCAAATGCACATAAGAAGAGTTGTTCATGGTGAGAAAGTAAAATGCATGTAAGAAGAGTTGTTCATGGTGAAGATGACTCAAGTTTTTTTGGAGCTCTAAAGGTTTAAGGGGCTAATTATCAATAGCTTATAACCTTAGTAGGTGGCCAATTACATTAACATTGGGTTGTTTTTATAAAGGCATTATTTTTTCCTTTGTTTTGCATCAGTGCCATTATTATTATTATTTGTGTTGTCAACACTAGAGCCTAATATATATATGCACTCATGGTAGTGTAACTATGCAGTCTTCTTATTGTGGGCATAAAAAGGGAAGGGACTTGAGGGATGTAAGGGGATGTTTTGGATAGTTTTACACTGAGTAATTTTGTCTCCTTAACAAGTTTACAAGTGACAAGTGTTAAAAAAATAAATGCCCCCTTTTTTAGTAGTGCAGGGTTCCCACGATTAGACCACTTATTAATAAGATAAAATAACTAAGCCTAAATCTATTTTAAGATGAGGGCCAACTAGAGGCAAAAGGTGATGTAAGTTTGTGAGGAGACAAACTTAATGGGAGGGTAGGAAAAGGTGATGGCAATGTAACAACAAATTAAAAAGAGCGTTGTTCTTTTTTTCCTTGTGGGCAATAAAAATAGTAAATTTTTTTGGTCCACTTTTTTTGGGGGCATAGTGGAGAGACAAAGTTGAAAAGCAACATAGGGAAGAAGAAAAGATCACATACCGATTTTAAAAAAAGCTCTATATTCTGCATGTTTTTGAAAGAATATTTTCCTAAGGTTATACATCTTTATTCCAAGTCTTACAAAACGAAGGTTG